>NW_027469081.1:4999500-5311188 GCF_051020765.1 Lasioglossum baleicum | reverse complement strand
ATCTAAATCCTCTGCAGAATTTAAAAAATAAATACATATATGGACACTGTGTATTACCGTCTGAAAGTAATAATAAAAATATGAAGATCCAAGCAAGCATAAATGCCACCGTTATCAATAATTAATACACGCTAGAAAATTAATGGATATATCAGTATACAATGCTTTCCGTGAAACAATCAACGTCTTTTATGGTGGGTGAAGGGGTCATTAACCTTGCAGCAGGCTCTCGACCACGGTTTTTGAACAAGCGCGCAAACCAGAGCTGCGCGCGTCCGTCGCGACGACGCGGCGTTAATTAATTAAATTAATCAAGCGACGCGGGAGCTGGAGAATCCGTCGCATTAAACCCCGTACGAATAATAATTACGCTTTAGCGGAGGAGCGCACAAAGTCGTCGGGTAAAAGTTTCGCCGAGGCAAGTACGATAAATTCTGCGGTAAAACAATAATCGCCGGGCGCATCCCCGTGCCTTCCCGGTAAATAGCTACGGGGCTCCCCCTGTTTTCGGGTATAATTCGTGGGAGCCACGGGATAGCCTGAGTGTACAGGTTGTATACCGCGACCCCAGCATCCTTTCGACATTGTTTTGCGATGATCAAAGCGACAACGCTTCCCGGTGGGGTAACCGCGCCTTCAGGTCGCAACTTATTGTTAATAACGGAAGACCCGGCTCCCCGCACCGGCATACTAACTGTCAAATTAATGTACAAAGATGAAGAACAATACGAAAACGCACAATGCGCGTACAAACGTCCTGGTAAACGTCATGGAAACCAATAGGAAGCGTCGCGGCAGTCTCTCGCAGCCGATTACCCCTTGTTACAAACCGCGTAACTCGCGACTAAACGCACGCCGAAAAAAAAACATACAAGCACGAAAATACCGGGAATTGGCCGTGAAAGTTTTCCGCGATGTCTACTCTCTCTCTAACCGGTTTTTGTAACCGTTTTCCACGTGGATTCTTCGCTGCGAGTAATTTGCCGGCGCCCGATGAGACCGATATTAAATGTTTGAACTTTTCATCGACGTTTCTGCTCTCTCACGCGGAGAACGCGAGTGTTATTGCGATCGAATTCAATAATGTGTGTTGGGTAAACAGTAATCGTTCTAGTCACCTGATACACATTTATAACCTTCAATTAATTCGTGATCTTAGTATTATACCCATAAACAATGTTTAATGTACCTGTACCGTTGTTCACTGTTAAAACTTCATTTTCATTCGCATAGTTTTGCATTTCTGAAACTTTCGATACTCGTTAGTGAAAAATAATTCACTGGTGTTTCTGTCTATTGCAGAGACATTGATCTAACCACTAAAAATAAAAATTGTAAACAGGAATATACCTACTTAGATTTTAAAAGAATAATATTTCTGATTTGAAGTCTAGATGGGTATATTTCTGTTTACAATATTGACAGTTTTACAAATGTTTCGTTAAAATAAAGTTGTAACAATGAACAACACTATGAACAATATGAACAACAATGAAACAATAAAGTTTAAATAATAAACACTGTTTATGGGTGTAATAATAAGATTACGAATTAATTTAAGTTAATAAATAAGTATTTTTTGGACAATCTCATTCAACTATATTGCTGTAAAAGAGTGTGTAACAATTCAAGAGACAACGCGCAGTTGTATTCAAACGAGTAATATTTATAGAATTGGAAAAATACAAATTATTCTGATAAGACTATGGTCAAACTGTCACTGAATGTGCTCTTGTTTACAAGATTCTGTGTCAACTGTTGATAGAATGTTTTACGCTGCAACGTTTGCAGAAGATACTAAGTTCAATCCACCTATCACTTTCATTGATAAATGTTTTTCAAAAATTGCGATCCCGTCCTGCAGTTATTTATTTTTCCTCGAATATCCGATAAATTTTGTCCGATAACCTACTGCAATGTTATTTTTATTATTGTCACTAAACGTACTACGACTGATCAAATAACCAGTTTCACGGTTTCTAATTGTTGAAATTACTAAAACGCTTCCATTAGCAAATTATTAACCCTTCGCACTCAGCTATTTTAAATTGAAAATTCGATATTTCTTTCGACCAAAAAAATTCCATTCCATATCATTCTTTTTATTTTATGGATATGAAATTGATGTACAACCTCATTCAATACTTAAATATTTAGTAATTGATTAGAAACAATATTTTGAATAATGATACAGCAACTTTTAGTGGTGACTCTGAAAACAACATACACCAGTCACATTTTGTTCCTTGAATTTGTTTTATAGTTGTTTATTTAGTTCTGTAATTCGTTTAGCTCTTGATTGTTAACTTGTTGAAACCTTTTTGAAATTGTATTTCACCCATTATGTATGTATAATACCGATACAACGTGTACGCGGATCGCAATAATCTGAATTTTTATTGACGCAATTTCTCCGATGTTTATCAATTTTCCACGCGCATTTTATCAAACCCGCGCACGAACGCCATAAATGGCGAGAAAAATGGCTGAAATTAGTTAAATGATTAATTCCATACCGAAGATTCCACTAGAATAAATTGCATGTAACAATCAAATTTCTGTGTGCGCAAGTGACTGAACGGCGTGCTTGTCATCGTGATAAAAATAATCGGATTAAAAACGCCAGATTTTTCATCTGTTCTCCGTAGCTTTATTAAGGAGTTATTAACGAAAAATGCGGGCCAATGAGAGCGTAGCTTACAGAGTCGGAACATGTCACGTGACCGGATCGCGGCGGTGGGGTGTGGCGTCGTAGAAGGGGAAGATAGAGTGGGGACACACAGTTCATTATTTCGGATTTAAATATTAAAGAAAGCGTTTGCTGCACTTTAAACTTGTACAAGGTATACAAGGGCGATTTCATTAAAAACTTGTGTCCCGATTGTACTCGTAAATGCGTCGATTCATCCATTAAGTTAATTCGATAGTGTTAAATTGTGTCTCGCTCTAATTTGAGTATCTGACGTCCGTAGCCGGCAGACGTCGCAAAGACGGTTATCCAGGATAGGTTTGAAGAGTAAAGTCGCCGGAAATGAAATTGGAACCGACGACGTCGGGGTCCGTGTGAAAAGCAGTGACATGCATTCACGATCACGTAATTCGTTAACTGCTTTCGCGCTTGGTACCACATCAAGGTTTTTAATCAGCCAAAACGACGCCAAATTGATTCCAATAAGATACCCCTTTGAGTCAAACTAATTGTAAGTATGCCACTAGGATTCTCTCAGCTACTTATAGCTACGGATGAAGTATTAAACGAAATTAATAGTCGATTTTGGTATCGATATTGCACCGTTAGACGGCAGATATCTATGCAAATTCACAATTGTAAGTACTAATTTGCAATAAAGAAAATTGTACGGTAGTTTTTCCTTGCATCCCCGTGCCAGAGGTTTTACCTTGCTGATAGTAACGTGTATGCGGGTATAAATCTGATAACAATCGTAGTACCACTGCTTTTTACGAGTTAGGAGACGCTCTGAATGCATAAACATCCGCAGTGTAATTATCATGGGAAATCTACCAGTAGTGCTATGACGCCCTCCTTTCGAATGAAAGTTAGGCTCTAAATAGTACTACAGAGGCTGTTTTGGAACTCTAATCTTTTGAAAGGGCGACGATTGTTCAGAATTAATTGCTTTTCACCATAATTTAATAAACTTTGGCGATTAAGATATGGAAATGTTTACTACAGGGTAGAAAAAGTTCATATTAGTTCAGAGATTTGGACTGGTGAAAAAAATCTATCCATTTAAAAATGATATACACCTCAAAAATGTTAATCATCAAAAAATTGAATTTGTTTATAGGATTTTTAGTTCCGCTCGAAACTGTTTTCTCCAGCATCAAATAATTTTACGAGAACATCATGCAATCGATTAAAAACAAATGGTTCTGATATCTTTCAACTTTGTTCGTTTCGAAGTAATTTAGAATGATCTTTCTTTTCCATTCGAAAAGTAAATAGTGAAGATTACTTTGCTGATCAATTTATTGCTTTCTACACGTGGCTGTTGGTATATGTGTGTGTCTGGAGAACAAATAGATATGAGAAATAAATATTAGTCCAATCGCGGATACGTGGCGCCATCAGAGAGTAAATATTGAGACCTTAACCCATCTATATTGCGGAATTCTTCAAATACTTATATTCGGTCTTCGGTGAAGTTTTGAATCGGTATTTCATAATACTTCCACGCCATTTATATTTTAGTGGCTGAAGTGGGTATGAAAGATGGAGGGAAGAAGAGAAATGGTTAAAAAATGAAAAGGAGAGTTTCAGAACTCGGCTTTAGATATGGGGTATTTGATGGACTACTAGAACTACCGGTCAGTAACTATGTATCAAAGTGATTGGTTTTTCTTACTTTATCGTCATTTGAACGATAACATGGTCTTGAGAGATATTAAAAATAAACTTATTTATTCCTGTACACGTTAGTCGATATGGTGAAATGATTGAATAATTATGCATTCTTCAATACTCACACAATATTTATCATAAGTTTTGTTCGAAGAAAAAATATTGTGTGTGTGTGTATACTGTGATAATAAATGTGCAATCTTTTCAAACAGTATTTTTTTATGCGTTCTCGGAGATTTACTGTATTACTTCTCATTAGATACTTGTTAAAATTTTATTTTTTCATTTACGAAGTAATACGAAGAAAAATTTTATATTAACCATTAATAACAGTTCTATTTTATTTTATCCACGAGGAATATATTAGTCAAAATTAGTTGTTGCTTTACTCTGTTACTCTGGTAATCAGTGAAAATATAGTAATCTGGGTCAAAACTCGGATTCTAGTTATTATGTATCTTATCGATCCCGAAAATCCTGTACGTCCCGCCACGGCTGAGATATTTTGGGCGGATCTAATAAAACTAGGAGAATATCTTTCCCCAAAAACGGTCGCCATGTTTCTTATTCCTCTTCCGTTTCTCAATCTGGGAAAACTTCATTTTCACAGTTTCATTATTAATAAGTCGTCGTGTGCAGACGGGAACTTTCAAACGTATTCGTACACTACACGCTATGTACAAAATGAAATTACTCGTGCTTATTTTATTTTGTTTCAAGAGATTCTTTCATTTAGAAGTTTATTTTGAGTTTGTTTTCTTAGATATACTGAAAGATGTTTAACATTTGCCACCATCCTGTCACCGCTTTTATATTTACCGTGAAATCGTATAGGTAATGCATTCTGCGTTCTCCGCGTTCCTCGATTTTCTCTCGACGAAAGCAAAATTTTTCGCAACGCTTGCAACGCAAAGAATTCTTTATCTGCACGAGACTTTCTCTCTCTCTTTCTCTTTCTCCCTTTCCATCCTCTTTCCTCTCTTTCTCTCGTTCCGTGCATCCGATATGATGTCTTCTCGAATACAATTCTTTTCAAACGAACAGAAGGATCTCCTCTGAGAAAGAAGTACCTTTTACGCTCAATCTATCAGTCAAATTTATAACTTTATGACATGCTGAGAATAATGGGAGAGAGGCAAAGCTTCAACGAATTTTATTTTGATCTTTATTTTTTTTTAAAGCCTATCTTTAATAATTTCGACAGCGAGATGATACTTGAGAATATCGTTGTCACGTGATAAAATCAGTGTCTCAAACAATTGAAATCACTCTAAAGCGTTTCGTAAAAGGTTCTCATAATTAAATCGCTTGTTTCCGTTGCGCGTGCACAGTTTCGCGATATTTCATTTGCTAGTTTGGAAAGTTAGCTCAGCGAAAGCTCTTCAATTTTGTTGCAAACAACGAGTCGATCAAATATTTGACCACTTTCCACGCGTATTGTCGTTCGCCGCTGCTAGGAGCAACGAAATTGAAACAGTTTTTCTGTTTATTGTTTTTGAGAAGAGAATTCTGACAGAAAAAATCATTCGGGCGAGCCGATGGAGGAAACAATAAGGACAGGTTTAATTGGAAAAATCAATTAACTGGAAAAATCTTAAAAACATTAACTTGTAATATTCGCGTATCCACTAGTTTCTGTTTTATAATTTCCATTATCGTTATATAATTCAATTGTATATTATAGTATTCAATCTAATTATAAGTTGCAGTTATAAGTGCAATTACAACTTAAGTTGCATTGTACAATGAGATGATTCTGTAAAAAGCACACTTTCATACTGTATTTGAACACCATGGAGCCCCCTTCAGGAATTCATTAATACATACTAAATACCTGTTCTTATTTTACTCTATAAAATCTGTTTTGTGTATAATATTTAGACTGCGGATTTTATGCATTTATGACAAAAATGGGTACGTCCAATTTAAACCAGTGGAGGTATTAAAAGGATTTAAGGCCACCAGTGTATTAGTTTCACCTTAACAAGATAATCAAAAGAGGAATGAAATTTTTATTTGGCTCCTGCGTCTTGCAATCAATGCAAACATTTTTCATTTTGCACAAAGATCCGCAGTCTAATAATATTATACATCACACGTTCTGGAATTAAAATATTATTAATGTTCGAAAACATTCATTTTATTAATCAAATATTCGTTATTGAAATATTTAATGCAGACCAAAAGTCAACTTTGATTTAACAAATTCAAAATTCTTTTGCCAGGTACAGTGTGTATAACACACTATACATATGTATAACACAGTATAACACACTATGCAGATATTTGATGTGTTGAAAAAGTTGTAGGAGAAATTAAATAAAATATATACTTTTTATTCGTTCAATATTTGTTTGACCAGTTTTTTCAAGCTTTTTTAATACTGTTGAAACTTAGCTTCAGGTATGGCTTTTATTTCATTTAACAAACTTTGTTTCGTCGCCTGAAACAACACAGGATAGCATTTTTGTAGTGATTATTCCAATCTGGGAAACAGAAAAATTGGTATGCCGTTCCATCAGACGGATACGTTACTTGCGGGAAAAGGTTAGTCATACTTTTGATTAAAAAATCACTGTTTATTCGGAAAAGAAGTTAGCAACAAGGTTCGGTCGTGTAAAACCCTGGTTGTGTAACTTGTACTATTGCACAGTTGGCGGTATACCTCCCATTCGCAGCTAGATAAAACAACCAGAAAAATCGTACATCGATTTTCAAGGCGTTGTCGTAAAGAGGAAGGTTCAATATTGAAATCCATGTTGGTTTTAGTCAAGAAAATAATTTTTGGCTGCTCTTTACTTTACCGGACTCAAAATTAGTACCTTTCTCCTACGAATTATGATGTATTTGGTATGTAATCCAGTAGATTTGTACCCGTCGCGGATGCAGATCGAAGTTTCGAACCACTAGGATCAATACTTGAGGAGTTATGGTCGCTTAAAGTTGAGCATATTTCCAGCTTTTTGACAGCTTTTGGCTATTCCCAATATGGCGGCGCCCTTACCTGTCAAAAATACTCAACTTTAAGCGACCATAGCTCCTCAACTATTCATCCTAAATGATCGAAACTTCGATCTGCATCCGCGCCGGGCACAAATCTACTGGATTACATACCAAATACATCATAATTCGTAGGAGAAAGGTACTAATTTTGAGTCTGGTAAACTGAAATTTACACAAAATTTTCACAAATATTTGAATGCATGCATCCCTTTCAAGGAAGTGAAACACTGTTGGGACAGCTTGTATATGAGAATATTGTTTGGGTGCTAGTATGAGTAAGTATGCGATTATAGTGGAGCAGTGAGGTGAGCTGTGCGGTGAACAAAAACGGATAGTAACGAGGAACAAAGAAAATACATATGTACTTTTTCTTTAGTATGTGTCGACATGTTGTCCCGAATGTTGGTTTGTTTTCACCGCGCCGCTATTATCGATGCTCGCCGCTCCACTATAACCGCACCCTAAGAATATACATAAGAAATGCTCTCTTTTCTAGCTAAAGAGATCTCGGATATCGTGAGTAATCCCAGAGAAATGATCGTGAGGGGAGACAGTAGAGCGAGACATCGACGAGGACTTGTTCGATGCAGGGAGAGCGAAGTGTGCAGCAGGAATAAGGTAATTTCATGGATGAGCCTCGGTCTCCAGGCAGCACGCCAGACTACAACTGTAGATTGGTATCAAGACACATCGGCGAGGATCCCGGAGGGGACTAATGTACAGCAAGTATATTCGTTAACTCGATTAGCCTTAATTAAGCGCCGGAGCTTATTTCGATCTGCCGGTTAATCGGGTCGTCTGTGCCGCATGGAGGGCTTGTCGTGACTTTGAAATAGACTCGAGATGCGGTTTCCATCGGGCGTCTTTGCCGGGCTTTCAGATCAAGCAGGACGACGACATTATGGAGAAACAGACGGGAAGTTCGAGAATCGAGGAACCACGGTTCAACGGCGCACCGAAATTACAAATTAATTAATTGTAGCTCGGACCTCGGATCAAACGAAAATCAACAATGAAGGAACCCAAGATTGTCGATATTAGACTTCAGGTTAATGTCTATCCACAGTGACATGTATTGCGTTAGACTGTTGTGAACATGATCGCATCTTTCGATCGTCTCAATTGTTTCGAAACTTTCAATCCATTCTTATTGTGTCTGTATTCCTCTTATGTGGGTGATAAAACAACATATTGCAAATATGATGACTGATAAACGTACTATTCGTTGGTAGTAAAACAAACTATAAAATGGAGATGACGATCTTGCAAATGAAGAACATGAATGACCAAAAATTCTTTTCCAAAACAAGAAACTTTGACTTCATTGGTAGAATACATTGGTTATAATTATCTTGATGAAAAAGTTGCGTTTAACGTTATTATTAAAGTTCGAACACTTCATATGCAACAACCTAATATCTACTTGGGACATGACAAAAATTTTGCCACAATCAAACGCAAATACGATATAACTAATACTAATACGAATATCAAGACACGATAAAAATGAAAATTGTTGAATTACACAGAAAATGAAAAATTCTCGACAGCTGGTAGCAAACATACACAAATATAAATTCTTATATTAGTTTAGCTAACTATCGACGCCAGAAATGTTGTATTGTAATTATCGACGTCGGCAAGAGTGATATAAGTGAAAAACGTGATCATTTCACAGCAGATAATATAATCCATCAGCGCCGCTTCATTTGATTGGAGCGGTACCAAAATGATAATTTTCTTTGAAATATTTGGATGATCGGTGACTTATACATGGAGGAGATGTAATCCGCTGAGCTCGGCTAAGGAAACGGAAAACGTCTGAAGAGAGGAAGTCAGAGATTTTATTAGATGTTCCGGACGGAACGTCTTTAACCGAAAATGAATAATTTATTCACGGGTTCGTAGCTGTTCCTCATCGATACCAATTTCCAGGTCTCGAGCTGGCTCGGAGCCGAGACTCGCCGACGAGGAGTACCGGCTTCGCCGAATTCGCTACGCATTACCTACGATGCGCGCCGCTTTGTACCGTATAGGCTCTTATCGATAATTTAATGGCGGCTCCGAGTTCTCCGATTATTTCGGCCGCGGCGCCGCTGAAATATGCAAGAGACGAGCTGCCTTGCCGGATGGAATGGCGGATGGCGGATAGCGGATGGCGGATGGCGGATGGCGGAGCCAGGTCGTGTTCTCGCGATACCGAGCCCGAAACGCGGTTCCAGCTTCCCGCGAGTACTAATATGTCGTCTGGACCACCGGCATCGCGTTCCCTCCTCTATCTTGCAACATTTACTCGAGCGCCATCCATCAGCCATGCAATTCGAAGTGGCGGGAAAGTCGACGCGGCACGGCGCGCGCGACGACCCCGGCAAAAATTAATTGAACATAGATCACATTTTACGAGGATGCGGATTAAATTGCTCGCCATTAACCCTCTGCGGTCTGTGTCTCCCGCGCGATAGACTGCTGCCAGCACTGACTTATTTCGCAGCCCAGTATGCAGTCGAGTATTTCAAACTGCGCTCAATGGCTGACTCCATTTTTATTACAACAGCTGTCACACTGTTCCCGATGGAACTTTTCATTCGATCCTGCACGCTCGAGAGAATCGTTGTTATAAAATTACTATAAAACTATTGGACAAACTTATGCCAATACAGAATAACTTTTTTAGAAATGTACCAATGGAATTCAGCATTTTTCTGTTCAACTGGATAGATTAGTTTACTAGATGTGCGATGAAAATTTTGGAAAAATTGCATTACAAACGAAATTGCAGACAACTTTCTTGTTTAGGCTTGTAACGAAGATTTAAAAATGTGTTTTATAGATTCATACGAGTTACACGCATGCTGGAAATTTCACCAAAATTGGGTCAATTGGTTTACGAAACGATTAAAAATTGTTCAGTTTTGCAACCTTGGATTACCTCGAGAACGTATATTTCAAAGACGTATGCGTGCCACGCGTGTAATGCGTTAATAAATATGATTTTTAAATCTTTCTATGGTGTATCTACAACTAAGTTTCAAAACGACGAAGAAGATTTCCTAAGAAAATGTGTCGGGCGAACATTCAATGAAACAGTCACGAGCATCACGAATTGGAGGAGTTGTCGGCAGCGGAGATCGTTTGCGCAAGACCGAGGAACAGAGGTCCCCGGTGTTTACCTCGCGGAGCAACGTGTCCAGGGATTCGAACAGGTAGGAACGATACGATCGCGAGGATTTGTCACCCTAGGTGCGACGACTGCACGGCTTCCACGGCAAGATGGCGACACAACGGCACGCGCGATGCCCGACTGCGAAGATCATATCCGTCCAGGTGAATCGTATTATTACACGTTGCTGCGATCACGATCGTGGCGCGTCGTGTCGGCGACACCTGCGAATAAATTCTACGGATTCCTTATGGGGCTCGGGTCACATTTTGGGACTGGTAGACTAGGACACGCATATTTTACCCACCTATCCTCTCGCCATTAAACTTGGCAATCTGTTTTCGCAGGCAGTAAAATGTGTCTTCAGCGTCGCCAAAATTTTTTCATCGAAATTTGCTCGTGCTCTAAAAAGCATCTGTCAGATAAGGCAGTGCTAGCAGTGTGGAGTAGAATGACCGGATTCCATTGGCTTTAAATAAACGCGATCGATCTCTTCGGATTCTTCAGGCGACGTCGTGCCAATTTATACATCGTCTTTGAATTACCTTCCACCGGTTCGAATTATATTGCGCGCACGTATTTATTTGCATTGCTGATACGAGCCGGCCACTTTTAGCGATCTTCCGTACGAATCTCGTTGCGACAAATATCCCCGGAGCTCGCACAAAAGAAGCATCGGGACGGGCCGATGCGATGGGGGAGCCGCAGGAAAAAGGCACGGATCGAGCCAACTTGTACGTAGAACGACTTTACATGGGAAATACATATTTATTTCTCTTTTCTGTCTGTTGCCGGGTTTCGTCGAAACTGAGATCCGAGGGAAATTCCGCGCATCGTGTGTGTGTGTGTGTGTGTGTGTGTGTGTGTGTGTGTGTGTGTGTGTGTGATTCCGGGAAATAAGTAAATTCCATAAGTCATTTACTTCTTCTGGTATCGAGCTGATTTCAATATGCCTCGCTTCTCTCAATGTTCGACAGATTTCAATATCTACAGTCGACTTCGATTTGCGTAACGTTCACGAGGCGAGTCTTGCAGTAATTCAATGTCTCCGACTTCTTGCAAGCACGTGGCCTGTTATTGAATAGTGACAGACTTGTATACATATGAGACGCTCAAAATATTTTTTTTTTTTAGAAATTTTGTTGCCTTTTAGGCGATTCGTTCTACACATTATATTGGGTTTTGAAATGATGAAAATATTTTTGCATATACCTTACTTTACTTTTTAATGCTTTCAATTACGATTTAACGTTGAACCAAAATTTCAGTAGCACCGCTCGACTGTACCTTGGAATTTAGTGCGCATTAATTTACTTTACTCTCACTGGTTCGTAATTTGGTAAGTGTAATAAAGTCGTGTTACTGTTATTCTTGTTGTTATTGTTATCGACATCGTGATCATGGTTATCATTACTACTATTATTATTACCATCCTTTGTGAGACATACACTGTGGTTGGTAATCAGAGTTAAACGAGCTTCACGTTCCTACTTTCTTTATGACGATCATACTAAATAGCTGTTTACATGTTATAATACATAGCTACAGTAGCGGATAAAAGTTTAAGACCGCTCTAAAGAAGACGATAACTTTTTTAATATTGTACTATACGATTTGAACTTTTTCGGGAAGCTAGAGCAATTAGTTTACTAACGGATGTGAAAAGAAATTTTTTCAAAAATTGCAATTGATCGGAATTGTTGAAAAAAAAACTAAACGTTGATTTTTTAACTTTTTTATGTGGGCCTATATTGAAAATTTAAAAAATACGTTTTGTAGATCTGTGTCAATTAAACATACTCTGAAAATTTCGTCAAAATCGGTCGACGTTGCAATGAGCTATAAAGTTTAAAGATGGTAAAAATTGCAGATTTTCACAATTCTCGGCAATAAATCGTGAAAATCTGCAATTTTTAGCATGGCTACAGCGGACGGATTCCGGCTCGGTAAATCCCAGCATCGCGCTCAGCGGAGACTTTTTCGTTAATAGCTCCCTAACAAAGCCGCGGAGAACATTTTCGCACAGGAAAAAGTTACTTCCAATCACCTCAGGAATCACCCCTTATCCTTGTAATACACCATTACTCGGACACCCTGTAGAATTTAAGGGGTCAAATGCAGGAAATTTACTTTGTATCTGACGCTTAGCAGTGGATCGACACGGGTACTTGGAGAGCTAATAATAACGTGACACAGTAACAGAGAGTCAAAAGTTCGTAGATAGGAAATTTATATTTAGTTTGATACAATCGTGTGATTCAATTTAGAGGGTTAAACGCGAAGATAAAAGTTAAAATACATAGGTGTCTTTCTTGAAATTTATTTAGTAATTGATTCTATTGGAATGTTCTAATTGTGAATAATAAACAAGTATATCCGATCGAAGAGCAAGAACACGACTCGGGAAACAAACGAAATTATGTATCATGAAATGTTTATTATACATGAGTGCACTGTGCGCGGTGGCCAGAAAGTAGCGTCCCGGAGCGGAAGCGGAAACAGGATCGACCCTGGAGGATCGCGAGTCGTTCGACAAACACGACAATTTCAATTTCTCGGTGGAAAAACTTTCGGCTCGCCACTCGATTAACTGCGCAAATTAACAACAGACTTTGCCGGGGATCCGTTTTCCTGAAATTGAGGCGGACGGGTTGTCAGCGTGTAGTCGACCGACCGATCGTGAAAGAAAGAGAGAGGGTGGGCGCGAGGGGGAGGGGGGGTGAAGAAGGGTCCTTCTTGCTACGCGAATGGGCCACTGAAATGGCTCGCTAAAAGCTAAAAGCCGGACGGACGAAAGAGCGGGAGAAGAGGGGAAGGGGATTAAACGGGACACAGAAAGAACACGGGGGTAAAGGACAGGGAAGACGAGCAAGAAAGAACAGAAAGAGCCGGGGTGGGACGAGAGAGAGAGAGTTTTTCCGGCGTGAGATTTACGCGAGAGGTCCGCGTGCACCGGAAGTACGTACGTATGTATACCGGTGTCTACGGCTGTGGAGCGTTTTCTGTTCAACCGGCCAGAGCCAAGTCGCCCCTTCTGTCTCCCTCAGCGCCCGGCACTACGCTTTCCTGTCTGGCAATTTCGTTCCTCTTGTACGAGGAACGAAAAGCGGGCGTGGCCGGGGCATAAATCGCTAAATCCCGTCCAGTCTTCGGTCTCTCCTCTCCACACTTTTTCAGCTTCCTTTTCCACCGGCTCGTCGACTTATGGGATGATACCGGCAAACGGCGGACTACAGTCACCACTTTCCGAAGTCGATCGTCGCACCGTGCTGCCCTGGATCCGCTCAAACACGGTCGCCATCCTCGAACGCGATCGTCGCGTCGCACAGTGGTCGCTTTTTCGGAAAAGTGGGACCAAAAGCAGCATGACTTGAAAATTTCATTCATTCGCATACAATAAAATTGAATACACCTACTACAATCCTTGTAGATATTGTAGATGTATCATTCTTGACGGGTTTGGATTTGGAAAATCCCATAAGCTCTTTTATAACGGGATCCGAAGTACCTACACGCAAAGCATGGGAGATCTTCCATGTTCACATTTCTCGAAAATTGAATTTTACTGTCTCAAAAGTATATTTTTCAATTTCTTATATACAGTATTTTATCCATGAATGTCACAAATGTCTGGCCGATAAACAAGCTTGTAGGTCAATGGGAAGTACCCAAAAGGTTTTGATGATCTGTCAGTCAGTCAGTCAGTGACAAAAGCGATTTTTGAGGTCCTATATCTCGTAACCTACTAATGTTGGAAGATTATTGTTTTGTCGATATTGAGACATGTTAGCATTTAACAAGTGTACGAAATTACATCTCTCCATCTGCCTCCAGTGTCGAGTTATAAGTCTCTAAAAACAACGGCTACGTTGTTTCGTGTAAAAGGAGGTAATGTGAGAACTTGGCTAATGCACTACCGCGCACCTAGATCAACGTACTCGTACAGGCCAGTAATAACAACTAATGCGTTAGTTATCAAATGATAAGGAAAAATAAAGCTTGCCCAAAACGTTTCCAAGAAAGTTTACGAATCCGAATTTCGGCCACTTTCGACCACGAACCTCATCTGCGGAAATTCGCCGTAGTTTATCGACTTTCTTTTACATCTATTGCCGATGATGTTTCTGCTCGATTCTATTCGCAAAGTCGACTCCGGACTTTTGAAACCTTACCGAGCGGTCTTGCATCGAGAATTTTCTATCGCGTTCGGGATACGAAGCTTCTCGAACTAGTTTCGAGTTGTTTGGGAAGCTTCCGCCGGCTGCGTTTCCTTTGACAAGGGTTTTTCTCATTCGAAAGGGTGCCGCATAGTTGCGTACGAGGAAAGTCTTCCTTAATTAAAACTTCCGTACGTTGCGTTCTTTAATTTGTGTCGAGACACTTTCCTCGGTAGTGTGTTCTCTTTCATTGTGGATATTTCTCCGTTTACAGCAATAGGAAATTTTCACGTTTTATTATTTAGAAGGGAAACTATCCAAACCCCTCAATTCAAAAAATTATGAAACTTTGCACACAAAAGTTAGGCCTAATACAACCCTATTTTTTCGCGCTACTTCTCGCATTAAAGGGGTGAAGTCAGCCCTTGAAAAAATTCCAATATTTCCGTGAAATATCTCGAAAACAACGAATAACATTTTTAAAAAGTTGCAACGAAAGTTGCATGGTATTATTGTGTCTACCAAACTGTGTACTACAAATTTTTCACAAATGCATTTTAAAAACATTTAATCGTTTCAGAACTCTCCAACAGCGTCAATAAATTCTTGTTTTATTTGCACTCATCGAACGTAACAAAGCAATTGTGTTATTAGGAACAAGAAGAACTGTACATATTACCGTGCACACGTAGTATGTACATATAAAAGCATAGACAAAAATTGGATCCGTCTGATCCTACTCGTATTTACACTGCTGGCAATACTTTTCGCCCGTACGCCAGAGGATTAAAAAAATTCTGTTACTGCAGTTGCCTGTTTTAGCAACGGTGAAACTATTTTCAAATCAGACTTTCTCTGTCAGGGTTAAAATTCTGAAAAAAGTAATCCGGCGACTCGAGGAGATATACGACAGCCTACAGGACACAATCGAAATTCTTTACGATTCTTTCACAAGAAGCATTCTTTCCGAATGAATACGGAATCGACGTTATTAAATCAGCAGGTATAAAGAGCAAAGCATTATCAAACCCAAAGGAATAAAGAAGCATTAGGCGGGCCTACGTTTCTCGTGTCGCAAGTTTATCGCTCTCCGGTTAATCCGTTCGTTTCTTCTGCCGTGAAACACCACGAAACACCGAAACGGCTCGTAAACTACTATAGCACAACCGGGCGTACATTATTTTGATAAATTCCATCCGCTTTCAGGAGCCCTTTCATTCTCCCGGAGAAGTGTCGTAAATATGTCTCTCCGTTTTGCGTTTAACGAGAAGTAGACGGGTCGACCGTTCAATGTTCCGAAATGCTCGAGGGCCTTCCCAAACCAGTCTCGGACATTCTATGTTGGCACAAGGAGAAGATATTCCGCTAAAAATCATCGGGAAACCGATTTCTTTGCAGAATTTCATTCCCGAATGCAAGATCCCCCGAACAAAGATCTAATGTTTATCGAAAAGTATCCACTCGAAAACGCTACTACGCGCAGAACCCAGTTCGAGCTTTCCAAAATCTAGTTTGCAAGTTTCTCGATATTAGAATGAAGTTTTTTCGGAAATTATCTGATTTCGATTTTAAATCCTCCGCGACTCTGCGAACTGACGCGGCATTAAACGAAACGTCCGTTTGCATCGTCCGGGGAAGAAAGTTCGCCCATAACGTTGAAATCTCTTCTCCGAGTCTTTTATTTCTTCGAACTTCATCGTACTTTCCGAAGAGTATAACGAAGTTAAAAATTATTCTGGAATGCACGGATGTTTTAATAAATCGTACTGGTCGGAAAATTGATAATGTGCTTGAACTGTTGATGAACATGCTCATAATTTAAAAGTTGTGTAATTACTTTCAAAAATTGTTTCGATATTTGTCCGTGTCGTCAATTTTTGGAATTACTTAATAATAATCAAAATAACTTTTGAAGTAATTCGCCGGTAACGTTATTTCCGAATATTTCAATACATTTTCAACGTGGGTATATCCATTCTGAATTATTCTGTACCAACGAAGTATTTATATTATTTTATTACTTGTCCAGTATTATACATATATATTTATCCTAGTAACTTATCTGTGTGTGGAGGACTAGAAAATAGCTAAAAAATGGGAACTTAACATTAGGGTGTTCAGGTATTCTGAAATGAACATTTGGTATTATACAATTTAAATTTTTCGAGAGTTCAAACTTCAAAGAAATTTTATGGTCGTGGCTGAAGAGAGAAATGAACTCCGAATAAAAAACTATATATTTTTAGTGCAGTAAAAATCATTTATACATAGAGAACATGTCGGTAGCTATTAATTTTTCACCCCATACATTTTTATTTACCTTCAATATTTTATCAGAGTTAAATTCTCTCTTGGATTACAACCATAAAATTAACCCTTTACAAGAAAGAAGTTTATAACTCGATAAAAAATTTGTAAAACATTAAACCAAATAGTTTACAAGTAATTTAGGTGGAGCACTTAGCCAGATGACCCGGTACGTGGTGCAGTTGGGAGCAGAAAAATGGCGATTAAGATTTTTCAATAAATCGAGGGATGCAACGGGAAAGGAAGAAAAAGTGTGCAGCCGACAATACGGCATTAGTAAAAGTCGCGCAGGTTCGTAAATCCTCGAATGTAAACGAAAGGTTTGATAGCGCAGTCGTAAGAAGTAACGTTCGCGATGGATTGCACATAGCACGGTTATCATTGCAGTTCTCTGGTCGCGGTCGTTATTTTTCATTTTATTATTTACTAAGGAGCAGTAAACCGCGGCACGGTTTACGAGCGATCCGCGCCTTTTGATTCTGCGGGCAGGCAGAGCGCAATGATTTCATTTCTCCGTTCCTGTCGATCCAGCTACGGCCATTACGGTTCGATTCGGTTTAAGTCGAGAAACAAGAACTGGAACCGTTCGACGGCTCGTCGAGCAGTTGTCGGGGACGTTTCCTGTACTAAAAGCGGACAAGGATTTCCGTCGTCGGGCGAAAAGCCGATATGTTCCCGGATTACCGTCGCCGATCGGAATTTTCGGGGGATTACCAGGGAGCTATCCTGTGTCTCGGTCGAGATTACCACGCTAAGAACCGCAAAGCGGCTGCCTTGGTAAAAATTATAATCACCTTGGTCTTGGGCCACCTGTTGTGGCAATTATCTTGACACCTGTAAACGCGCACTTGCTATCGAATCCCGCTAAAATTGAAACATCGGGTTCAACCAACCCACGTCATCGATTAATTAATTAATATTATTACTGTTTATGTCTTGGATTATTCAGACGAGTCACAATATTCATATTAATTTTACGGTGAATAAAATTATTCCATTGATTTATTTTATGTGACACGTCATTTCGTAGATCTTTAAATACTTTTTAATTGATCAAGTTTACTCTAGTTTTATCATTTGTTTAGACAGAAATTTTGCTGCTGCAAAAAAAGTTTAAAAAAGTTTAAGCAACACAACGGTACAATGTAGGCATATTTTACGACGGTTATATTAGTTGTAATTACAGTAGGATTTTGTATAACATCTAAATTGAATTAACTTCGATTTTATAAAAGTATAAATGATCTGACAGGGAAAGGCACATAAATGGCAATCACTGAATACGATGTGCGTATGCTATGACATGCGCACAAATATTCGACACGTATTTTTTTTATATTTGTAGTTGTTCATTTTAAAAAAGGGATAATAGCTTTTGAAATTGTCGACGAAAAATATGTTTGATCAAATATTGTGAATATTATTGATCGCAGCAAGAGATACAACCGAAATTGTGTAGTTTTGAATCGAGAATCATTTACAAAATATGATGGAAATAATACATTTTTGGGAATTATTTTTACCAAACCTTTTCACGAACCTTTATGTAGGTTCATTACTTAAATACGGAAAAATCTAAAATATTAAATTTACTCTTTCATTCGTAAATTTATTTTGTACCTTCAAGAATATTCATGTCATGCAACATTTTAATGAAAGCAAAAGTTTAAACCATCTTCAGGATATAAAGAGCTAAAGAAGCAAAGAACTGATAAACAAATTAGAAATGGTCGCCTTCCGTCGTTTATTTAATTTTTAATTTGGCAATTCTTCATGGGATGGTTAAATCCTGAGATTTACATTAATTCTGATTGCAGAATTTGTTCGAATTTTAATGAAGCATCTCTTCGTTTTAATGTGAATTAAAATAACGAAATAATTTTTAGTTTTCATAAGAATAGAGTTAATTACATATCCTTTCGTTATATAATAATACCGTTTTAATTGTTCAATCAAATTTTTCAACATCGACTTTCAAGAAAACGGAGTTACGCATAAAATAATATTATTCTGCTTTTCCGATTTATTTTCGCTGAGGCAGTTAATCAATACGGCTATATATTACGCGCATAAACGGCTTCTTTATGAAATCAAAATAAGAAGAGAACTGACATCAAAATCAACACGAGAATTAAATATTCCGTTGTGTGAAAAACCGGCTACGGTTACATGCTGATATTAACGTCACGTATTAAAAAGTATAAGATTGGACTGAGAATCGCGAAACCACATTTTCCTTTGCAGAATTTCGTTTTGAACAAAATAATATAATGTATGTTACCGCACAAAAGCTTGCCTCTTTAAATGGATTATTTCACTCTAAATATTAATTAATTAAATACGGAACATTGTTTGCAGGGAAAAGAAATCGATGAGTAAAATTAATAAAACGAATGAAAGTATCCGCGTCGCGTGCGTGTGTGTACATTCCTACTTCTGTGTATGTTTTCCGTTAATTATTCCTGCGTGTATATGAATAGCTGGAAATACTGTGATGTTTGTGTCGTATCACCTTTTTATCCAGAATATGTTAACGCGAATCGACCACGCGGATATGACAAGACCCACGAACATCTGATAATAACGTATCACCATCGATATTCGCATCCATTAGAAATAGTACAACGCATCAGTGTAGTCATCGTTACTAACGAACGCGCAGATCCATTTTTCTGGAGTATTTCGAACGAGAATATGTTATGAAATTTAATTTTTCGATATGAAACTTTTTCAAACATTTTCCCATGTTTGATTTCGTATCAGATGCTCACGACAGAACTGCAAACATACGAACGGTATCAAGATTTTTGAATATTAATATTCAGAATGTAGACGATTAAAAGCAATTCATTCTGTAAATTATTCTTTACTTTATGCATTGGAGACATTTTTATTGAAACGCTGCTTCTTGTAATTGAAGCAGACAATTTTCATACTGTACGAAAATCTAGTTATTGATACCTTTCTCCTACGAATTATAGTGTATTTGGTATGTAATCCAGTAGATTTGTACCCGGCGCGGATGCAGATCGAAGTTTCGATCCTCTTGGATTAATAGTTGAGAAGCTATGATCGCTTAAAGTTGAGCATTTTTGACAGGTAAGGGCGCCGCCATATTGGTTTGTAGTGACGACAGCGAGCCGCTTACCTTGCCCCCCCCCCTCTCGAAGTAATCCTAACCAAACTCGGTAAGAGGCGTGCGACCATCACTACGAACTACGAACCAATACAGCGGCGCACTATGCACACATATAAGCAACTTCATCATTTCAATAATTATGAAATGGAAACTATAAAACCGGTCATTTGACTGGCAGTGGTGGATTTAGTGTTAATTTGATTTTTATAAGTTGTGTTTAGTAATCTGCGTTCCAAGCTGCAGTATCACATTTTTTTGTAATATTATCCAATTATTCCACTTGTCATGTTAAATGTTTGTCAATTCCGATTTGAGTTTTAACACCAGAATTGAAACCAGATTTGAAATCAGCGTGAGAAAATTTACGGGAAACGATGTGTCGCATGTTGAAAACAAATTTTTTCCGCGCGTGGTATTGGAAAAACCACAATTTTCTTGAAATTGTGCAAATTTAACGGATTCTTTCAAGGTTAAAAAATGTTCGTACCATAATCTCCGAAATTATGCCATATTCTGCGAAGTTTCAGCTTTCATTTAAAAAAATTTCATCGCTCTATCTCATTTCTATCGAAAGTTCTTTGATTTTGACACAGATTTCGTCGGTTTGGCCCATAGTGCGGCGCCCTTACCTGCCAAGAAACTGGAAATATGCTCAACTTTAAGCGACCATAACTCCTCAACTATTGATCCTAGAGGGTCAAAACTTCGATCTGCATTCGCGCCAGGTACAAATCTACTGGATTACATACCAAATACATCATAATTCGTAGGAGAAAGGCAGAAATTTTGAGTCCGTTAAATTAAAGAGCAGCCAAAAAATATTCTAATATGTTAAAACAATAAATTTTTACATGAGAACTTTATTACACTTCTTTCATGAAATATGAAAGTTTGGCAGTTTCGAATATACATTTAACAATACTGCGGGTAATATTATTCATCGCATCGATGAGAGATAAGGTCTCCGTACTAGCTTTAAAAATTTGATCACCCACTGTGTCATATTCTCCTGAAATATATTTTTATTTATCGCTCGAACTTTAATTCCGATCGGAGACAATAAACTGGAAATGGTTTTTCTTATTTCACTTGTCAGAATAGGTTCTCGAAGCTGCGATTAATAACGATAAAAAGTTCTCGAGGCATGATCGTCCGTCAGGAACATCGCATCGAGCTCTACGAGAAGCTGAACCGTTCAATATCTGAAGGTGTGCAGTTCTCGAGTGCCCTTTCGGGGCTACGTGTACTCAAGGACATTCGTGGTCGAACAGAATGCCGATGCATTCGAGGATTACCTTGCCGGTCAGACTTTTCATGGAAATTCTGAAGGGTTTGCCCCGTAGCCATGCGACCCTGAACAGAAGTTTGTTCAGTATTATTCTCGGAACTACGTTGGCAAATACGGTCGAACAAGACAATTTCGATCACCCCGATCCCATCGCCATCGATTCGTGTGAATTTTCAACGTGAACGACCTGCAATTATTGAAAGGAAAAATTATGCAATATTGGACTGACTTGATACTCAATTGCGCTCGTCCGTGAATGCGATACGTGAACGATGAAGCCGATTCATGCCACGTATTAATAGCAATATGTATGTATACCAATCGGCGAGTATCATGCTACGGCATCAAACAGATATTGAAGTAACGCGTTGTTGGTATTGGTAAAATCCGTAGGTACTCGTGGAGATATTAACAAGGTAGAAGGCTGCATAACATCAGTGGCGAGCTACCATATATGTACAAGGCATTCGGCAACAGGTGGGAGAAAATTTAAAGGGGTAGTTCTTCACGATCGTGTAAGACGAAAATCAAAAGTTCAAAGGTTTCTCGGTGATTTAATAATCGATGGCGATCACTAGACTGCGGATTTTATGCATTATGACCAAAATGGGTACATATTTGTAATTTAAAGCAGAGGACATTTTGAAAATATTTGAGGACATCAATGTATTAGTTTCAAAGAAGAATACTATGTTTATTTGGCTCCTGTGTTCTGCAATCAATGCAAACATTTTTCACTTTGCATAAAGATCCGCAGGCTACAAATCACTTTAACCTCTTACTATTTATTTTGCGGTTTCAGCGATTAGCAGCGGATTTTATGCATTTTCGACGAAAACGTGTCGGTGCAATTTCAAATAGAAATGAAAAGAATTTAAGAATATCAATGCACATTATCTCGTACTTACAAAAATGACTTACATAAAGACAGAATTTTCTATATGGCTTGTTTCTTGCCATTGATGCATTTTTATTTTGCATAAAGATCTCTAACGATTAGAAAAAAAGAAACTTTATATACATTGTATGTTTTACAAGAAAATAGAATTTTATTTCAGTTTAAAGCAAATTGATAATAAAATACATATTTATTAGACTCTGTTCAGAATCTTTATCAGAATTTTGTATATAGACTCGTCTTGAATTTTTTATGCTGGAGTTTAAACTCGGAATTCTTTAGCCGAACTTGTAATGTTTGCTGTATTTTCTAAAGGAGAAGTAATGAAAGTAAATTTGCATGGTTTAAAGGGGACAGAGAACAGGAGGGGCGTAAAAATGGGTCAACTGAAATTTTTGTAATTAGAGAACCTTCGGAGATTTCAAGTATTCGAATAATGAATGTTCGGATGCACGGGAGCGGGCGGTTCTGCTGTAATTTATTTAACAGAAATTTCCATGCGAACGAGCACGGAGAACGGACTCCTACGAACCACGGGCTAAGAAAAGAACAGCACTCTTTCACTGGTGACGACCGGTTTCGCGGTAATTACACCTAGAAGGAACCGGATCGACTAGGTCTGGGAATTGCTACCTTACCACGAATTTGCACTTCTCATCGGTCGTAAATGGGTATCGGTTGAAACTGAAAATTCAATCGTCTGAAACGGTTGTTATTATAGACAAATATCACTCGTTGATTTACATTTCGGACGCTTGTGACGAAAGTTCAAGAAAATATGTGTTCCAAAAGAAGCGAGAAATTATTGTCGAACATTCGCACATTGTTTCGTCGTTCAAAATTAACAATGGACTGAAATATCATCGCTATTCTAACAAGTGATCGTACTATTAATATTATATTACTTAACTTCGACACACAATAAATTATTATTAGATTTGTTTTTAATCTCGTACTTCTCTCTGGGATCTACAGTGGAGATAACAAAAGTAAGTTAATACTCATATTTTCAATAATGAAATCACGATAACAGTAATATTTATTCACTTATAAAAATAAACAAGTTGGTTACATATTTAATGGTAATGTTGAAAACAAAATTTCAGAATGTATCTGTTACGTACAATTTTTAAAAATTTGTTAATTTATGAAACTCTAGTGCACACATTTTATCATTTGTCAATATAATTGATAACGGGTACGCCATATTTCATTGGACAACGAGCTATATTTGCAATAAATACTAATTTTCATATATTTTAGAACATTAATAATGCGAGAGGAATAAACAATGTGTTTAATATTCAAGACGTGGAATAAATGCATTTTGAACTGTATGATCGTATTTATAATGAATGTGTACATACGTCAGTACTACATATTGAACGTAGTGTTTCCATAATTATGCATTATGCATATATAAAAATAGAAAAATCGTCGACGATTTACGAAATACGGAGATAATCGAAGTATTATGTGGTTTAATTTTATTTGCCATTCATTGAAATCAGACGAGAAAGTACAATTTGAAAACAAATTCATTTTTTATAGTTTCATTCACGAAAGAATAGACGCATATATTCTACAAAATAAGTTAGAAAAATTAAATATAAATAATTAAATTCAATATAAAGTAGGAATTTCAGTAACCTTGATTGAAGTTTGTAATGCTTTACGTTATCAACAATATCACAGATACTTAAAGTGAATGTTTAGGTATGCAGTCATAAAATTTTAAAGCAGTAAAGTAAAAGTTTCAAAAACTGGAAGGACATGCATATATTTCTTATTATAAATGACCACTTTGGGTTTAACGTTTAGTTTATTGACTGTACAGTCAAATAAATATTGTACAACACGTACATGAACACCTCAGATAATTATTTTAAATATTAACATAATAATCTATATATGTATACAATAAAAGCGAAGTCCTGACTCACCTATCAACGCCCAGGCTAAACCCTTGGACTTAGAAAGCTGAAATTTTGCACAGAGGTTTCCCTTATGATCTATACAAGGGATAAGAAAGGATATTTCGAAATTCAATCCCCAAGGGGGTGAAAAGGGGTTGCAACGTTTGTATGAGGAATATTTTGTTCGTGGTCGGATTTGCTTGAAACTTGGTCCAAATGCTCTTTGATATAATTAATCAAACACCTGTTTCGGCATTTTAAAAAATTGATCCCCTAAGACGGTGAAAAGGGGTTTTGAAATCTAAGATGGCGGCATGACATAAAATTAAAACTCTATAGGGGTAAATGGGGGGTTAAAAGGTTTTATGGAGAAACAATATTAATTTCCGAGGGCATTAAACGGTTTTCTGTGCGAGCGAAGCCGCGGGAAAAAGCTAGTAATAAAATAAATCTATTAATTGAAAAAGTGTGACTTGTTAAATTAAGAAATATTGGTTTGGAACATTTTTAAATTAAAATGTAAAGATAAAATTAAGATATTTATTCATAGGTTTATTCAACAATAAGCTACCTCAAAAAGTAATAGAATAGAATGAAAAATATGTTATTGAATAAATCTATGAACAAGTATCTTAATTTTATGTTTGAACTAAAAGCTACGAAATTTTGTTACATTTTTGGGAAAATGGTGTCGCAAAGTGATTCATTTAAATATGAGAATGGTTGTTGAAGCACAGATATCCGTAATTGCTCGAGGTATTTGATATTCCAATGGAGCAGGAATGGCGCTTAGAACGGCGATACGAGCGAATAAGAAAGAGGAAGCAAAGGCAAAGGTATTTTCTCATGCTGCTCGTTTGCCTTTAAGCTCACGTTTGTAGCGCGGCAAGCCGGCAAGTAATTTCATGGTCGGCGATTTTATGCGTTAACGTCATCCCGAATGCACAGTAACGATGAAGATACAGGTGTTCTCGTCAGCTCTTGTCAATTGGGAAATAACGATGGCGAGAAAGATGGTCGCAACGTGTTCTGAAAATCCGCTGTTCGCACGAAATTCATGTGTCGGGATTTCCTGCAGGACACTTCTATCGCAATTCACACGAAAACCTTCAAGTCCTTTTTCCACGTTTCCATGAAACATACACATACACACGTGCCCACGTTGTGATTACGTTTCCATTCGGAATTCTTTTCGAACTTGTATTGTTGAACAGCACGCAGAACATGAACTTGGGGAAAAGTTCCGAATGACTTTGACACAGTCGATGGAAAACACTTGGAAATATTGTGGAATGTGGAAAAAGAGAAACTGTTTCCAATCCCTTGTCGTCGGGGTTTGTTTATTGTTTTGCCGGATGCAGTTGGTTTTAAAGCTTGTGGATGAACAAATTTTGTTGTTAGACATGTCGCTTATAAATGTTCATCAGTTTACAGTTTACGAAAGTTCGGTTCCGGTGAACATCAATGTCTGAAACAATCTACAAGCCGATAATAGAGAATTGTTTGTTTCATTTCGAATTGTGCATACTTTGAAAACGAAGTATTTTACGCGTCCACTTATTATTTGTATGCTACAAGTTTATTTTTCTCTAAAAATGCTATTTCATTTTAACTGTATATGATCTACTATTTTATAAATAGCATCTTTTTAAAAAATAAATTAGTTGTCCACGAATCATTTCTGTATACTTTTTCAACGTTACTTTAAGTGTAGTATGATTTAAATCTTGTTAAATATTTTGGTAACTAAAAATAATTATTAAACTAGATGATAGTCTCAGTAAATCCGTACTTTTAACAACTAATTTCTAAAAATGATAATTAGGCAGAATTTCATCTCCCGTGCCTGAGGCTTTTAATGCATTTAAAATCATATGCATATAAGGGTAAACTTCATTAACACTTTAATTTTCCTGAGCTTTCCAGGTTAGGAGACGTTATAAATGCATAAGGACCCGCAATCTAGTAATAGCTAGGTAGTTTCGAAGACATGAGATAGAATAATTTAGAATTTCAAAAATATATATTAATAGAGAACGTTCATTTGAAAAGTTGTAAATATAGGAAATTTATAGTTGAACTTGGAGCATTGAATCATCTTCGTGAAATTCAGAAGCTCGATTAAAATGAATTAGAAGGGGTTCATTAACCACGGTGTGAACAGGTTAGAAATTTTAGCCGATGTCTAATGAAGATTTATATCTGGGAGTTAAAACCCGGTCAATTAATCGAGGCACGGGGATTCGGAACAGTTCCGAGATAAACGTTCGGGTTTATTCGGTCGCCGTGGCGCGCCATGTGCTGGAGTCGACCCGACCCGCCTCGGAACGGAATGGAACGCGCGATGATTACAGGGATCAACGGGGGAAACTGGAAACTCACATTCTTCTCGGCGAAGTTTATTTAATTCAACGCAGCACCGGGGAAAACTTCTACCGTTTCCCCGGGCGTTCGAATCAAAAGCCGCAACACATCAACGATTTCGACTCATCCAGATTTCCGGGATTCGCTGCACCGTGGCAAACACGGACACCGAGCCTCTCTGTAACCTTCCCCGCAGAGAAAATTAACGGCGGGAATGCTTTTGATTTTCCTCGAGAGCCGCGACGATGTTTCCCATTTGTTTTCCCGGCAGATCTCCAACGTTACAAGTGACCCGGTCAAAGCGGACCACAGCCGTTGCGCCGCGTGTCCGATCGACGCGTTTGTTGAAAAACAAACCAATGTTGTGAAGTTCTCCTCGCAACTACCGCACACACGTACAGTATATGTGTATATACATCGGTCCGAACAATCCGATTTCCAGTGTCCTCGGCTTGTAGGACAATGTATCCTCGAATTGCAATTTATCCTTTATCAATATTCCTCTGTACAAGAATGACTCTTTGTGTAACGAAGCGAGTCGGTCTGTCAAAGGGATCGATTAACTTGCGTCTGCGATACGCTCGCGACTGAAAAATATTAAGAGATATCCTTTCGAGAGTTTTAACTGGGGTCTTTTTATGCCTCCTCAGGCCAGACGACTGTCGATTCTATATCGGAACGAAACGAATCGAACTGGTCAAAAGGGGAAGCTACGAGAGGCTAACGGAATACTTCTTTATGTAAAATATACGGGGTGCTCGAATTGAACTCTGCTGAATACTTTCATAGCTATCCCAGTTCTTCTGGATATTGTATCAACGCGTCAGGAAACATTACCGTATCCAGGGTGTATCCTAATTATGGCAACAACGAAAAATCTAATACAAAGAGCGGAGTTCTGTATCATAGAAGGTGGATCGCAGTTCGAACATCTAATGTAACTCGATTTATGTTGTAAGAAATAATTCTTCATTAAAATTACGTTTGCACAAAATTTTCAAGTTTCAGGTCATTTCAAGGTCATAGTATAGTACACTGTTAAATTTGTCTCGACGTCAGAAACAATCCTATGATGTCCAAAACATATAGTGCCATTTAAAAAAGTCAAGGTGACCTTTACTTTTTTTACGTAAAAAACATTTTTTCAGATTTAAGAATATGCGAACATGTAGCTCATCATGTACTGAGAAACTTTTGTCTAAAACATTTTTTAATTGCACTACTGGAAATGCCTAAAAAATGGTGACATAACTTAACGGATACACCCTGTATGCGGCATGTGTATCGTGCATTTGCAAAATGGAGGAGGAAGTCCGCTAACACTGAACAGCACTTAATGCCAGACACTATTGAGTATTTGAAGTATAACGACAAAATGTAACCCCGTGAAACACATGAAAAAAAAACATGATTAGGAACAAAGTATCCGATGAATCCGACAAAATATAATAAATATGAAAACAATAAAATGATTTATTATATTATAATTACTTCCATGCCTGTGTGATTGCACGTAGACTTGAAGGAAAAATTTAGCAGACAACAACGCGCGCTCGCGTTCAGTCTTTTAACTTCTCTGCGCTTTGTTCCGGTTTCTGTTCTACGGCGCGCCCGTATTTATTGGAAGTCTCGACAGCAACCGCGTGTAAAGAGAGCCCAGGCTTCAAAATGAGTTGGCCCGTGTACTTAAAAGCAGGGAACCGAGCGAATGCGAGAAAGAATCGCGAAAGTGATAGCCACTTTTCCTCCGTTTTCCGTTTGAGAAGTTCTCCGTTACAAATAGTGGGGATAATTAAAGGTGAACGATTGGAATTGTACCCGCAGCCGAACTTTCTCTGATGAGATTCATTTGAGAACTTATGTTTGACTATCGCCTCGTTGATATACCGGCTGAAACTATCAGGCGAAGATTCCCTGCTAATGAAACGGTATGATGCAGGTTGTCCGCGTGTAGTTTGGAACAACCCTCGTTTTCGCAAAAATCTTAAGGGGGTAGACTTGTTTCCGGGATTGCAAGGATGCGGAATGCAGAGTTGGGCATTAATCGATTAAAATTTTAATCATGATTGATTGATTAATGTATACGATTAAAAAAAGAAATCGTCGAAAAATCGGCGATTGATTCAATCGATTGATGAAGTTAATCGTCAATCGTT
The DNA here is from genome assembly GCF_051020765.1 of Lasioglossum baleicum. Lineage (NCBI taxonomy): Eukaryota > Metazoa > Arthropoda > Insecta > Hymenoptera > Halictidae > Lasioglossum > Lasioglossum baleicum. The sequence goes on along the minus strand of NW_027469081.1, from coordinate 5,282,437 downwards.
GATTAAATGAAGAAATCGTCAATCGTTGATTAAATGAAGAAATCGTCAATCGTTGATTAAATGAAGAAATCGTCGAAAAATCGACGATTCATTCAATCGATTGATGTAATCGTCAATCGTTGATTAAAGAAAGGAATCATCGAAAAAGAAACATAAAAGCACGTAAACAGAATTTGTATTATGGACCAAACGACAATACACCCAAACTCAGTTTACATTTTTTTCAGTATTCATACAGTTCTGATTACGTATTTCATTTCGAAATTTCAGCAGTTAATCATTAATCAATCATCCGATTGACGATTAATAATCGTTAATCGCAATTAACGATTAATAAGTATTTAATCGTTAACCACAATTTTTTAACGACTAAACGAGGAGATTAATTGTTAATTGTGATTAACGATTGCAGTAGAAATTTAGTCGTCAATCGTTGATTAAATTTTTGCCCAACTCTGGCAGAATGTATTAGGTTGGCAACTAAGTTCGCGACCTCCACGTTTTCTGAAACAAAGTCATTTATACAGTATGTCAGTTATGTATACAGGGTGTCCCAGAATCGGTGGTACAACCGAGCAGAAGATGATACTACACGTAAAAATAAGTCGAAAAAAGGAATAACATTTGTTCGTTTGACGCTTCGATGTTCAGGGGGTCGTACTTAAGTGAGACACCCTTTATACAGTTTTTATTCGAGTATACACATCTTTACATACACATGAGTAGAAATGTTCTGCATCGATAGCAATAAACGAATATTATATAGATATTTCTTTCTTTTATAACTCTAGTAAATAACCAGCAACATTCTTAAAGTCTTGCTGCATATTAACGAAACAAAGACTTGTATTTTATTGAAAAGCCATGGATCAATCATAATGTATAAGGGATTAAGCATGTATTGTTAAGGAATTTGAGGCTTTTATAACTCGGATGCGTATTATTATTGTTTGAAGTCTTGGGGTGTAATCCGTGTCGAAAAGGAATCTTTATTCCAACGTTTTGCCAGTACCGTAGTTAGCTTTATCAGAGGGGCTGAAAACGCACCGATACTGTATCAGTGTGTTAGTGCAGTATCAGTGTGTTCATCAGCGGGGATAAAATTCTCTTCAGACACAGCTTACAGCTGAAAGCTTCAAATAATGTGAAGTGTTCGGTTCGATACTGAGCCATCTGAATTTGCAGTATGTTGCTTGTTGCGATTTTTGCGGCAGTATTAAAAAATTAGGTTTTTAAAACAGTTTGTGAAACGGAAAATAGGCACAAACAAATAATGAACAACAAATGAAGAGAAAGTAATTATATTTTGCTTTAATTTTTCATAACCGTTTAATGGAAGTCTTAATCGATCATTAATAAAGTAGTAAATGTATCTCATGGTTACTTTATAAAAATCACAAAAAAATTCTTTAGGTTCCGTACAATTTTTATTATAGGATGTACCTGAATAAGGAAGTTCATTAAAAAATTGCTATTTATTTTTAACAAACAATTTTTGTGAGAGAACACTACTCGAAATCTCCCAAGAGAAAATCTAGCAGCAATATTACGCATCAGATTTGGCCAAGCCAAGATAGCCCATTCATATCTTCTAAGCAAGACAGACGTCTCAATTTGTAACACCTGCAACACTAAATTAACCATCTATCATCTTGTTCTTCCTCGCGTTGAATTCTGTACTGAGAAAATAGACTGCTAGATCGACCTATGCATGCGGGATAGGAAAATATATATCAACAACTAAGATTTTGAAAAAATACCAATCTCCTCGAAAAATAAGAAAATTGTAGATGCTCGCACCCTTCTGACTGATAGCGCATTCGAACAACTTTCATTGGATTTTCTTAACAATTTCCAGCCTTGAAATATTCAGATATATCATGGCTGTATTATGCTAAACTGATGGTAGACACTTTGCCTCTTATTCGTACAGAGAGTTGTAATTCTAGTCAGTACATACTTGGTTTGCATAAATTATTAGGATGTGCCATAAATAACTTTCATTTTACGAAATTTATGTCGATCCATAACACTTTACAACGATTATCATTACACCTCTTCGTATTCTCTCAAACAGAATAATTGTTATTCGATTTTAATACTCGCGATTATTATCTTATTCGCAGTCAATATTTCTTCACCGCCTCTGGTTATTTACGATTCAATGCAACAAGTTAAATCTTCCGAGGCACATACGAAACGTTCCAGTAATTGGAATACATATCATCGTTACTCTAACAAATGATCCTACTATTATTATTATTCGGCACACAATAAATTATTATTAGGTTTGTTTTCAATCTCGTATTTATGGGATCTAACCATACATGTTGACAGGATCTAACATTTATTGTGGAACAACTTTATACTTCAAATATGAACGAATTTTATGCATTTATGACAAAGTTTTGGGCATGTGCAATTTAAAAGAGAAGACCGATTAACAAAATTTAATGATATCATTGATTGAAGAGAGAAAAAACCTTCTATTTGGCTCCTTCCTATTTACAACTGGTAATAACAATTTCTTTATTACAATAATTAAGGTTAAAAGAGAAGAACGATCAACAGAATTTAAAGATATCGATACATTACTTTCAACTCCTTAATTACAGGACTGCGGATCTCTATGGAAAATAAAAATTTTCTGTATCAATTACGAGAGGCAAGAGCCAAATAGAAGGCCCATTCTATTTTTAATCATTTTAAGTTTAAGCTCGAAGAACGTCGCAAATTGAGCAGAAACGCTTGCTGGATGTTTGAAATGAAGAATCGCAGAATTGTGAATCATTGGTATCAAATAACGATCATGGCAGAAATGACTGAAGAATGACGAGTCATGCGATGGTTAATCACATGTGAGTATGTAAGTACGTGCGCACGTGTCATAGTTAATAACAGCATCGTTCGGAAGATCGAGTGATACTTTAACGAGACTACTTTCGTGATAAACTATTTAGCATGGTCCGTAGGTTGTGGGCGGTAGACCGTTTAACTGGGTATATCTAAATGCAATGTCTGCACATGCTTGCTTATGTATATCTAGCCAAGGGTATAGACGCCGATGTACATATGTATATACGGAGTGGCATGATCGGTAATAGCATATTTTTAGAAGCAGGATATTTATAATACATCAGGGTATGTGGCTATGTCCGTAGATTGCAAATTTCAAAAGGTTTGACAGTCCTCATTAGACTGTAGATTTTATGCATTTCTGACAGTGATAGATAGATACAATTTAAAATAGTGAACAGATTAATAGAATTTAGAAGCATCATATCTTTGCTTTTCTGATTCTAATTGACCAGAAAATGTGTTATCATATAATCTTCTATGGAGTCAGTTTTTTTCTCGAATCTTTTGTCTAATTTCAGAGTCATCCGGTAATTTATTAAGATAAAAATAATTTAAAGAACTTTAAAGATGTACACTTCTGCCCTTTCAATTTTACTTGTGCTGTAAAGAAAATTGTTTGAAATTGAAATGAAAAGAAACAATAAATCTTTATTAGTTATTAAAACATAGAGTAGTATTCCGACTTTTCTATGAACTTTGAAAATGACACACTGTAATACAAGGTAATAGGGCACACAATCGATAGAGAACGTGTGAAGGATAAGTAAAAGTACGAAAGCCAGTGAGGCAATTGCACGCGGAATTATTCTTTTGCTTAAAATCATGAGTGGTACGTTTCTCATTTCAAATGTCAATTCTATCAAACGTTACATTAACACAATAAAGTTAAGCAGTTTATTTGCTTACGTCTCGACTGAAAGGAAACCGTAAAAGAGCAATACTCTCTTTAAAAACATTCCGATTTATGATCATTAGGACAACCTAAGAACAATTTCATCTTTCAAATAAATAAGAAAATTATATTCAACATAACACTGCAGAATTAGCAATCATACAAATTCCAATCAATCGAATTATTTCACGAAACAAAAATTTGAAAACTTAGTTTTTTATTATATAATATATGTCATAGAATTCTCATTAATTCAACGAATAACTCTTTCAACTTCATTGTGTCACGCCATATTGGTATATACCATGTATTTATTTAGTTATAGTAAAATTTTTGTCATCTCATTTTACTGGTCTTTATTTACGTCTCCGTAATAGTTACTGTCATATTAATATTATTAAACTGCGGATTTCATGCATTTATGACAAAAAATGGGTATTTGTAATTTAAAGAAGCGAACATTGCAACAATATTTAAGAACATCAACGTATTAGTTTCAGCTTAATAGGACAATTAAAAGAAGAACACAATTTTTATTTGGCTCCTGTGTCCTGCAATCAATGTAAACATTTTTTATTTTGCATAAAGATCCGCAGTCTAAATATTACTCAATAGTTAGTAAAGTACCTACCGGTACAGTAGTGTTTTTAATTACTAACAAGCTGTATGTAAAAGGAGCTCAACGATTATTTCAGAAGAAGATGTTACATTATACATTTCATGTAAATTTTGCAAACTTGCTATATTTGTACAGTTGATCGAACCAGTGCGCCAATATCACAAATTGTAGTTTAAACAATTGTCGATCGAAATACGAAAATCATATTATACATTGGGTTGGAACAAATTAAAATACACCGATAAAATTAAGATATTTATTTCATATATAATATTTAATATATAGAATAAATATAGCAATAATAAATAGAACAGAATGAAAGAGATGTTATTCAATACATCTATGAACAAATACCTTAATTTTATTTCAGAAGCACTACGAACACTGTCGTTCCACCCCAACATTAACTCTAAAAATTTTTTGAATCATCAACGAAATCGCAGTCGTTTCGAACAATTGATCAAGAGATTCTCAGCCGTTGACTTAAAAAGTATGGAACCCGTCATTTTGACGGGTCCGGTACATTCTGCGTAAATCAGTTTCAATCTCGATGCCTTTGTTCGACGAGAATCTCAATCGAATTTAGCTGGGATAAACTTTGAAGAAAACGAGTAGTAGGGATTGCGAACAGTTGAAATAATTTCAAGGAAATAATGCGCGCGGGTCTGCTATCGAGTCTAGGGTCGGAGCAATTTCGTCGTCATCGAAATGTAATAGTAAGCGGGCCACCCTGTATATGGGCAAACGTGTGGGCATACATAGACGGGAAAGAGACACACAGTACATAGCTGAGGGTAGCGGTAAGCGGGAAGAGAGGGATGCGGAAGGGTTGGTTCGGGTCTGCGACCCCTTACGGAGGTAGGTACGATAGCCAGGTTAGCTGGCTACGCTCCAAAACACCGTGCCGTACGCCCCCTATCTGGCATCTCGTAGCAGCTTGGCTCGCGGAGAAGCGCGCGATATTGCTTCGTGCCGCTTACCCCCGGCAATGTAACCAGTATTATCTACCCTTACATCCGGCCTGTCGTTCCCGTCGAAATTTAGGGACCGTTGGAGTCGATCGTCATTAGGGAACACGGGATGCTCTTTCGCCTCACCTCGTTCCGATCCCGTGGTCGCTAACTAACAGCCGGTTAATTAAGAAGGGAGCTACACGATTGCGTATTAAGGCCGGTCGAGCTGCAGCGGGGGTAATAACCGAACGTCAGCAAGCTACGGCGAGCGGCAATAGCGAGACACTGGCCCGCTAACGATAGTTCGTTAAACTTAACCGTGAACTAGTTATCGCCGCATTATTTATTCGGAACGAGGGCCACGGCATCGGTATTATTGGCCATGCGGCAGCCTCCTCTATTGCGTTCTCGTCGCGTGCTACCCCCTTCCCCTACGTACCGCCAAGCTGCGCCGAGCCGATCCTAACGAACACAGGAATCTATGATTAGCTACTTTCACCCGATTTCACGTTTCCCCCGATCGATATGCAAAATAGAGTAATCATTATTTGACTTAACACTTTGCAATCGACAACCGGCTCCCTTGTCATCACCAATCGACGACCACTACCTTTCCTGTTTACATTTTAGATTTCCTTCCTCGTGGGTTGTATTAGCGACAGCGGCTACAATTAATATTCCCAATATTCTTTGCTCTATAGAATATATTAAAAAATAAAGTCTACGTTTGTAGCTCATTGCAATGTTGACCGATTTCGATGAAATTTTCCGTATGCATATAAGTTACCGAAATCTATAAAACGCATTTTTTAAATTATCGTTACAGGCCCAGATAAAAATGTTGACAAAACATCATTTTTTTAAATTTTTTGTATAATTCCTACCAATTGCAATCGTATTAAATTTTTGTTTACTATTCTCTAAAAAATTCAAGTCCTGTGGACCAATTTCTAAAAAGCTATGCGATTTTTAAGGGTGTCCACTTTAAATTGTCCCTGGACTGTACATGCCGCACTGTGGAGTGCTTCGAAATTCTTTGCAATTGCAAAACCAGTTTGTACAAGCACGCATTTATGCCGGGGTGATAAGTGATTACGACCGCGACCCAACATAAAGTACAGAATTACATGCGAGTGGAAAAGTCTCGTTTCCCATGGAACACTCCCGTAGAGTAAATGCAATCTAACCAGAAATCGCGGATGGCAGCCAACTGTTATGCCAATAATTAATATGCGCGTAGGTAAGCGTTTAGGCATTGTGCCTGGCATGGGAGGCCACTATCTCCGTATATTGCCCGGCACTCAAGTCGATAGATACAATACCGCCATTTCGCCAAGATACGATGCCGTATGTTACGTACGGGCAACGAACATCCGGCGGCGGTTATAATATAAATATCCTTTATCGGCGTCGGAGAAAGAGGATATCGAAAAGATTTTAGCTGGAACACGTTATTCCGCGTCATTTAGAAATTTCGAAGAGGAAACGGAACAGGTCGACTGCCCGGAGTGGCGAAGGAATCGAGATATCGATCCCGTGTACTCGCGGTTACGCACCGGAGCTATTTATTCAGTCAAGTTATCCGACTTAACATCCGACTTGTCACTTTCGAAACTATTTCGAGAACGCGCGGACTGTAATAAATAATTGGTTATCGTTGAATCGACCCTAGCAGACCGTTTAATTAAATTACAATTAAGTAATTATGATAGTCATACTCTGACGTTTACAATGACTCGATTCGCCATAATAATCAACATGCCTGTGATTAACAATTCGGAACACAGACGCTCCTGACCTCCGACGACCCGGCTTAAATGGAACTGCGGCGAGAATTGGTGATCACCGGTGATGGCTATTCGATACTCCGGGTTGCCAGTTTCGAAGCAATTCAATCGTAATCGGGTTTTAAATCACTTCCATAATTATTAGGAACCAAATGTTCTTGAAGATGTCGGCAGTTCGAAGAGATTAATTCGTAAATGCATTCACATTGAAAATTCTGGAGGTCTTCAAAGTATTTATGGACAGTGTCGCTGGAGAACGGTGATGCGGATTTTATACATTTCTGTCAAACATGAATGAAGTGAAGTTTGCTCCTCCCAACGAATATATTTGGTTATTCGTATGTTCCTCGTTCTTTTACCCTGCTTGCTTAAGCGCTGGTGCTGCGCGAGTTGGTATGCGTGAGTGTGTGCGAGTCGAGCAACGCGATGCGTGTGCCACGTGCGAGATTACGTTTCTTTACATATTAAACATATTATTATTTTCACTATTATAAAAGTACATTTATCATTATAATAAACTGGGTTATGTTCACAATTAAAAAGGTTAATTTAATAATCATCCATTTCAATGGTTATGGGCCCAGACGTACTACACTGCGCTAACCTTTACATAACCTAAAAATACGCCACGTGGCTTCATACATAAATCCGACAGATAAATTGTTAATCAGTGTTGAAAATGGAAGAAAGTTCACGATCAGACATTCGCATTCATAAACTGTCGGACAACAATTATAGAACATGGAAAATCGAAATGAAGTGGTATCTAAAAAGCAAAGGCTTGTTAGACTATGTGACTGGTGTAATAAAAATGAACGACGAAGCCACACCAGAACGAAGAAGAATATTTAAAATTAATGACGACAAAGCTATTGCATCGATAGGACTCCACGTGGAACCAAACCAGCAGGTACATATAGAAGACTGCGTAACTGCTGAGGAAGCATGGAAAGCGCTGGAACAAGTCCACCAACCCAAGTCCAGGGTAAGAATAATGCAATTGAAAAAACAATTATATCAAAGTAAAATGAAAGAAGGAGATTCCATGTCGTCATATATATCTAATATTAAAGTCATAGCAAATAACCTTAGAGAAGCTGGCGCAGAGATCAGAGATGAAGATTTGGCATATATTTTACTCGCTGGATTGCCAGATTCCTATGAAAATTTAAACACGTCACTGGCAAACCTGCCAGATAATAGCTTTACGACAGCAGAAATCTGTAAAGCACTTTTGTCAGAATATGACAGACGTAAATCTAGGTGTCCAGAGGAAAATGAAAGCCAAAAAGAAGCACTTCAAGTCGGAAGAAAACCACAGTATGCACGTTCAAATACAATGACCACAAATAAGGTAAAACCTACATTTTGTTCGCACTGCAAAAGGCAAGGACACGATATAAAGAACTGTTGGTCAAAGAATCGAACAAGAAATCAGAATTATAATCCAAGATTTAGCCATGGAAGAAAAGAGAACGATGAAGGATTTCTTGTCTCGCTCAATAATATGGATATGGGAGACTCTTGGCTTTTAGACAGTGGGTGCACACATCACGTCTGTAAGAAAAGAGATTGGTTTAAAACGTTTAAAGAGGTAAAACTAGAACCAATCAACACTGCAGCAGAATCTCATGGACAATCCAGCGCCAAACTTGAAGCTAAAGGTATTGGCGATATAGAAATCAAGACGTTCATTGGCAAACAAGAACGATACGTGACCTTACACAATGTTTATTACGTGCCAAACATAAGGAAAAATCTCTTATCTGCTTCGCAAATAGAGCGAAGATCAAAAGAAATAATCATACGTAATGGTAAGGCAGAAATTCGCAATACAAAAAATGGTGAACTCATGTGCGTCGCTGACAGAATAAATGATCTGTACATTGTCAGAGCACAAACTGTTATACAAGCAGAAGGAAGATTAGAATCTCATAATATAAGCATAAAGGACAGCACCTTATGGCATCGCAGATTATGTCATATAGGTCGAAGCACAATTGAAAGGACCGCAGAGCTCAATCGTGTACGCGGATTAGAAAATACTAAATTAGAAGAAACTGCATGTGGTGATTGCTGTGCAGGCAAATCTACAAAAGCACCTTGTCGGAAAATAAATGGTCGACAATCCAAAGAAAGCTGTGAGCTAATACACTCTGATGTTTGCGGACCCATGCCATCGAGGTCACTGAGCGACAAGCAATACTTTGTCACATTCACAGATGATTACTCGAGGCATACTACTGTCGCATTCATCAAGTCCAAGGACGAAGTGAAAGATGAAATTAAAAAGTACATAGCCAAAACGGAATTACAAACGGGAAAGAAAATTAAAAGATTTCGTTCAGACAATGGTACCGAATACTGCAATAAAGATTTGCAAACATATTTTGAAGAGAAAGGTATCAAACACGAAAGGTCCAACGTCGAAACTCCCCAAATGAACGGGATTTCGGAACGCGTAAACAGGACACTACTAGACCTGGTACGCTCAATGCTCAAGTCAGCGCAACTGCCTAATAAATTTTGGGCTGAGGCAGTTGCCACAGCAGCATACGTGAAAAATCGTGTGTGTCATACATCCATAAATAATGAAGTTCCACTTACAGTATTAACAGGGAAAATACCCAGTGTGCGCCATTTAAAAACATATGGGTCACTTGCTTATGCACACTTGGTGAAACAAGGACAACGGAAACTGGATGACAGGGCCACTCCGTGCATATTAGTAGGCTACAGTAACCAAACGAGAGGTTATCGCCTATGGTGTCCCGAAAAAGGAGACGTTGTCATAACGAAACACGTACGTTTCTCAGAGGACAAGATGGGATACGAGTGGTTAGTAAACCGAAGCCCAAGGTACAATTATCCGTGCACTAATGTCTGGTCAGATGAAGAAGGAGAAAACCGAGAAATTATACCAGAAGTCAGAGAAACGGAAGAGGTCGATGATTCCGCATCGACAAAAGATGCTGAAACCACTAACAAGACAGTGGGGGAGGAAATTTTCAAGTCAGCAAAGAAAATCGGAAGACCAAAGAAGAAAATTCGAAACCCATATGGCAGAAAAGGGAAACCAGAGAACAGAAAGATGAATACTGAATCATCGGAAGATGAAGAAGGAGGAATCCAGAACATGGAGTTCAACCTTATGGAAATCATGGAACCGAGCAGTCTAGAGGAAGCGATGCTTTCACCACAGGCAAAAGAGTGGAAACGTGCAATAGACGACGAGATGACCAGTCTAGTTCAACGAAAAACCTGGGAAAATATAGATCATTTGCCGCCAGGACGGAGATGCATCGGCAGCAAGTGGGTATTTAAGTTAAAAAGAAATTGTGAAGGTAAAGTAACCAAATATAAAGCGAGGTTAGTAGCTCGAGGTTTTTCCCAGCAAAAGGGCATTGATTATAATGAAACCTATTCGCCTGTAGCGAACTTTTGCATAATACGTCTATTAATAGCCATTTCAGAAATTTTCGATTGGAGTACCAGACAATTGGACATCAAATGTGCATATCTCTATGGCGAGCTTGAAGAAGAGATATACATGAATCTAATTCCAGCTCGCAAAGATGGAAAAGAAAGCCTAGTCAGACTGAGGCGACCAATTTACGGACTGAAGCAAGCAGGACGAAATTGGAATACAGAATTAAATAATTTTTTCATCAGGTATGGATTTACTAGATTGAATTCATCCAGCTGCGTTTATAGAAAAGGTTTTTGGACCATTGCAGTAATCTATGTTGATGACATTTTTGTATTTTCAAATGATCCAACGTCAATTGATGACTTTGTTAGAGCTATCAGTAAAAAATATGAAACCAAAGACTTAGGCGAGATCAGCGACGTATTAGGTGTTAAAATAAACAAAAATAACGCGGGAATTAGTCTAGATCAAAGAGCTTATATAGAATCAATACTAGAGAAATATAATATGACAGAATGTAAAAGCGTTTCAACACCGTTAGATCCGGGCTTGAAATTATCGAAAAACGTGCAATCGAATCTCTTAAGCGAAGAGGGTAAGACAGCATATCGGGAACTGGTAGGATGTTTAATGTATGTAGCTTTGCGAACCAGACCCGATATATTGCACGCCACGACAAAATTATCTCAGTACAATTCTTGTCCAAGCGAAATTCATTGGACTCAATGTAAACATATCTTACGTTACTTGTGTAAAACTAGAGATTATAATATGACTTACAAGACTGTTAAAGAGCCAAAGATTAAGATTTATTGCGACGCCGATTGGGCAGGGGATTTAGATGACCGACATTCATACTCAGGCATGATAGTAATGATAGGTTCCTGCATTATACAATGGGCATCGTCCAAACAAAAGAGTTTGTCCACCTCCACTATGGAGGCTGAGTATGTGGCTTTGGCATCCGGAGTGAAAGAAGCGATCTGGTTGCGTACGTTACTGACCGAATTAGAATTGTATGAGCATCTGTCAGGAAATTGCGAAATGTTTTGCGACAACAGATCTGCGTTAGATTTTTCAAGAAGTCGAATAGAGAATACACGAACGAAACACATAGACATATCTTATCATATCGTTCGAGAGGAACTAGAAAGGGGAACAATCAGCTTGTCATATGTTCCATCTAACGAGAATTTGGCTGACATAATGACAAAACCACTAAAAGGTGTAGCGCATAAAAATTGCATTCAGAAATTGAGAATGGATGTCGCAAAAGTGGGGGATTGAAGTGAAGTTTGCTCCTCCCAACGAATATATTTGGTTATTCGTATGTTCCTCGTTCTTTTACCCTGCTTGCTTAAGCGCTGGTGCTGCGCGAGTTGGTATGCGTGAGTGTGTGCGAGTCGAGCAACGCGATGCGTGTGCCACGTGCGAGATTACGTTTCTTTACATATTAAACATATTATTATTTTCACTATTATAAAAGTACATTTATCATTATAATAAACTGGGTTATGTTCACAATTAAAAAGGTTAATTTAATAATCATCCATTTCAATGAATAACATCAATGAAAACACTGTTGTATTATTTCCAAGTCGTTCAATTGATTAAGACGAGAAATCAATATCTATGGAGCTCTTGTATCTTGAAATGAACGCAGACAATTTGTATTTTGCATTCCTACTCGCTATCTAGTAATAAGTTATAGCAGTGCCGTTATAAATGAACGTGTTACTCGTGCAAGTATTCATGTACCTAATATGTATGATATATCCATTTTGTAACAGGTTTCTCTGTTTAAGACAGAAGTTGTGTTCGCCACAATAAGTATAACAATATAAACATTGTTATTCTGCCAGCTTCATAGAACATTTTGATTAAACTAGCAAATCTATAAAAAAAACTAGAAATAATCCCAATTTTTTTTAGAAAAATGGATATAAAATAATGTATACTCTATTATCGACATTTCAAAAAATATTTCAACCGGTCCATCAACAACAAATAAACAATTTAAAATGACTATTAGCAAGAATTAGCAGTATCTAAAAACGTTAATTAATGTAACTCAAACATTTAGTTAGATTTAAAAATGAATTTTTCTGTTGATACACCGAGCGTATGAAATGTTAACCCTTTCCACTCGAAGCAATTTGAATTCCGATATCATGATATTTGTTCCAACCCAGATCATTTTTGTTCTATGCAATCTTTTTTACATTGTTCACATCAAATTGAACATGTTTTCTTATATAACAATTGAGCTTTTATACAATTTATAGAATACAGACAAATTTAATAATGTTAAAACTGTTTTGAATAATGGTATGGCAATTTTTAGTGGCGCCTTAGACTCGCCATTCGAGTGCAAAGGGTTAAGATCTGCGGAATGCAAGAGGTTTGAAGAACAAGGAACTGATACATCTCAACTTCTCAGTTGTTGTTTCGTTCATAAAAATTATTTCGATTTTGACCAGTTAGTCATCGAATTTCTAAACCGAACGAAACAAGACAATTTTTAAGGAAACAAGCTCATCTATCATTGCCATGAATATATTCATTTTATGGGTTGAAAAGCAAGGTCCCCCGATGAACAGTGAAAGTAGGAGTCTAAACTCTGTTCCCGCAGTCAAACATAACTGTTGCACCATAAACTATTTAGCTTATGATATCGGCACGAATCAGTTCCTCGTTTTTCATTTCGAGTTCGGCGACCGCGTGGAAACACGAATCCGCGTTTCTCGCACCTCCGTGTCCTGCGGGAGGGGAGAAAAATTCGCAGGCCGTGTGCAATTTTATAAATGTCGATCGCATCGGGACGCAGGTTCCAATTCCCAACGACGAAATTATCGACGTTCATCCAACGGGGAAAGCGTGCAACTTCGACTTGTATTAATTCGCTGGCGCCTGCTCTTTCGGTATATATATCTCGCCTTTCTTTTTTGTCTCTTCTGTTCTACCTCTGCCTGAGCGATAACTAATGCAGGCAGCGGAGTAATAACATAAATTTCCCTGTTAAATACTTGCCGCCAATTAAGTGCTCCCTCCGCGAAACGAGATCTTTGAAAGCCCGGCCATTTCGAACCGCTTATTACAGTAGGCGACTATTACGAAATTGATTATTTCCCTCGCTATGACTTCAATAATGTGCCCGTTGACAAGTTTATTGTTTTGATTGTTAGCAGCAAATATTGATATTGGAAGTAATACTACTCTGAGTCTTTGAGGTTTCAATTAAGACAGGAGTCCAAATTAATGTTTAATTATCTATAAATAACCAAGATAAATACGTAAATAATTTCCACCAGTTTCCACGCGTACATTCCATTTTATAAGTAACGAATAGATCTCCAATACGTCGAGTAAAAGGTCTGAATGTAAGACGAAGTTATAAATGATTATTTGATTAATTGATAAGAAAAAATGCCGGTCGGACCTTTTAAAAAAGGTAGTCCCTCTCTAATAATTAAATTCTGTTGTGTGGAATGAATACCGTGTACTTATTGCCATTATTATTAATAATATTGGAACATTAAAAAGTCGGGAATCAGGCAAATTATGTCTGACACTCTGACACAGAGTCGCCAGGTGAGGGGAATTGACTTGAATTGAGGGGAAACAGTTACCCTCTCTGTGCCAGTATAGTATAGTCACGTGACCGGAACGCGTTACAATAAATCGCCGGCACAGTTCAAAGGCGTCCTCACAATGTAACACCCCAATATTTAATCTATTTTATTATTACTTATTTTCTTATGAAACTTCCACCAATATATTTGTGGCATTTTTCTGATTAAAATAATACCAAACACGATATGATCTCAACTGTACTTAGTGGTGTAATTGACGATGAAAGTTTTGGGCGCAAGGAAGGACAGCGTATGGGAAAGAAAGAGACGCGGAGAGTCGCAGTCGCTTCACGATATACGCACTGTCCTTCTCTACGTCCAGCTCGGTCTTTGAAGTTCAAAAAAATAGTGTCCGTCTCCGAACTTTGCAAACGAACGTCCCCGAGACTTTTGCGACTATAGAGGATTTACTGTATGTGCGAAATAGCCTCGCAGAAGGGGAAGGTACACAGTGGGCTCTAACAGAGGGAAACGTATAATCCGGTAATTGAAAATGCGTCAACTATGCGAACAGCCTAACGATTGGAACGAGAGTTTCACTTAGTAGCAGCGCGATGGAAAATTAGTTGTTGAACGTATCGATTATATTTTTCGAACGGGACGAGCATTTCCGCATGACTGATAGATTAACGTACGCCGATGAACTGAAACCCGGCGTGGCATGGCGTGGCACGGCGTGGCGCAGTGGTGTTTGCATGCACACGGAGAAAATCAAGATAATGCGTGCGCCCACGGCAGGTCATCAAACACAATCAGATATAAAACGCGGGCTTTGAAAGAGGATGGGCGTTAATACGATCATTACAACGAACTGGTCAGATACCGTATGTAAGCTTCGGTATTATGTATTTCGAACGGTGATCGACTCTCAATTAATTTTTCCCAATCGGATTTTCTTCATTAACCACCGATCGATCATGAACGGGTATAAACAAACGAAACGCGCGAGAATCCCTCGGCCGCCGTTCGCGTTCGGTCGGAACGCGGCCGAACCATATCGGCCGAAATAAATTGCGACTGTAAATCGACGATTATGGCCGGTCTATCTGCGACAATGAAAAACCGATTGTGTTTGCCGGACGATTAATGCACATCCGACCTCTTAGTTCGTGTTTTCGATGGCCCGTCCGGTGGTCGATGCGATAAAGCACGACGATCCATAGATCTAATTAAAACGGACTAATGTTATTCGCTCACCCAGATCTCAGTTCCCGCAGAGGATCGCGATAACGATTTCGCACCGCAGAGTGAACGAAGCCATTACCGTCGAGCTCGTGTTTTATACGTACCTGTAACAGAAACAGAAAATTTGTTTGTCAGAACAAATTATTTGCGGGAGAATAATTAATTGTATATGTATATTAACACTAAACTGACTAAACCTACCGAGCCTCAAAAGTAATTGATGCATGTTCCGTTATGAAAATGACAAGATTGTGCAGCTCCTATCCACAAGACGGCAAATTGTGAAGATTTCAAACAGAGTTTAGTATTGTCGTTCATTTTCCGTGCGTTGTAGAGGAATGCTATTTTGATACCATCAATATTCGATCCTCCGAGGGAATGCACGTACACAGCAGTAACAACAGCAATTTAACTCTGACAAGTGCAGTCGCATGAAAAAAAGATTAACATTCGGAGCACCGTGCAGTCAAAGTGTATCGATTTTCTGTTCTGGTCGAACGTATTTGTAATCTGTATCGCAATGTAACATCTTTCGAGTGCACTTTATAATTTCAACTAATCGATTTAGAACGATGTGGCATGACTCAAATTTAAGATAAAAATTATTTAATCTACGTTTCTATTTATTATTTCGATATTGTAGATGAATATTAAATATAATTTTTTTAAGTACATTTTGAAGGCCCACTTAAGGGTTAAAGAAAGGTCGAGGTAGACGAGTGTCGAATAAAATGGATATAGAGAAAAGCGACAAATAAAGCTGGTTCTAATTGTTAATCGTAGAAACAAATGGCCGCGTCGCGATAAAGTTCGGAACGGGGTCGTCGATTTTCGTCACCGCGTAATATTTGAGGCAGTATATTGTGCGGATCCGGGCTGGTGACGGTGCACATAAGTTAACGAAGTTCGAAGTTTGTAACCGAGCCAACTGTGCCGGCCGATTTGCTGAATAAATTGGGATTATTCTATCATTCTGTCGGGCGATAACTCTCCCATAAAAAAGAAGGATCCATCCACCGGCACCGCGACACATTTAATAAACGCGTTGTCCCAGATTAAAAAGAACCATTCCATTTATTCGACGCCATATTTCATTCGCCAATAGAATATAAATAAAATTAATCCCTCGGTGCCGTGAACAATTACATCGGCGAATAATAATAATAATGATCGCGTTTGAACTAACGATGTAATTTACGACAAACATATGGCTCACTGTCGCCTGAATATACTTAACATTTATCAGGTTCAATGTAATCTCGGGCTGATAATTTTAACTCTTCTCGTTGTGCAATGTACGTAATCATTATTTGACAAGTTTATTTTGTTTTATTTTACTGAATACTAATTTAGGAAATGATTTTACTAGCGAGCTGCTTTCATATGAATCCAAACTCGTTGTCAGCAAGCATAAGTTTTATAGTTTAATGACATAGAAAACGTTCATTCGTAACATCATTACACTTGATGATGCATGCTTGTTATGTACGTACATTATACAAATCATTAGGTAACAATTTACATCGGAAAACTAAGTTTAAAGCATAATGAAAATTCAGTGGTTCAGAACTGAACAGGGTATCCCAAAAATGTTGTACTTTCTCGATAGACGTGACTCCTGGATTCGTTACTTTAAACGACCTGAGGAACCACCTCTTTCAAAGAAGTACAACATATTTACGACACCCTGTATTACTATGGTAATGATGATAATAATAAGTGCGGATTGTCTGCATCAATTGTAAGAAACAGGAGCACAATGAAAATTGTAATTATTTTAAAAATTCTTTTAATCCCTGTCTTAAATTTCACCTACTGACTTTTGCCACGAATTCACGAAATCTGCTGTATAATAATAACTTTAGATATAAAATTATTTTAATATACTCAAATTACAAATTTAATTGCAAGGAACAATTTGCAACCGAATTCGCAGATTGAAAGCTACGAAGCGAAAACGTGGGATGACACGCTATTATATTTGTAAAGTTATCGAAGAAATTATTGGCCGGCGCCTATAGGTCGAATAAGGCGAGTGTAAAGGTAATAGACGATTAATATTGCAACAGTGTTTTAACGGTTCAGGTAAAAAAATCCCTTAAAATCCAGCCGTTGAACGATGCACGGTACATAAATTAGCCAGGCGCACAGGTGTTGCCGCGCGAAATGCGTTCGCCGATTCGCGGAAATAAATCATTATGACTCGTTCCCCGCATCCCGCGATACTATCACGATACAGAATCTAACCCCGTGTATCACGGTATTTTTCAAACCATTTTTCCCCGATTTACAGTCCCGGTGGATAACGGAATTTAATCCAGAAATTCAATACTTTTCGCTGGACGGATCCGTTGCCCGGGTCATATTAATTAAACTTGCAATTTTAAATAAATCATTGATTCATTGAAATTGAAATCGATTCGAACAAACTTAGTCCGTTCACCTTTCGGGTGCTTCAGTCTGAACTTATGAGAGACTAATGCATTTTTTAACAATCATTCTAAATATTCTCATGCAGCATGAGGTCATCTTATTTATTATATATCGGAATAGCTTTCAGGTTAATTACCTCTGTGGTACTCGCTATCCTCTACACTACTACGTGTCACTGAATCATTTTTCATTAGGTAACATTTTCCAAACGTCATATATTCCATCAAAATTTCCATAATTTTCAAATCATCTTATACTTTCTCGTTTTAAAAGAATTCTTATTGGTGGTTGAAAACTTCTTCACTGTTGAAAAAATGATGTTAAGAAAACATAAATCTATAATCTAGTGATAAATACAATGTGTTGGTGAAAATAGAACAAATATAGCACAACTTCATATTGAAATTATTGAAACTGTCTCGCGTTGTTGTGTAACAGAATTCGTGTGAACACACGAGTTAACACATTACCGACCGGTGATTATTGCATAATTTTGAAAAATCTATGGTACATGGCTAAACACTTTTTAATGAAACCTTCAAAAGCAACAGCAATTTTTATTGTGGACTAACGTTAGCTAATAGTTATATTTAAGATTGCAATGTAAAAGAAAATTTCTATGCTTTCTTTTGGTACAGCACAATTATTGAAAATCCTATTACAGTAAATCCTCTATCGACGCAAAAGCCTCGGGGACGTTCGTTTGCATCGATCGTACAGGGACACTTCAAAGGCCGAGCCGAGATCAGATTACTAAAGTGTATTCAGAGATTACTAAAGATTACAGATTACTAAAATGCCTGAATAAATTCACAAAAATTATAGGAAGAATCTCTAAAAAAACATTATTAGTAATACCGGTTTCTGACACCGATTTTCGACCGGATTGAGCTGGATTCGTTCCAAATCGCTTTGTAGAGTGATAGTATCGACCAAGAACTATGAAATTACGAAAAAAGTAACTTTTGGAAATTCATGGATTGAGCTGGTTTTGACACTAAACGCCTCATTTGTACCAAGTCCCAAATAATGTACTACGTCAATTGTTGAGAAACGAGTGTAGAATTGCGTGGATTTGATGGAGTGGCTCACCGGTGAATTAAACGACCGTCAAAACCAGCATAGTTGTGCTACCAGTCGCAAGTGGCGCGTGTAGAAAGGTAACGCATTTGTTAACAGATCTCATCAATTTCGCTGGGTTACGTATGATACGTGGCAATGGTGCATCATTGTATCGCGAGTGCAATCAACTCGCATCACACAAAGTTACCGAAGCGCATGGTAGCAGCCCTGTCAAATGTATTGGTTAATTTACGCAAATAAATCGCAATTATCCGATCGCGGACTCACGCGATTCCGTCGTTAACGGCAAACTACATGTTCCGTCTTATTCGCTGACACGTGCGTTCTTAAATTAATAGACCGCCTGCCACGGTAAGATATATTGCTGAAGATGATGCAGGATGCGCGTTCGTGTATATACAATGTTCGTATTAATTGTTGTTAATCGATGGATCTCTCAGATGCAGTAGCTGATCGCGTGTGCGATGGGCAATTGGTCTGTTACTGCGTGGGGAACGTTTTATCGAATGTTAATCACAGTTCTATTACTGGTTTGCGAGAAAATGTGTGCATGTGGGAGGCTTATTTCTGTAGACAGAGATAATAAAATGTAATATAAATGTGCTTTATCAATATTGTATTCTGCATACCAACAGGAAACAAATACATATCGTTTTATTCTTTAATTTGATGAAAATAGCGTTGCTGATAAGGAATGGCAATGATACCGAAATAGCATAAGTACGTATGTGATTGTTAAAAATATAACAATATTTATAAGTAAACTGCATGTATTATACTTATTGAAGAATGAATAAGTGACATACAAAACTGTGAAGTACTTAACGAATCTAATTGCTACACTATTTTCCACATTGTATTGGATTAAAGCATCTAACATCTCATGAAATTGATGATGCTATATATGAATTATTTATTCGCTTGACTATTTTCAAAAAAAAATCCACTAAATCTTTATGAAAGAAAACTTAGAAAGCATTCTAAGACGAATGCTGCATGATTACTGAATACCTTTTCTGTTACGTTCTGTTATGTTAGATTTTGAAAAAATTGTATTGTTTGCTGATGGAATTTCAAATACAGCCGAACAATGGAGTGGCATAGATCAAAACACACTGGGAAATGTTCACAGGTGCGGTCATTAATTATGACACTGATATTAGCGGAGCAATTAATTCAAAGGTAGACGGTTCGCAGTATATTCAAGGAAACAAGAGTGTAGAGCCACTCTCGCCGAAATGTATTGGTCATTTTCCATGAATACGACCGACGGCTGGAATTATACGCACGTGATTATACGATAGCAATGTTGTTATAGGATAACTTCGAACTGTTCGCAAACTTCTGATAAATTAATTTGTAGAATCGCGACAGTTCCCCGTACAAACGAAGTTTGTAACTGAACACCGTTTCCACTTGAATAATGGCTTCGCCTACGTTTCGATAGTTACAGAATCAGCAATCGTCCTACTCGTTCTTAGAATAACTTTTGGCTAATGGAAAATCCGCCGACTCGTTACTCATCATTATTTCATTTGTTCTTCGTTTAATCTAGATCGGAATAATACGCCCGAAGAATCACCGATGATCACGGAGAGTATTAATTCGATCAAAGCTCCGGATTAAATCAAATTTAGTGAATTAATAGGTAATAATGAATACGTAATACCGTTGACTAGTCAAATTTAATTTTCACACTACTGATTCCGCAAAAGTACATCAATTGCTGCCTGACAAACAATTGTATATGTACTACGGTGAGCAATATTATTAACACTCTGCTGACGATGCATTAACAAAGCCGGGATCGAGGGAGCAAAACGCTGAATTATAATAACGTTGAATTTGTATCTAATCAATATTTTATCATGAAATGAAGCTGA
Organism: Lasioglossum baleicum; assembly: GCF_051020765.1. NCBI lineage: Eukaryota > Metazoa > Arthropoda > Insecta > Hymenoptera > Halictidae > Lasioglossum > Lasioglossum baleicum. The sequence goes on along the minus strand of NW_027469081.1, from coordinate 5,261,681 downwards.
TAGGATGACATTAAAGACTAGGCGCGGAGAATAAGTCGTTTTAATCCTACATCAAACGCAAACGAAGTAGATAAACGAACATTTAAATTCAATTAAAATTAATCTTCTGTAAACTGGAATTAATTAATCAGTAGAAACACGATAACAAAGTATATTTTGTTCTCTGGTATGATTCCACGGTTACGCAGTGTATTTCGTTTAATTGAAAACGCTGGGCTATCTCGAAACCACTGGAAATATGCAAACTAGGTTTTTGGTATTTAATATTATTTTATAAATATTTCGTGCATGGTATTGTGGAGGAAATTTCGGGGTCGATTTAATTCGTTTGCATGGATTGTAGGAAAATTTTTATATGTATTGTATACTTTGTATCCAATTCAGTTTTACTTGGAACATTTTCCAAAATTGTAGGTTTGTCGATTCGAATAATAATATCGTATGTTAAGTATTGTGAGTTGACAAAAATTACAGTTTAAATTATTCAAAGCAGTCCATCTAGGAACCTTTGCTTTATAAGATATCCAAGTTAATCTCAAAATAAATGTTAATATATTAGACACTTATTAGACGCTAAGAATATGCATAAGTGTCTGTCGTCCATTTAAAAATAAACTGTTATTTGAATATATGTTCGCGTGTTATATGTATACCTTTGCAGAAGTGCGCAGTTCACTCTATTGATCTCTGCAAATCGTTTTTGCGTTTATTGTTCCGTGATGTCCATTTGACATTGCTGGTGTAAAGATGTAAAAATGCAAGTTCGAGCGATTTTATTGAATGCGTTCAAAATGGGACACAAGACCACAAAAATAGCTTCCAGCAGTGATCAAAGTACTTTGACAGACTCGTATGAAGGACAATTTCAAACAAGAAGCGTCTAAAAATGTTTGTGAAAATTTTATTTTGTTTTAATATCTGAAATTCTATGCCAACAGAATAAATAGACTTGTTTTTTATTTAAATATTTATGTAAATGCAAATGGTTCTTATTTATACATGTTACACGTATTTTAAGGGATGGAATGTAACAATATTATTTCAACGTTAATGCTCCGAAACCTTATTTTTGCACCAATATAATAATACGAAATATAGAAGATTTAATTGATTGTATAAAGAGATGAAATGGAGAACACACTCGTATAGTTGAAATATAAGAGAAACTGAACACATTTTTTAATATAAGATTGTGTTTCTTTAAAAAATCACTGTGCATTTTATAATATAATAGTGAAGTAAAGTCCAATGAAAAATGAAGCTAAGTATCTTAAACTAGAAGGACGTGGCAGCCATTTTCCCAAAGCCATTTAGGCTGCGTTTATAGTTCCTGACTCGCGTGCTTTTCGTCTCGCGTGCTTTTGGTCTCGCGAGACAGCGGGTCAGAAATTTCGAGCGGGGTCGACGGGCCCACTGTGCCCCCCGCTGTGCGTGGCACAAAAAAAGGTCTCCGAAGATATCCTACCGCCTTAAAGGAAAGCTATCGGTAGTTTACCTAAACGAACCGTGAAGCCGTAGAGACCTTTTTTCGTGCCTCGCACAGTGGGCCCGTCGACCCCGCTCGAAATTTCTGACCCGCTGTCTCGCGAGACCAAAAGCACGCGAGACGAAAAGCACGCGAGTCAGGAACTATAAACGCAGCCTAAAGCATCATTTGCGCAGCAGATTTACGAATTTTCAAGTAAAACTTTGGGAGTGATATACATTCGACAAAATTTGATATAAGGAAGTTGATTTTTGAGCAAATGAACAGCCAATTCATCGATTGGGACCACTGTGCGTCGCAAGTTCTTCCCGTTCGTCCCCTTTAAAGGTATAAAACTAGAAAAAGGGAGATTACAGAATGCCCGAAGATAACGATCGATTGTTTTGTGGAAATCTGGCAGCGGTAAACAACGCGTTGAATGTAACGACGGATCCGCGGGGATTCGAGGGATAGGGGTGGGCTGAGATCGCGATTACACGCGATAGCGGGACGCCGACAGCGGAATCGGCTTGGAACCCTGGAGCCCTGGAACCAGAGCAAATGACGGAAAAATACGAGTCACCGGGCTTTCCAGTAAACAGCCAATCGATCGATCAGCCGCGGTTACCACGCGGTGAACACGTACACTGCGTCCACAGATATTTGGCCACTTGGTGGGATCTGATCAAGAGCTTCCGTCCTTGTTATAATTTGAACGCTTCCGCCACATATAGTTAACAATCGATAGCGCTACCGCGTATACACCACCGCTCACGGAAGTTTCACCAAGAGAGAAAATTTTTAAATATAATCATTTGGAACGTTCCGCTCGCGCTTCAAGAAAGTTTATATTATTACTGCGAATCTTTATGCAAAATAAAAAATGTTTGCATCGATTGCAAGACACAGGAGCCAAATAGAAATTTCTTTCTTCTATTAATTGTCTTATTAAGCTGAAATTACATTACAATACACTGATGTCCTTAAATCTTCGTAATTCACCCACTGCTTTATATTGCACGTGCCCATTTTTGTCATAAATGCATAAAATCCGCAGTCTAATTATTACATGGTAATTTTAACTAACTTTTCTACATAACTAATGCGGGTTTTTCGAAGGAACATTAGTGTATGTCCTCGTGTACTACCTAGACCTAGACGATCGTATTCGTCATCACTTCTTAACACTGTCTACTGGCAATTATTTAAGTTATTTTGAAATCGATAATCAGCAGTTGAGAATTTCTTGATGAATTCTCAAAAAGCGTCGGCAATCTCGGCCATAGTCCAGCAAATTATGTGCATGAATATGTGCAACAACTTCTCCTGGAAATGTTATTTGAAAGAAAATTAACTAGCTTTGTATAGCACAAAATCACAGTTGTAGGAATAATCGTTTTAGACATTCTAAGTCCTAAAATTTATTTCCAGTGTAGTCGCAAGCTTAACTTCCGGAGTCATGACTAATGCATTCATAGGATTTACATGTGTAACTAATCGTGAGGATCAAACTGATTGATATTCGGTATTTGAATTATGGGATAAGGTGTCACGCATCGTTCAACTGGATAAACCTATATTTTTATGTTTTACGACTCTAAATTAGATTCCCGAGCATCAATAACGTAAAAAATATTTATTCTAAATATAAATGTTACATATTCTTTGAATTCATTTAATATTTATTATAACACAGTACCAAAATTATTATATCTATTGGGATTTTACTTATTCAACTTTTCACAATTCTATAATGTGAAAAATCTCTTCTCTCAAATTCTTTACTTGTCAATATGTATTTACTATACGTCTAACACAATATTGTATTCATTTATAATATGCGATACACAATGCCTCCTAAAATTGACCAAATATTATTCAAAACAGAATTACTTTTTAAAAGCTGGATCAAACGGCTTTTTAATAAGCTGGACAGATTCGTTTATAAAATAATGTTGCAAAAATTGCAATTGTTCGGAGTCTTGGAAAACTAGTAAAAACTGTTCGTATATAATATATTCTTTTTTTTTGTAGCCTGGAACGAGAAATTTAAAAATACATTTCACAGTGAAACTTTATGAAATACGTATCGACAATGTCATCAAAATTGATTAACGTTGCTATGTAGTGCAAACGATTGAAAATATTGACGCTCTCATGACTTTCGGCCTATAACACTGTGATTTTTACCGTTTTCAATTATTCGTAGGTTTCAATATATTTAATAATATTCAAACAAAAATAAAAATCATCGTGAAACGCAGGACGATTTGTTTTCTTTATAATAGATTAGGTGGCTTGGTTTCTCAACCGCGTAGTATTAATTAAAAGATAGCAGTCCAAATAGTAATTAGAAAAAAGAAGTTTTGTGGAGCACTTCGCAACATTAATTTAGAATCACTAGACTGCGGAGTTTTAATCATTTTAGTGGAATGAAAATAATTCATTGGCGTTTCCAAATCTCTTAACCTGTAAACTATTATATTTTAAATCGGACTTATCCATTTTTGTTATAAATGCATAAAATCCGCAGTCTAAAAATCACTAAACTGTGGATTTTCATGCATTTATGAAGACATTGGCTGGGTGAAATACGAAACAGTAAAATGAAAATAATAAAGCATTTAAAATAATCCTTCATTTGAAATGATTATATTTGCGATCTTATTTCAAATAAAACGTGCCCAACTTACACGCGAGTAACAAGTGAAAAGAGATCAGTTTTAGACGTACGATTTACGGCACCGCAGTCTATGAAATAAGGCATACAAAACCGAAGTCAGTAATAACGATACAACTTCAGTTGCTAGAAAGTGAGATTTGAAGGGGAGTAGCAAGTGAAAAGAAGATACTTCTAGATCTACTACGGTATAATGTATGGTTCTCCCGTAGCGTAGTCACATTATAATAATGATAAATAGCTGTTGGCCAGGTTCCAGCAAGTGTTGGAATACTTATGGTCGGCACCGTGCATACACATGTCCGTGCGCGAGCTAGCCTCGCCACCCCCGAAACGCACTTTGCGTTCGATTCGATCGCGATGTTCGACACCCGCAATCCAGACTGGTTTGTTATCGGCGCATCCGCTGAAATTGCGTAGATATAAATCTGGTCACGAGAAAATTTAGAAGTGATATCGATTTTGCAATTACTGTCGGCGCAGATCGCTAATTGCGACTGGCAAGTATAGGCTTGATTTTCGAGCTACGAGAGGGATTTCGGACCGGAAACGCTTATCACTTGCAACTGTTTTAAATGCCTCGACACGTCTGCTGTCGACGTCACATATTTATGACGACCACCGTTCCGTATATTACGAGAAGGAGGCTAAACTCATTTTATGTACGCCTTTCTTTGAAGCCAACAACGCACACTAGGACATCCACGGTGTATGAAATTTCTTTGTTACGGCTTTCTCGTGTTTCATAAAGAGGTTATACTAGATTTCACAAAGTATTGTAACTGTGTTGGTACTTTGGTACAAATGGCGATAGTGAAACTATCGGGCTGAAACAAAAGATGTAGCGTTTTTCAATTAAAATTCAATATCAATGACATGATAAGTTTATTAAAAATATATGAAATAATGTGAATATAAAAATTTTTTTTAAATACTGTTGTACTATTTCCAACTCTATGAAGTCAACAAGGGATGAAATAAATGTCTACACAACTTCTGACAATTTTTTAAATGGCAAAAAGTAATAGAACAGATCTAGAATAAATCCTGGAACAAATACCTTGATTTTATCTTTGCATTGTAATTTTAAAACGCTAAGATCTGGATTTGGTTTCGTTCAAACCAAATATTCACGCGTTCGCTATCAGCATTTGTTTCGTTAGTCGCTTACACTGTCACAATGTTTTATTAAATGCAAAGTATGTAGTTACTTTATAAAATATTGAAATAATTTAGCAGTAAAAATTCATGGAATCTGAATATCGTAACAACAAAGTGTAAACAATTAGTTTGGCTATATTTAAATAAACTATGAGATTGTACATTTTTAGTGTCTGTTTACAAAAAAGAATTTTAACCATGTTTACATATAAAATTGAGTTTAATAAAACAACACACAAGTTCTACTGCGTTGCCCTAACAACTTGTTTCTTTGTATTTCGTAATACTTCAAGCAGTATTAGGCATCAATCATTTGCAGTTTTTAATGGACAATCAATACCTACATTGTAACAAATATTAATCGTTACAATTCCTCTCAAATTAATCATTTTATGTAATTGATCATGAATAGGTAATCATAGATAATCGTTAAATCATCAATTAGTAATTCTCTTTGTTCTAGAATTTACACACGACACAATGATTTCACGAATTTAGAATAAAGGAACGACGAGAATATTTCATAGTTTAATAATCAACTGTTGTATCCATTCGACGATTAAGCAATTAATATAATTGATAATCCAATTAACAATCGAATGCACGATAATCGAATGCTTCAATCGTAATCGTTAATTGCATTAAATATTATGCAATATTGATCGCAGAACTATTTGCAACGCAATGCCTCACAGTAACTTGAGATGCTTAATATTAAAATGTATTCAACTTGGGCATTGTCTTGTCTGGTAAGGTTCGATGCTTGGAAGTTTATTATTAATGATACTTCGAGAGAAGCTCCAACTGGAAATATTTAGACTTTTAAATAAAACATCAATTAAACAACGAATACATTTTATCTATCACTTTTCTTGCTGCACCATAGAAGCTCTTCGACAACCTCGACAACCTGCATAAATGCTGCCATAATGTAAACTTTCAAATACATTCCAAAAATAAAAGTGCCCGTGTTTGATTTAAAATATCTTGAGTGGATTTTGTGACCAATACGAAGTTTTCTGAACACCTTCATTAAATATATGAATTTATGATCATAAATTCATATATTTCAATTTCGATCGAGAAACAAATTTCACCTTCATTAAAATTGTACAGTAAACGAAAAAACAGAATAATACCGGCCATAAATTGTATCCTTCGAATAGCGAATAGAATTATTTTGTTTCCAACTTAATGGTGTATCGTAGCACCAGAACATATACTTACAAATTAAATTTATTGCAGCCATATCTGGGAATGATTTAGCAACTGTTATGTTTGCACATGAGAGTTTAGTTAAACAATATCGGACGTAACAAAATAAATATGCTAGATGTGTGCGGGATACCGGATGCTCTTAAAAAAACAATATGGTAAACAAACGAATGAATAAATAAACGCACGATGTAAATCCTGTGAACATGAACTGATTTTTATCGGGAGGTGATTTTTCCGTGTTCCACGAGAATGTGCTGTGAACATTCGCAGTTTAGTAGCAACCATAAAATGTTTCAATAATTTTCTGGGAATGAGACAAGAGGAATGCGATAAAAGTCCGTAATACGAATTCTCTTGAAAACTTCTAAACGATGGATTCAACTACGGTGTAAAAGTGTGATAATGCGTGGATCAGTGTTCAAGATGAGATAGAAATCCGGCGTACCGTGCACAATAATATCATTTACCTCATTTTAACAATACGTGGCTAACGAGTAATATTCACGTTGCGAAAAACATTGTAATGATCTCGAGGTCCCGGCTCATTTAACCAGAATATTTAAGATATTTTTAAGAGGGCCTGGCGCGGCGGAGGATTTCCTCGGAGCAAGATAATGTCCACAAGACAGTGAATTCTGCGGAATTCAATTGGGAACGGCGGACGTCCCCGTGGTATATTACGAGCCCGCATGTTCCCGTAAAATGAGGGAGAGATAGAGGAGAAAATGGACAATGAAACGACCCTATTAATTATTCCAATTAACCGCGAGTGTCCCTTCCGTGATTCTTAATTTAACAGAGACAGGGTGTTCTCCGGTAACCTAAGTACGCGCTGAACACCGTCGCGTCGGAAAACCCGATATCTGTGAAACTGTCGTGGTACCTCAATGATTTTCATTGTATCATCCCACTATCAACCATATCACACATCTTGTTACAACGATCACTTGTTATAAAACAGTACGCTTGTAAATACAATTAGGTTTTCCCAAAAGTTCCTTTGACTATGTGCTCGTTTTATATTGTTAGGTAACACGAGCAGACACAAATGGCGCCATTATTAACACTTTCTCTATAGTCTTTTCAATAATTGTGCTGCACCAAAAATGGAAGCTTAATAATTTTCTCTTAAACAATAATCCCGAAGGAAATTATTAGATTTTGTTATTGAGGGTGAGTTGTTGGTTTATGATTAAAATTGCTGTTGCTATTGAAGGATTCCTTTCAGAAGTCCATTTTACGTACATAAAATGTAATAAAATCTTGTCTGGTGACTCTCAATCTTTCTGCCAATTCTTCTTGCGTCTGGGTCGGATTTTCGTTGAGCAATTCCTCTATCTCACCCCGTCATCAAAGTTCCTTGGTGCACCTGAACGATCGTCGTCCTCCAAATTATAATTTCCGGCTTTAAATCTTTGGTACCACTTTTTGCATGTTCTGTAAGATACAGCGTTCTCTTCCAGTGGCGCACAAACCATTTCAGTAGCTTCAACAGCTGATTTCCTTAGCTGGAATGCAAGTGACGCAAATGATTCTTCTCGCACGTCATATTGCTCGAAATTGTTGCATAGGACTGGAAAATTGTTAGAACGCTTATCTCTCACGGCTCTTCTTAAAACTAAAAGAACGCTCTTTCAGATGGCATCCAAATCGGGAAGTAATTCGAATTCAGTCAGAAGTTATGATCGTAGAAAAAAAAGGGGAAGCACCTTATTTGCACGCCTAATAATATTTTTAATTTACGATTCATGATCCCGAGAGGAATTATTCAACGAATTCATTTCCTTGGGTATATATTACGAAAAATTGGCTACAAATTTAGATAAATACATTCTCGTTAGTTTTATAAAGTAATGTAAAATAACCACTTTCAGAGAACTCTGTCATTAATCGAATATTAAACGAATTTTAATACACTGATAGATTAAATAGTCGTATGGTTATTATACTGAAATAAATAGTATTTTTACTGATCACGTAAATCATTTATTTAATTGGTAGTGAGAATGTGATTGTATTCAGAAGTTTTTGTTATAAAAGCAGGATAGCTTCGTAGATATCGATGCTTTATTTTAAGTTTATCCCCTATGATCTCCTATCAGCCAGCGTAATCTAAAACTTTTATATCAATTAAAAGTATGTATATGAGGACACTGCGGTAGCCAACACAATAGACGAATTAAAAACAGAAAGCAATTGATCGATAACAAGAGCGTTATCGTGAATAGGGGCATTCATGCTATGCATGTTAGGGGAACTCGTGTTTTCTCTGATATTTTATAGCATCGAGAATGAAATATAAGCTAATTACCAGCATGAATGGTTTTTATAGTGAAGGAAGACGTTGAGTTTTATGCAGGTATTTCATTGTGCTTCACGCATCATTAAATATGTGTCATACGTGCAGAAGCATGTATCACCTAGTAATTAGAATAGGTGCAGCAATGATTCGTTTACTGCGTGAAGTTGTTTACAACTGATGAATAAACATGAATGTTACCGAGCAGAAATCGTCTAGTAATGTAAGTCCCTCACAGTGTGAAAATTAGAAACTTTCATCGTATTTTATAGAGTTCTGTTCCATGCAAAAACTACCGGTGAGAAAAATAAAATTTTACTGAACTTCTAGCCGGATAAGATGGTCAAAAATGCCCCCAAATCAAATTGATTTGTTCAAGTCGCTACCCTTAACACGGGGGTAGTTATAAGGTTAGCACGGTTTAATGAATTTTCTATTTGTTCTGTTAATATTATATAATTCTTCTAATAGCACACACGACAGTGAATTATTTCAGAATTTTTGGTTGCAAAATAAATTTTTTAAAAATCTGGAAGCATAAAGTTTCCAATTTTATACTGAAGTTTTGATTATTTCTGTGTATTTTTTAAAAAATGGGTAACTTCTCAGCCTGAGGAACGTATGTGAAAAGAAATTGAATGTTTTTTCAGCAAAGTAAAATTATCAGGTGAAAAAAGCAGGTGCAAATGGCCGGCTCGTCAGTCCAAATGTCGTGTCTTATTTCCACACAGCCCCTGCTGATTATCATGATACTAACGTGCTTGGAAACATGACTGTAATGATGGCTTTCCGTGCATCTTATGCACTCGAGTCGACAGTCAGAGCCCTCGGTAATTTTGAAAGGAAGGAGTGCCGCGATTCGAATTAATAACTTCATTTTTGCCTCGGTCCATGGTGGAGTGGAGTGCACGGTCGCGGTTCCACGCAAAACGTCGATACAGCTCGCCATCGTTTCGCGCTCGGAATTAATGACGTCACATTACATTAGCCAATTTTGCATCAATTGTAACAGTCATTTGAAATTATACTTTGATGTAATCTATGACCTCTAATGCGATCGTATCCATATTACGAAACACGGGACGATTTTAATGCGCAGTATAGAACCAAGTTTTTATCTTCAAACCAGTTTTTAATTATATGGTGACCATGGTAATCGTATCTAATTAACAACTACTTTATGGTACAAATTATCGTGTCTGATCCGTCACAGAAACGCGATAACGTAATGTAATTTGTTAATACAATTTGCAATTATCGTGCTTGCAGACGGTTAATATAAATTATCGTTGTTACACGTTAATCCACGTGATTTTAGACTATCCAGGCATTCCTATGTGTGTGTGTGTGCTATTAGAAATGTTCTACCGGATTGATAAGCGCTATTAATTTGGAAAATTTATGGGTCACGTTGTTAAAGGAGCAACTCTTAATCATCGCTTGGCAAGAACAGCATTGTTTACGATTTAAGTAACTCATCTGGTTTATTAATGATTTCGCGTTGCTCTTGTAGAAATAATATTTGCAATTATAATATTGTTGCAGAGACTTCCTCTTCTAATATAATTATTATCAATTATAGATTCCTGCAGCCCAAAATTTTTTAATTAATCTTTAATTTTTTCACTAGGGCTAGGCGAGTTAATTCGTCATTCAAGATCGCCGTCACCTTTCAGAAATTCTTACCTTTCTTTTAATTGTGTCCTGACATCCATGTTGGTGTAAACAATATTCTATTTATGTTGACTACGACGAAATGTTTATTCTTTCAATTTTACTTGTTTTTCAAACACGATATAATTTTTTATTTAATACGCGATTAAAGTTTCGGGGGTGAAAGAGATCAGCGAACGAAAAAGAAAGAGGGGTAGACGGTCCGTCTTCCTTTTCCAATCGCTGTTCTTCTCCACGTTCGTCACACTACGATCACGCACTACAGTTAAGTGATCTAGCCCGTGCGATCCAATCATGCCTCTTACTTCGCAAATTTCAAAAATGTATGAAAAACAAGATGCAACAGTTACGGAGATGATGATCCAGTCGGTGCAATCCATAATATTCCCCTCCGCAAGATTCGAAAACTGTATGAAAATACAAGATGCGCCATCGTCTTGTAAGCCATTGTATTCCCGAGCAGTGGTACGATTTCAAATAGAAAGCAGCTATAGACCGGCCATTGAATGGGATATTCGCGTCTACCGCCGTAGCTATTTGCTTCCCGTAGACACCTAATAATAGTATCGATACGCGACCATGAGATCGCATAGAGAGGGGTGGCGCGACAGAAGCAGACGTAGAAGAAGAAAACGTAAAAGGAGATGGCGAAGAAAAAGAAAGAAGTCGAAGAAGGTGTCGTACTGAATACGCATTCACTCGGAGCGGTAGCAAAAACGTACCGGGGCGAGATCGGAGGAACCAGTATCAGAGAACGTTAATTAACGTACTGAAACGTAATTAACTTGCCTCGGCGAAAAGTACTTAGCAAACAGGCTTTAATGGAAACTGCGAAAGCATTTAACAAATAAACAGAGGCTAGCCTAGCCGCTGCGATACGTCAGGCCACCGTAGCTGCTTTACGTTTACCCTGAATCCTCTTTAGCCTGTAAGCGAATAAAGAACGAGCGCGCGAGCGTGCGCGAGCGTGCACGCTATCCGCGCGCCGACGTTCCCTGGAAAAGCTCCAGACCGGGCCGAACCTGTCTAAGCATCCCGGTTCCCTATGTTCTCCATACTCTCCACACTCTCTTAGCACACACGTATGCAACTATACGCGCGGCATCGCGAGGAAACTTCCTCAGCCGTTAATGAATTCACCGTAATTACATACTCGCCATTTTATAGCCGGTATTACCGTGCACTCGCATTGTTCATCGCAGTCGGTGGCACGATGAATGCGTGTTTGTCATTCGCACAATGCGCCCGTCTCTGCTGGCCGCGCCGTGCGAAAACTATAAATCGCCATTGTCAGCACGAAGACGACTATTTATCAAATTATGCACCCTCCCGTTTCGCCGGGAATACGCGGGGTAGGTCAGTGTTTCGTCTCTCGGCGAGCACTTTTATTACAACGGCCGCCGGGGACGTTGCCAAAGTGCTAGAATTTTGAAATGATGTGCTTGTAAAATCGTCTGTGGAAAGTTTAAAATATTTCTTCGGGGAAGAACGTCGAACGAAGCCGTTTTTATCCCGTTTTACCACGGCGCAACTCACCAAAAGATCTGAAGAAAATTCACGAACAATACTTATACTTTTGCGTATCTAGACTGACAATGAGAACATTTTCATTGAAGAAGTAACATGGGAATTTGGGTAGAAGTATTTTCATTGTATTCGAAGCATTACTATGGAACGAAGAATTTGTATTTAATTCTACATTCTCGACACACATGCTGTTGGTACAATGGTGATTTTGATTCATTTTTTTATACATTATCTAGTAAATTCTTCTAACATCTAAAAAAAAACAACTGATTGTTTACAGAAAGGCAGATATCAGATCAATGAATTTATACAACTTACTAAAACTATGATGAAAAGTTGTACAGAGTGTGAAACTACTTACGCTTTTTCTATTTAGAAGAAATGCAAAAATGTATATTTTTCAAAAAGGAAATGTCCCTCTCAAGCTATTAGAAACAGCGAAAAAAAATCGTGGTGATCCACAAATATCTCTGACCAAAGTTGGGCACTACATCAACCTCTACTTCAGTTAACGATTACATTCTTTTCAATTGTAATCGTCAATCGGATAATTGATTAATGATTAACTGCTGAAATTTCGAAATGAAATACGGAATCAAAACTGTATGCATACTGAAAAAAAATGTAAACTGAGTTTTTGTTGAAATATATTTCTGTCATCTCTCCATCTCCGCTTTCTGTATCTCCCTCCCTCCTTATTACAATCTATGGATAGACCGTGTGACGATTAACTTCAACAATTGCTTAAATCAGTCTCTGATTTTTCGACGATTTCTTTTTTTAATCAACGTTTGACAATGAACTTCATCAATCGATTGAATCAATCGTCAATTTTTCAATGATTACCTTTGTTAATCGTACATATTAAACAATCAATCTCGGTTAAAATTTTAATCGGTTATTTCGCATATTAAAAATTGCAAATGCAAAATGAGTTAATGTATTTCCTCGGGGTGCATGGGCAATAATTTTTGAGCTACCGAGGAATCCATTAGAGTTGGCAAAGAAATAGTATCTATCAAACCACCGGAAGTTAGCTGGCGTAATCAAACGCGTCGTCCGCGAGCGGATACGAGCAGCCTCCGTTGAAGAAAAAGAAGAAGAAATCGTAGAAGTATATCCTCGCGAGCCGGATCCTGCGTGGTCGATTAGCGTAGTCGCTCAGTGCATCGTGTCAGCCATAATGCATCCGGGAAGCCAGGCATTTGCCGGCATAAAAATTCCGAAATATTCATCCGAAAGCGTAGAAACTGATCCTTAATGCTACTTTGATATCGCGAGCATCCCGTTTCTTGCGGGATACCAACGTCATAAATCTCGACTGAGTTCTCGGTATTAAGCCCGCAGACGAAACGAACGAGCAGGTGATTACCGTGGAGAAAATAGATCGTTCGTTGGAATAAAACCAGCAGAGTCGAGAACAAGGAGCCGAATTGTTCCGCTGCACCGGAATGCATACGTGCCACGCATCAACATACATGCACACTAGCTCCCCTTACCTCTGTGTGTGCATATACGCCGCGCCGGCGCGTATATACGTGTAATTTCACAAATGGCTGCCTTTTGTGCACGGTCCCGTAAATATGCAAAATTACGTGAACGATTGGAGAGCATCCGCGACTCTCCGGGCAATTTTCATGGCCGTGGAAAATCATCGTCGGGCTAAGTATTCCGAATTGCCGACGGCTCAACTGAAAAGGTCTTTTCCGATGATGACCCGGCGATCGGCTCTCTGTCTCTCGAGGCGCCCAGCTACCGAGCGAACTTCAAAGACGCTTTTCCACTGGAAAGCTGGTTAAATAGAGGATTTTATCACGTACAAAATTATAATCACTACTTCGGGAAACCGTTTCAATCAAGAACTACGCCCTCCGGCTTTCCTTGGCGTCGGCTTTTGTTACCGCTTTGTCCTATCACCAAGAAATTCTCTAATAATCACTCTGGAAACACAATTGATTATTTCGTACGGATATAGGAACGTATTCTGCACAAGTGTCGTCAGAATTTTTATTGTTGAAATTTACTACGAATGTCGTTGTCCTTAATTACTCCTGTCTTAAATAGGAACACATCTTTTTCGCTTTGTTCTTTTCTATGGAATGGATGAAAGGCATGTACGAACAGTAACCATTTTTAATATTTCAATTTGTTTATGTAACAATAATACAAATTTACTAATAGTACTTCTGTCTGTTTAGCTAAAAAATTACACAGCAACACAAGTGGATTGATAAGCTTCATTATTTTCCATAACAAATGTATCATGATTACAGTCGCTTTTAAACAATTTATTGAGGAATTCTTAACTGCTGATCTTCTATTTTTGAAATGTTATCAAATAACTTGCCGGTGAGTGAAGTGTTAATTTGAAAATAGTACAACACGATGTCTCTAAATTCTCTGAACCTCTTCACAGTTGTAAATTGCACCCATTCATTTTGTGTCATAAATGCAAAAAATCCGCAAATAATTTTACATCTCCATAGACGATGTTTATTCTAAGCGAATCACATTCTCGCAAGATCAGTAAACGAACGGTTTAATCTTAACGAAACTGGTTATAATCCAAGTAAGAAACCTTTGCATTTAAAGAAGTCAAAATTGTATCAATTCCACTAGTAGATACTGCAGATGACTGTAGAAGATACTGGCGAAGTTATCCCGCATCTTTTCCCTTATCTTGATTCATTATCAAACCGAGAGTCGACATCGCGTAGTCTCTTTACCCTCCTCGGTGCTCCTCGATCCCGAATGAACGAAAGAACAGTGGAGAGCTGCACGCTAGATTACACGAGTCTGTTTAGGATTTCATTTGCCGACAAAGTTGTCGCAAATTCTTGGCAGCGTGACAGGCTCGAATGTGTCGAGTATTGGATAAGAAAACACAGACGTACGCGGGCAGACGCGACTGCGCCACCACGTGTACCATCCGACAATGCACTTACAGTTGAAATGTTTGATCTTCCCTTGACTGTCGGCCAATTCTGGCAACTTCGCGGAAGAGAATGAAATTCTAGCTACCAATAAACGTGGAATATTACACGAAAACTTCTGCTCCGTGTTAAAGAATCGCGCACCATATTGCGTTCGATTGTCCCGAATTTGCATGGTAAACGATCATCCAGAAAATGTATCGACATGTTTCATTTTATTAAAACATAAACTTTCTGCAATTTTACCAAAGTCTTTTCAAGTGAAAACTTCTTTAGACGCACCGCGTACACAATTGCCTGCCACTGAATAAGTCTAATCCGTCACGCTCCGAGGTGAAACGCTATTAAACTCGGGGGAGCCGAGTTCAGACGAGCGAGAAAGGAACAGGTGTGCAATCGCCATAGAAATCTGCACTGGAAATTATCTTACAATTAGATACGTTGAGGACATTATTAAATGAGTTTGCTATAAAAGATATAAATATATGTTTGCTCAAGAAATATCATCTGGAAAGGTGGAGTTGGTAAATGTAATTGATTATGCTCTTTTAAGCACGAAGGTTGATCTTTTCTTGCCAACGGAGGTTTAAAATATATTATGCTTAGCAAGATCTCCTAGTCCGTGCCGAGTTTCCATAACCTGGCTCAATGAATACGTCCGTCGTATGTAAACAATCTCGCAAGTTATCTACAGTGACTCCCATTTACAGTCTAACGCTCTTTAAAAGAGAATATCTTCTTTCAAACTGGAGCAAATATTTTGAATCTTTTGAGACAAGTTTTCGGAAAGGTTACTAGATGGCGTGAAAAAATTTAGAGAAATTAGTGAACCTGAAATTTAAAGAATACGACTTGTCAATTTGTGTCATTATATGAAAATTTCATCAAAATCGGTTGACGTCGACGTAAACGATAAATATTAAGACATATAAAAATGTTTAGATTTATTATTAAATATCAAGAGACATAAAAATCTTTAGATTTATTTTCAGGTGTACAAATTAATTTGTAGCCGGTTGACTGTTCACAAAAAAATCTTACAAATAGTTTATGAATATTCAATTTCAGCGATAACAAATTTCAAATTAAAATAACATTGCTATCGATTAATTGTGAGGGCCACGAATTGTTTGTATGTAACCTAATACATACAGTTCTAGATCGAACCTCGTGAGAACCTGTTTCATCATTTGAACTTTTAACAATGTTCAACTATTTGTGCACAAAATCTAGTAAGCTAATTATTTTATGTTTTCAAAAATCCCAGTCGGTCGGTCCAATGTTAAAAAGCTATTCTTTTCCAAGGTATTTACGCTGTACCTCGTGTTTCCGAAGATATTCTTTCACTGTACACAAGGCAGGAGCCTTGCAATTTGCATGAATTACCATGATTTAACTGGTTCAAAAAATACTAGCTCACGAAAAAAACTGGTTGCTACTAAAATTAAACCAACAAATATTAATAATTGCGTGCAAGAAGGATACATGAAAGTAAGTGTGTACTTTCTTCACTCGCAAGCTTATTATTTTAATATCCGACAAGAAGAAAATACAAACTTTCTTAAAACTGAAGAGACCAGTGAAAAACAGGTTTTAATAAAATCATATGAAGAACACCATATTAAAAATTTACATAAAAAGGTAGTTTAAAGGGTATAATTCTTTCAGAGAAATTGAAAGTACTATCATTATAATTATTCATTATGGAAATTTGGTAAATATTTCCATTAACGATAAAAGTGAATGCAATGATAAAATTGATCACATATAAAACAAATATTAATATAAAAATGAATAGCTTTAATGTACGGAATGAGCAAATTAGGCATTGATTTAATCATTTCATTGTTTTGTGTTCGGTAAAAATCAAAACAACATTATTACTCCTTATACCATTGTCTAATGTATACTGTACCATTTTTCACATTTAATATACGGCCAAATAATTCATTCAACAGTTATACTCGCAACGGCGATCCCATGGTTTCTGTCACGAGTAGTACATTTAAAATTTTAGTGATTTATATCCTCATATTTGAACATTATTTTGTTAAATGTTCACTGATTTTGGTATATGCATTACCTTATGGTTGATCAAAAAAATCCTCTCACGTGAACCCGCACGCATCACCACGAGTACCCGCATGTAAACTCAGAACTTAACGCGTTAAACAATGAGAATTGTATAGGAATTGCTAACACTGGAGCGACATAAAATGTTTTCGGAGAATACATATACCGTTACGATATTGTTAATAATATGCTTTGTAGTTGTACAATCGAACAATTTTGTTCTACACACAATTGTATTGTACCGAGCAATTATTCTATGTTAGAAGTACACAGTGTCAACAGTATTTCCTGAAAATTTTATTGAAAAATCGCGGAGATGTCATGGATTGTGTCTGACAGGTTTTTGAAAACGTCGTTTGCGGTACCGGATATATCTCTGTCAATTTCCAATCGAATAAAACAGAAACGTATTTTTTTTAGATCGACAAGTAAAATTGGTGCATGTGGCTGACTGAAAATTCAAAAATCGCTACGTGGATGTACATCAGTTCACTAGTTTCGGAGATGTCACAAGAATTGTAAGTGGCAAATGTCAAGAAAAATACGTATTTCTGAAAATTTCATTTTTTCTCGATCTACGATAGTTGAATGTGAGTGAAAAAATCATTATTAATTAATCATGTGGCGGTAGTGACCTTGAAAACTTAGACATTTCCTAAGACACAGTAATTTTATATCTAAAGTGCATTATTGCATTATATACAAATACAAATATGAGAATTGTCTATCTTATTAACACTAAACCTACCACCGTCGTTCAAATAACCGGTGTTTCACATTTCATAATTATTGAAATTATGAAGTTGCATACATGGAAATTGATTCGATAATTTTTTCGTCCAAGCACATATTGTATTAAAAATTGCGCGAGATCTAAATAAATAGAACCCTATCATTTTTATCAGCTGAAATATTTTAATCACTTTTAGAGCTCAGTAGGTTTAGTGCTAAAATAGACACAATTTGTAATTGTTGGACCAATTGCGAATATTCCCTTGTAACAGAGCAGGTAAACATACGTTATGAAAGACAAACAAACGAACAATTATACAAGTACAAACAACAGGTGAAACAACAAGGAACAACTTTTTGCTGTACCTTGTTTCTGTATATTTGAAAACTTTGCCAACAAACACAACATAGAGAAACGCTAAAGCAACATAATTCCAGGAATTCTAGTACAAATAATGAATGTTAGTATTATAGAAATAATATTTATGAACAATTAACACATTATCTACCGGCGATTATTTCATAATTTCCGACTGCCTACGGTCCATGATTAGGGATTTTTAACAACATTTTGAACCAACAAATCTGCAACTTAGTCAAAGTGAACTATAAGAAACAATACTTTAATGAATAATTTGACAAAAGTATAATATTACTTTTAAATTCTCGTTTTCACAGTTTTATACTCCACCTATCCATTTTTGTTGCAAATTCAT
This sequence comes from Lasioglossum baleicum, assembly GCF_051020765.1. Taxonomy (NCBI): domain Eukaryota; kingdom Metazoa; phylum Arthropoda; class Insecta; order Hymenoptera; family Halictidae; genus Lasioglossum; species Lasioglossum baleicum. The sequence continues at coordinate 5,243,203 of NW_027469081.1, read as the reverse complement.
GAAATTCGCAGTCTTAAGTGCACAAAGAAAGTGCATGTTCGATTAAGGGTGGTCAGAACTTCGGCGGTATGCAACTTGTGAATGCATTAAAGCATCAAGACATAGTGACGACACTTTCAAAACTTTGTGCACACTCTTGCCAAATGCGGACATGGAAAGTCAACTTCGAGGAACCGATCCTATTATATTAAATATCAGTCAACCGTTAGAGAAAGTTCCTCAAGTATCGAACACACATGAAGCTTTATAAAAATATATAAATAAAATTATGCATGACTTCTGACTTTGCATTAAATTGCATTACCCGATTGAATAAACCGGTCAAGAGACATATTTATTTAACATAATTTTCTTGAAACAACGAGAAAATCATGTTTCTATGGGGAGAAGGTAAATTATAAATATCACATAAAAGATAAGCGAGATTAGATTCGAATTGAGAAATTAACACTAAACCTATCGAGCCTTAAAATTAACTGTGGCACATGTTCCCTTATAAAAATGACAAGATTGATTTTATTTAGATCATTTTTACGTGGTGGTAGGTTTAGTGTTAACTGCATAATTTATCAGCTCTTGCTTGTTGTTAGATTTACGACATATCCGTTTATAAATATTTATAAGAAAATTTCGGATGTAAGCTTAGTCACTAAGCGTTCGAATCTTGATTCGACGAAATCTGAAATTAGATCCCCCCTATCACTGTTACACACGAGTTTGGAATTCAGTCGGAGTGTCCTTTTGAATGAATTCCAAAGTATCTGTTTATACGGGACCGTGGAAGATGCCATACATTAATAGGTATTCGAAGGATTATTTTACGTGATCGGTTTCCCAAGTTCGGGTACCTTGGCCGCGTACTAGAGAATCCCACCAGGCAATGAAAAACTGCTTGGTATTCTCGCGAACTGTCCGAGATGCCTGTTTAGAATCACGTATGTATAGCCGGCCGCGAGCTATGCAGCATCATCTCCGGCCTCGAAACCATGGAACGACGTTAGAAAAACTGTTCCGTATGCATTCAGCGGACTGATTCATATCGATCATTACGCGCGTGTCACGGAGAAGTCAATTGATTTCATTACAGAGATACTGGACGTCACGCGTTCGTGGATTGACATAATGCTAGGTGAATGCCGAGGTATTTGCTTAATTTCAAATATGTCAGTGCCGCATCATAAATTCAAATACGTTGCTCCACGGATGAATGCACGGCGAATTGGTGGTACTCGCGAACACCAATCCACCGGAGGGAGTCTGCACTAATCCGTGGAATGGTGTAAGCACAGTTTGCGAGGCGAAAGTCTCGCTGCAATCTCCCTGCGAAAATTCGTTTCACGATCAAGTTTGCGAACGGCGTTACACGCGACCGGCTGTCTCTTTAAAATCGTCACAGGTTAGAACTACACTGCGCGGATTTTATGCGAAAGTCAGTAAGCACGATTTAACCCTTTGCACTCGGACCTATTTTAACTGGAAAATTAAACATTTCTTTCGACCTAGAATAATTCCATTCTATATTAATTCTTTTCTTTGTATGAATATGAAATTGATATAATACCTCACACAATACTTAAATGTTGTTTAGTAATTGATTAGATGCTAACATAATTAGTAATGTAAACAATATTTTGAATAATGGTACAGCAATTTTTTGTGGCGCCTCAGAGTCGCCACTCGAATGCTAAGGGTTAAAACAATTTAACGACATCTCGGTGTAGTATTTCAAATTTGTTAAAATTGTTAAGGGAAGAGTAAACTTTATATTTTGCATAAAGATCCGCGATCTGTTTCAGGGGGCACCTTGTGCAAACGGCCTGTTTTTCAAGAATTTTTTTGAAAAATGTAATGCGTAGATTGATTTAGAATTTGAGGTATCCCTCTCTCGATCTAATCCTAACCAACTCAGTAAGCGGCGCGCGACCGTCACTACAAACCAATATGGCGGCGCCCTTACCAATCAAAAACACTGCAGATTGCTCAACTTTAAGCAAGCATAGCTCCTGAACCACTAATCCTACAGGATCGAAACTTCGATCTGCAGCCGCCCCGGGTACAAATCTACTGGATCACATACCGAATACATACATCATAATTTATAGGAGAAAGGCACAAATTTTGAGTTCGATAAAGTAAAGAGCAGCCCAAACAATTGCTAACAACGCTTAAAAAAAAATCGGAGCTCGTCATGCTGAGGCCGATTATTTATAAAATATATACACCGAGTTTCATAAAGATCAGTTTTTCAGCTACGTTGCACGGCATGCGAAATTTTGCGTTTCGAAAAAAATGCGTTTAAAGTTCGACGGTCCGACGAGGGCCCGGCCCGACTACTTAAGCCGCTCTGCTCAATACAACTGTTCAGTACTGTTCACTTTATTTTGAAAATAACGTACAAGAACATCTCTGATCACTTTCTAGCTTTTTTTATCGCAGTATTCCTCGGGAAATTGCTTATCGATTTAAGCAAACAAAACCTGAAAAATTTCGTTTTACACAAGGTTCCCCCCTTAATCATCACACGAATAAGTTGAATATAAAAATAATTGTAGGGATTTCAGTACTTTAGTGAACTTCGATTTGCTTTTAAATGTAAACCAGTACTTTTATACAATACAATACGTTATTTGAAGTAACTTCAGCTCCGTTTAGGGGTTATTAAATAAAAACACGAGTCAATCAAAGATTGATCTGCGTTTTTCGTTAATAATTCGTTGACAAAGCCCGCGGAGAACATTTTCGCGAAGGAACAAGTTGCTTCAAATAAGCTCAGAAATCATCCCTTCCAAGGAATATTTTTGGGACACCCTGTAGATTAGTTGAAATAAATTTTTATTTTTGATAAAAACGTATTAATACTTTGAGACTGTTAGTGTAAAGGTGACTTGGATTTCAAATTTCCATTATTCCTGCATAACAATGCATTTCCGCAAATGTATTGTTATTGAGGATTGTTTCTGATATGCGTCAGAGAATCCGCATTACACATCCTTCATCCCGTGTAATTGGATTTGGCATACTATGGTTGACTTTTCTGCATGCTGTATTGGTAATATCAGCATCCGGTTCGTGTTTTCATTATAAATTGTGGTACCGTAGTACATTACAATTACGATAATTACAATATGTCAGACATGTTCGCAGGTGCGCAGTAATAAATTCAACAAATATCAAATTCAAATGATTTCTGAATTACTAATTTTATTATTAATGTACGTAAAAATTTCAGGTTATATTTCACAAGGAAAAGGGTAGTTTTTTAGTTCATTTGTATATGAAAATAGATGAAATTATTATAATTGTTAATATTTACACTGCAGAGCATTGAAGTGACTATTTTACATTGCTCTATGTAAAAATGACAAGAATTTATTTATTCTGATGTTGAAACTGGTGAATAAATTCCTCATAAAATGCACCTTTACAATTTCTAGTGCAAACGTTAATCAACGATAACGAAATTAAATTTTTAAATGTTTTCGGCGCTACGGTTCGATCGTTTATTACGAATTATAAAGCAACTTTGCTAATTGTCAAACTATTATAGCATATCAAGCTAATTGTCAGCTTTATAATTCGTAATAAACGATGGAACCGTTGCGCCGAAAACATTTAAAAATGTATTATCAGCAAATACGATCGATAGAAGAAACATATTTAATGACGAAATTAATTTTTTGTAACTGCAGAAATATTTCTAACACGATAATTGACAAAAAATAGAAAAGTTTTAAAACATAATCGAAATACTTATCGAGGCAAGAGTTCATTGACCGAAAGTGAAACTTCAGTGTGCACTAGTGTGTAGTTGAGCAAACATTTCCATTTGACATGTCCCAACGGAATCAAGCAATTTTGTATTTCAAAAAATATGATCCTAGCCGTAATCGTTCAAGATTCGATATCACGGCAAATTTTGAAAAACAGCCGGTTCGTTGATGCATTCGAGTCATGCGTTCCCCGATGCAAATTATGTCATTTAAAATCAGGAATCCATACGTACATAGTCGGGAACATGATAGTTGAACTCGGAAGGAAACTCGGATAAAGAGTCAATTTGCAGCCTCGCGTGTTTATTGCGATGTGGCCGTTCCCGTTCGGTGATAAAGGGGCAGAATTCAGGGTTCGGCAAGTTTGAGGTAATAGTGGCCTATATCTCGCACGACTGCCAAGGGAGGTCACCGTTTAGAATACCTTGTCCTGTACGTACACAGTGGAAACTATCGTGTGACTCGTCGGCCAACCGTTTTCGTCTGCTCAAACAGCAAACTTTTTGAATTTACTGGACAATTACACAGGGTACGTACACGTAGTACTAATGGTTACTTCATCTTTCCCAGCGCGGAAAGCACTGTCACTTCTACGACGAAGGACCAGTTATGATTTATGACGATTCATTCGTGCATGAGACGATTAATTGATGTCGCGAAAGGTAAATACAGTTGATTAGTATCCGGACAACTTTAAAAGGACGATATATTTTTGAATATTGGATCGTACGACTTGGATCTTCTGTGAGAAGTTAGAACAATTACAGAGTGTAACTCTATTAAACTAAATTTTATGATATGAATGTGAACTCCTATTAAATGAACGAGTATTAGATAGTCAGTGGTGGGGGACTTATTATTATTTATACATATCCTGAAAATTCCATCACAGGCATTGAAAGAATTCCTAGATCCGGTACAGTTATAGACAATTACGAATTATTTTAAGAATATTACATACCAAACATACAAGAGAACAAAGAAACTGGAATCATACCTGCAACAGAGAAAATAGAGAACATCAGTAAGTTATATCGTAAGAGATTCAATTCGTATTCAGTGAATTAAAAATGAAGTATACATTCAAATATTAATTTTAATGGCATACGTTTCAATGTGTAATATTTTGGACCAAAAAACCATCTGCAGATTCTCAGTCGCTGAATCATACAAAAATATCTTGGACAATAATGAGCGATTGGTGACAAAAGTAAAGACTTCAAGCTTTAAAATGAGACTATTTTCTTAAACTAAATTATCACAATTCGAATATCGATAATTTAGTGTTCAAATACTTTTCGGATACACTGTACATCGCGCACATGCATTGTGCGTTTCGAATTATAACCAATTTATAACAACAAAAATGTATATTTAATTTAAATTCTTTTGTAGTTCATACTTATTATAATATATGTTATCGATTTAACGGTTCGACATAAGTTGATATTTGTCAATAATTGATAGTTGCTTTCGAAAGTTATAGTTTCTATATCGTTTCTAGATTAATTTTATGCACTCTAAAGTTTTCATAAAGGTGCTTCAAAGCTCCTGGCATCAAAGTCCCGATGGAAAACTACGATCGCGCGTGAAATTGATTTACCATATGGAGTAAATATAAGCACACAGGCAACGTTTCAATGAAAATTAAAACAGCGCTTTGATTAAAGATCCATACGGGTTTCGATTGAATAGGGTACCACGCAATTACTACTTAAACCAGGCCATTCGATAATCGCTGAAGAAATTAGTATCGCCGATAATCTGACCGTATGCGAATTATATCGCATCTTTCTGCATAATTACTCCGCTATGAAAGTTTATGCTCGAAGTGGAACCATTAATTTTCTAGCCATAAACAGTATTCCACTAAATTGTTAAATTGTTCTCTGTTCAACGACACGAACAGACAATAAAATAAACTGGAAGTATACAGTTTTTTCAGCGAAAACGTTTACGTTTCATACACACTGTAACTGTTTCTACAAAACTAGAATTTCATTTATTCCTGTATAGTTTCATAAATACATGTTTCATGGTTTTTAGTGATCATTAAATGGCGAATTTTGATGAATTTGAAGGAAATGATATAAAACACTAATAATATTAGCAGAATTTAAAAATAATGTTATATTACTTTCATCTAACACGTTGAAACAAAACAAACAACGAAATAATGAATATTTACATCAATATATAATATCAATCAATATATAATAAATAGACAGCAGATCTTTATGCAAAATCAAAATTTTCTATCTGAATTGCAACAAACTGGAGTGTGAAAACAGAAATTTATTTTCTTTCTTAATATTCAACTAACAAGTTGAAAGTAATATAACATTATTCTTAAATTCTGCTAATATTATTATTGTTACAAAAAACATATTAAGAAAGAAAATAAATTTCTGTTTCACTGCAGTTTGTTGGAATTCAGGTAGAAAATTTTGATTTTGCATAAAGATACGCTGTCTATTTATTATATATCGATATAAATATTCATTATTTCGTTGTTTTTAGATTTAAATCTCCCATGGGATTTGTCCCGTCAAGAAAATGGCTCTCAATTTTAGCTTGTGATCGTGGAAGTACATTCACGATCGCAAATATTTTTCCGAATGGTCCGTATCAGCAATTACTTAGTCAGTAAGATAAATTCTTCTCTAACATTGCTAACAATTAATCCTCCGTCGATTAATCAATCGATTCACTGTAACTCGATTAAAGCCCGAGACTTCCGATAAGTCTGTGTCACGGCGGAAATTTCATTTAATAGCGAATTCACTGGAATCTAGATAAATTAGTTTTCTTTATGCCGGTTGATCTCTAACCTATTTAGAGCCGCACTGGTGGCTTACGCTCGACTATGAAGAGGACGGTCTCCATTCGTGGTAATGATGATCGATATCCCGCAGAACCGTTGCGGTTAATACCTATATGGGATCACACCGAATTGAATGTGTATTAGGATGTTCTAAATACATTCCTGTTGCTCTGTTGCTTGGGTATTCACCTGAACTTAACACGAGATAACTGCAACGATCATGCGGGAACTATGTACTTGGGAGCATTCGGATAATGTTCGTGGAATATTTCACTTCTACAGAAAATATCCTACCTGTTCAACTGAGTTTTTTCAGATTATTGTAAGAAGAAGATTTTTAGGTAGTACAAGTATTAAAAAGTCTATTAGCAGTCTTCCGGTAGATAAAATATTACTATTAGACTGCGGACTTTATGTGTTTATAGAAAAACATTCAAACTATTCCTGTTTTGCATGAAAATCTAGTCTATTTATTATTACATGAAAGTGTGCTAAATAAATTTAGTTGAAAGTATTAGTAAATAAAAAGAAACAATGTAAGTGAATTGTTATAATAACAGCAAGATTATTTCGTGCCAGTGATAAATACGTTTTATTTTTATCACATTAAATATGTAAAATCACTTTTCGATTGGCAGAAATGAAGATTTTAATCTAAAGAGAGTGAACGATTGCATTTACTTATAGTAACAGTTCATGTTAATAACCTATTAACAGTGTCCCTAATCGTATCTAAAAATATTGAAAAGGTTGCTGCATTTTCGTTTCACTAAATAACTTCGATTTTGTCGAGCTTCTGAGGTTGCCGTTTGAACGGTGACCGCGTTAAAATCGGCCCGACCTTTATTCTTTCTCTATTCAACCGCCATCGGATTTATTTCTAATTGCAAGTTAGACTCTGGCCACGGTCGAGAACTTTTTATTTCAAATAAATTTTCAGGTTTCAGTTCACCGAGTCGGGATCGAGACCAAGGAAAGTTCGAAGGGGAAAAACGCGTAATCCGCTGAGCAGAAAGGGAATTCGAAAAGCCTCGAGTTCTCGGAACTTCTCTATTTAACGGTAGAACGCGGGCCGCAGCAAAATTAGGACAAAACAAATTCGCTAGGGCCGGACCAGAGCACACCTTAGATGCACCAGGGGCGTCTATTTATCGCTCCACTGCGCGCCGCTCCGGCGATTTAGATTTCGATGTTGAAAAGCCGGGGCCCGGGTTATGCTGGTTTACGAACTGGTCGCCATAGGAAAACTGTGATCGATAATACGCGGATTCAGTCGGTGGAAATGCTTAAAATCGGGCCGAGTCGGGCCGGGTTTCGGGGCGCACGCTAACCGAAAACTTTTGAAAGGGCTCGCCGCGATTGCGTTTCCTTGCGAATCACTTTCGGTACCGGCACCGGCGCTAACACCACCGCGCTGATTTACTATGTACAAATTGCTAGGTGTTCGCGGGATTAATTTGTGTACCTGGCACTCCGCCGGTGGTCATACATTTGTTGCGCAACCGACGCATAGTTTCGGCGACGATAGAGAATTTATCACGCTCCGGGTAATTGTAATTGATATTCCGCGGGAATCGGAGAGTAAATGTTGTTCGACATCAACCGCAGCCCGGTGATCTACAATAGCTTGTTCTAGGAGCAAACTAACGCGAGGACCGTGCAACACGTCTAAGGGTGGCTTCCGAAATGTAGTAATCTATCGGTAAATGTGTGAAAGAGATGTACGAAGTATTCGTACACCTTTTAAAAATTAATAACTTTTTCATAATTGTACCAAACTACCTGATCTTTTATAATCAATTAGGAGCATTGGTTTACGAAATGATATGCAAAAAAGATTTTCCAAAAATTATAATTTACGAGGTTACATGTCAATGTAAAAAAGGGATTTTTTAAAACTTTTTTATTTGGGCCCTCAATAAAAATTTAAAATATATGTTTTGTAGATCTATGTTAGTTATACACATGCTGAAAATTTCATCGAAACTGGGTTGTAAATGATAATTTTTGGAAAATCTTTTCTGCACATCATTTCATAAAACAATGCTTCTAATTGATTATAAAAGATCAGGTCGTTTGGTACAATTATAAAAAAGTTATTAGTTTTTAAAAGGTGTACGAATACTTTGTACATACATGTGCACCCACTGTAGCACGGTACAGAATTACACAATAATAATTTAATGACAAAACTATTTATTTTTAATCATAGAAGGTTCACAATAACTGCTTTTACTAATCTCGAACATTCATATCATTTTACACACGTCCTCATTCATACAATACTTCTTTATTCCTGACTACACCAACTATAATTTCCTACACCTAACTACTAACTATACTTGTCGTTTTCAATTACTTTTTACAGAAACTTTAACTAACATGTTCGTGACATTTTTCTGATTAAAATGAGACTACACAAGACATAATTCGGAGCATATTTAACCGATGATATCTGAATTCTCCGTTTTCGAAATACGTGTTTCACATGTTTGGATTGACACAGTACAGCCTAAAGCGATGTATACATACAGCACGAGTCATTGTACAAACCACTGAAGATTTAATCTAGCACTGTAATTATGTAACTCTTCTATTATCTGAACATGAATGTTCCACTAATTAGTGCCGATAATAGAGGTTCCACTGTGTCGTGAATTAAACAAGTAAATACGATCTAAATTGTGTTGTGTTTGATGGCATTTCGTTCAGAGAAATGTCTCGAATGTGTTGGTAAAAGTTCCATAAAAAAATAATCTAATAATAATTCTTTTGTAAAATCTCTTACGTCTAGTGGTTCGTCTCTGCAAAATAATTATGCAAAATAAAAAGTGTGTGCATGAATTGTAAGACACAGGAGCTAAATACAAATTTATAAAATAATATATTAAAGTCGTTTAATTTTTGCGATGTGTTAAATGCATAAAATCCGGAGTGTAATTTTCAGAATATATTTTTGTCCTAATAAAACCACGCATGCTAACATTTTTACCCGAATGCCACTGTGCTAGAAATTCAGAAGAACTCTAATATAATATATTGAGGTCCACTGAATCCATCAAGAAAAATTCAATAAAAATTACCGGAATAATTTTTGTCGTGTTAAACATTTTTAGAATTTCGAAATAACTTGACTTTCGACGAATTATTGTATAATTTATAACATTACGTTTGTTCGTGAATATTATTTAACAATTCTGACTCTTTGATATACTTTGGTTCAAATATGCGTGACTGCAAACGTGTGCACGCTTATGTTGGAAGTAATGTCAAATGAGGACGATTAAGCAAAAGCTAAAAGGGCTGCTGGCGGGAAGACGTAAAGCGAGCAAAACAGTTAGACTATTTGCATAACTTCGTTTACTTATCGTTATTTTATTGTTACATTCTAATTTAACGTGCTGGAGTCTGTGGTTATTTTTGGAAACCTCTGGGTTTGCTTATGTACATTAACATACGTATACATTTATACATTTTCTAACTTACATACGTGCATTATGCATATGTATGTACATGTAAATGTTATTAACCCTTGTGTGGACTTGAGAGAAATAGGAAAATTAAATAATTGTTTATCACCTGACTGCATTTATTGACGTGAAAAAGTGTAAAATTGATTTCTATTCACAAATTCGTCAAAAGTAAATAAATATTAGTATAAATTATTGTTACTATCAGTAATGCAGTAGGTACTTTTAAAATCCAATTTGAAACCCTCCCACATTGGGGTTAAAATCGATATATAACTCTTCAAGTAATCTTGTCAAATAAGATCAATAGGAACGATATTATTGTTTTAACTTTCAAATAAATTTCATTCGCTTTGAAAGAACTTTGAAGTACAAAGTCACCGATTCAAAGTTTCTACTGTTCATAGTGGCCATTAGTTCAGCAGTGGAAGTACCCAGATGGGTGTCTACCTTGCTTTTATTCCATACTGGCGCGGCGCCAGTGAATTTTGTATTATTCATGATTGTTATCGAAGATATACGCTATTTCCAAACATTGCTGGTCATGGATCGAATTCTTTATAATACGATTCGAGCTTTCCAGTTTGTTCGTCCATTTTAATGACCTTTCGAAATTCTTTATATTATTCAGTTCAGTTGCCGTTTTTCATATCATTATTTTTGTATTGGAAGAACAGGAATGGGAAAAAGTCTTTCGACAATTCAAAAATTGTTTATGGCAAAAATGTGATAAAAATTACATCAATTTTTGTTCTGTTCAATACAACGTTAGCATTCAAGAAAGTATTTGAATGCTAGTGGAGTACATTGTTACCGCAGAAATAATAAAATTTATTGTAAAATCCCAATTATGAAGGATTTAATTATAATAAAATAAGATTTGAATTTGAATGCTATTGGAGAGTACATTATTACCACAGAAATAATAGAATTTATTTTAAAATTCCAATTATGAGAGGGATTTAATTATGATAAAATAAAAATGATATTTCTCACGAAGACAAAAGACATACTAAAGGTCAGGCACAAAATAGAGATTTTCAAGGTTATTTGAAGATCATGTTACAGTACAAGTTTGTATGTATTCTTTTACGAGCTACGCGATGCAACATGAAAATAGGGTAATTGTGCATAAAAGGTCCCACCTCACCGATTTCGATGATTTTTTAATATGTTGTCAGGGTGAAGATTCTGAACAACTTTTTCCTATACATGTAACCGCCGCTCAGCCTTAGTTTTTGAGAGATTTGCGAAAAACGGCAGCTACTACTACATTGAATTTTGCCTATACGTGCACGCCTGTGTCGTGCGTATGCGTTAGCATGATGCGACCACTCGTCAACTGTTTCTGCAGATATATCACTACGATCGTCGAACGATCTATATACCGCGTGAACTTTTTAAATCATATGATGATGAAGAATGAGTACATATTATATTACGACGACACCACACACACCCCCCAGTGCGTAACGCGCACCCACTGTTTCTAAATTATGCTCTAGATTCGTACGTATGTTCACGTGCTGATTACGAATATGATATTGAAAATTTGCACAAATGTTAATTTCTTAACGGAAACCTCCTTTTTAGAAACATTGGGTGCGTGTTAAGCACTGGGTGGGTGTGTGTGGTGTTGTCGCTTCTCATCTCCACAATGTCTTTACAAACACAAAATAAACAGATGCAAGTACTTTCCTATATAATTACCCTGTGATCATACATACATAGACTGAGCTTTCAATTTTCAAAGACATCTCCTGGATTCTTGGGTTCCATCTGTTTATTTTGTGTTTGTAGAGACATTGTGGAGATGAGAAGCGACAACACCACACACACCCACCCAGTGCTTAACACGCACCCAATGTTTCTAAAAAGGAGGTTTCCGTTTAGAAATTAACATTTGTGCAAATTTTCAATATCATATTCGTAATCAGCACGTGAACATACGTAAGAATCTAGAGCATAATTTAGAAACAGTGGGTGCGCGTTACGCACTGGGTGGGTGTGTGTGGTGTCGTCGTAATGTAATATGTACTCATTCTTCATCATCATATGATTTAAAAAGTTCACGCGGTATATAGATCGTTCGACGATCGTAGTGATATATCTGCAGAAACAGTTGACGAGTGGTCGCATCATGCTAACGCATACGCACGACACGGGCGTGCACGTATAGGCAAAATTCAAGTAGTAGCTGCAGTTTTTCGCAAATCTCTCAAAAACTAAGGCTGAGCGGCGGTTACATGTATAGGAAAAAGTTGTTCAGAATGTTGAGTTTTACAACATATTTAAATTTTATCAAAATCCGTGAGGTGGGACCTTTTATGCACAATTACCGAAAATAGTTATTTTAAAAAACTACATTGACGACCTTGAAAACTACAAGAAAAACAACCCCTGCAGTATACTGACAAATTGATAATATTAAAATTATACATAAAAATTGTTCACTTTGTTAAAATTAAAGTAAATCTTCTCGGGGTCATACTTCAGTGAGACCTGTATACACTTTCTTAATATTTGCCTACAAAACTGAAAATTGCACGAACATCCTTAGTCTACTGAAATGTTTAAATTAAACCACAATACCATCTATTAATTTACTTAGTGAGTCCAGCATTCTTTCGAAAGTTGGAAGTCGTTTACATAACAACTATGAGCGGCATTGTACGGGAGGGCAGAGCATCGTAAAACAAGCGTAACAGACGGAAGACGGTATGTTCATGGTGGTCTCCGTTCATTACGAATGGAGTCCACGCTCGGATAACAATTCGAACGAATTTACGCAACCGAATTTACCAGTTCGATGTCTATTCAGCCTGGACGCTGATGAACTAGAACACCGAGTTAATTACTTCGAAGCACCGATATCTCGACGCGGACGCGGATACGCCACGGGAGCGGCCCGTTTGTCGCAGTAAATTATGTTTAAAATCGTGCAACGTCGAATACTAATCACAACACAGCCAGAGACGGGTAACCGGAGGAGCGGCAGCGCGGCGCAGCGTTCCATTGATTTCCGCGAGCTACTTCGGAATCGAATCGAGAGCTACAAATCAGGCATTAACGAGGATAATTGTAACGAGGATGATAATTTGCTCGAGGAAGGATCGAAGATTGATCTCGGGCAACGATAAGGGATTGAAAGCAACTTTTAAGGAGAAAGGAAGGAGGGGGGGGGGGATGAACGGGGAGAAGCAAAAGTTTGCGTCTCTGGTGAGCCAGCAGTTACTTTCTTAGCCGAGGTCGAGTTTGTAACGAATAAAGCAGCTAACTTTTCAATGGATTCATTAAATTCGCAACCGATTCCGTCACATCCTGTTTCCCTTCTATATCACTCTAGGCGTAGCTTTAAAAGCGGTTCCGCGTCAATAGTCGAACGTATCCCGGCAATTAACCGGGTCTGGTCTGGCGACTCATGCGGATTGCTCGCGATTAGACACGAACTTCGTCGATTTGCTGAGCCCTATCAGCCGCGAATCGTATCATCGATTAGATACTCGATACCGAAATTATCGAGGACATGGACATTGCGGGGTGTAGACGAAATGGTCCAGGTTACGTCTGGAACTAAGAGACTGCGGCAGGGTATGCACCTAAATTAAAAGATATTGCTAAGTTACCGAATGAAATGAGTCAATACTAGACTGCGGATCTTTATGCATTTACAGGAAAATTGGGTAGATAATATTCGAAATTGTTGGAAGTTAAGGGAATTTTGAGCCCTGTTAAGTAAAGTTTACTCCTCGATTGCTATATTTGCTTCTGTGAAACCGGACCCGTAATAAATAATGATTGCAAGTTTGATTAATCTTGGAGTAGATGAGGTTAATAATTAAACATTTCCCTTGGAAGTTTTCGACTGTTGGCTGTAGTTGAAAAGGTAATTACAAATGTTTTTTAAACAAAACCTATAAAGGGAAATTGATATTAATTGCAGTATATTGCAATGTGATACTTGATACAAAATGATTACTCTAAAATTACAAAGCTCAGGAAGAACTTTCTAACAAGATTTTAATTGAGAACGCTCGAGACTAAACGGAACTGTTCGGGCGATGGTAGGTGAGCGCATTAGATAATCCAGCTATCAGTTGCCACAGGGATGTTTATGATAGTGAGATGAGTGAAAGTAGGGGATAGCAAGCAACCCGACGTTGTTTTGAGAATAAAGCTATAGTTTCTAGAGGATCTGGTTATGCAGCGCAGTGGGAACTGCGTCAGTTCGCACAACATTTGTCCAAAACCTTGAGGGAGCAAAATCTACTTTTAATTTCAAAATTTCCTAGGTATACATTTACACTGTTTCTGTCACGAATCACTTTTCGCTGATCGTATTCTGATTTCAAATGTACGTACAGAGTCTACCCTTATCAATGTCATCGTCTTGAATGTGTTCCTCCGAGTTACCGCATGATGTATTATCAGTAAAATACTGTTCGTATACAACCTTCGCTTGAGGGAACAGGAAAATGATTAGGACATTGTTGTGCTCTTCTAAATCAGTTTGTTTAGACAAATAGACGGAAAACATGATTTCGATCTAGATTATCCGGTTACGATCTATACTAATTGTAAGTTCTTAGCTTGTAATAGAATCGCGTTGGCACTGTTTGTAAGCGTTCGATAGACAATTTGATATCGTTCGAATATGCCAGTTATCTATTTATCAGTGGGCAGAGTCTGTGTCCGTCGGTTAAGGTGTAATGGCGATCGATATCTCGCATGACTGTTCGGGCAAATGTCTGTTTAGAATCATGCACGGTCTACTACCCGCCACAAAGTTTTCCCTCGCGTTCCGTCTAACATTCAAGAGCAAGCCGGAATTAACCCTTGCGCATTAGGGTTGTTCGATGGGAACGGCGCAACATTTTGCGCCACGCCGGCTCTTCTTCCTCGTGGAGACAACCGAGGCTTCCTTTCCATCGTTTTCTCCGTCGCTGCACCAATCGATACGCGATCAAATCACTGTACGAACTACGTTCATTATTTTACCATTAATTGGAGGTACACCGTCGATGAACTCGCGGTACAAATCAATCAGTTTCTACGCCGTGATTGTTTCGAAAAGTCCTTTGAATTTTCTGTTTCCCTGCCGCCGTGCCGGCCCCGTCAATGCCCTTTCAATTTTTCGCTTTTGGTTTTCAATATATTTGTATACTATATGTACTAATAATCAGGCTCCCGGCTTTCATGGAAACTCCGAAGTTTATTTCGCGGCTACGTAAATGGAGTAGATATACGATACCGTTGAAACGAATACCATTGCGTATGGTAATCTCGATTTACAGAGAAAAGATGGCGAACGTTATCACGGTATTTCGTTTCATGATTGTTAGCTTGCTGTTGTTGTTGTTCAGTTGCATGAACCGATTGTAAAAATACAGAAACGTCTTCCCCATTAGAAAAAACTAGATCATTATTTACTAAACAAGTGGTTAAATATTTTACTTATTTATTAATACTAGACTGCGGATTTTTTATGCATTTATGACAAAGATGGGTATTTGTAATTTAAAGTAATGGACGTTTTCTAAACATATTTAAGGACATCAATGTATTAGTTTCAGCTTAATAGGATAATTAAAAGAAGCGTACAATTTTTATTTGGCTGCTGTGTCCTACAATCAGTGCAAACACTTTTTATTTTGAAGTGTATTTTATTAATATCCATTATAGTGTCTTTGTTACCATTTCTTATATTTTCATTGTGTTATAAATAAACAAAATGCACAATTTATCATATTGTACAGTATCATACTGTATGTATAACAATATATTGTTAGTATAATTGTTAGTAATTATTCGAAAGAATTTTGTTACCGATTAAATAAGTACATTAGTCAATTGTTTCATACCCATTATTAAATGGTTATACTATAATACAGGGTGTCCTAAAAAATGTACTTCACTTTCTATAACAATAACAGATGTAGTATACTTTCAGGTTTAAAGTGTGTATACATTTATCTACTAATTACGTTTCGACGAAATATCAATTCAATTAACTTCCGGTGAAACAGATATTCACGAAAAAAATAGTTGGAAATGTGGTTTAATATCAGATTGCAGCTAAATTGTATCCTCCGTTTTCTTACCGAGTGGTAATACAACAATAATTGATTTCTGTCGTTAAAAGATTGAAAGGGTGCGGGAGAAACTGAAAATTAAAAGACTATTCCCTGTGAATTGATAGGGTATACCGTCACGACAACGTGAGCACCACACGTGGCGATAGGAACGCTATAAAAGAAAATATCGGAACTGCAATGGGAACTTTCCCCGTGCTCCATATTTCTCGAATGTGGCGCCGACAGATTCTCACCCTTTCCGATCACGACAAAAGAGTTTAGACAGGGGAAACTTCAATAATTCCGAGGTGAAAAGTGCTGTAAGTTTTCTTTTTAATGATAAACTCGGACATTCTAACGGAAGAATCATAACAGAACTTCCACGTGGAGTGGAAGGCTCTCGTAAGTATAGGAACGTAAGAAATGTTCGACTTTACGCATTTATGACAAAAATGGGTACCGTACAATTTAAAGCAGTGGACATACTAAAAAGATTTAATTCATTTGGCTCCTGCATCTTGCAGTCAATGCAAACATTCTTTATTTTGCATAAAGATTCTCAGTCTAATAATCGCATATAATCATACAATATTGTCTCGAGTACAAATAAATGTTGTTGATCGCATATGGTCATATTGAATCGCACAAATACATGCTAGATCTTTTGACTTCGTCATAAATAAATTTTTTTAAAAATAATTGTTAGGTGTACTTGCTTTAATAAAGTTTTTAAAACATTTTTACATACACCCTTTGTTCCTTTTTACAATTAGTACTGTGGTGCAGAATTTTAATGGACTCCGTATACGTACATCTTTAAACCACATATTCTGGTTTACATTCTAAAATAATTTTTACAAAACTAAACTCTTGTTTAGGTTCAGTCTTTGTGAATTAACGCGTTAAATGCCATGGGGGTGAAAGTTGACTATTGAATAGCTTAAAAATGATAACAGCATAACAATTGTTATTAATAGACTGCGGATTGTTATGCAAAATAAACAGTGTCTATATTGATTGCAAGCTATGGGGTCTACATAAACATTAATTTCTTTCCTTAATCACATTTTAACGAGTTGAAAATAATGTACCTTTTTATATTCTCCAAATGTGTTTACTACTTTGTATTTGATCTACTCATTTCACAAATCCATCAAATCCGCACTCTCGATATTAACGGTGCTTATCTTTTGTGAAATGTACAAAATTCGCAAAATTTACGTTACCTTATATTATACAAATGAGAATGACATTCATGTGTCAAAGGTTTCCAGAATAAAGTCTGCAAACAAAACTATCCAGTAATAGGAGTCTAATCATATTGATTTTATAATACACTTCACACTTTCGTCTATCATATAATTAGAGGTATGGAATTAACGTTCTAGATATAAGCGGCGATCAAATTTTGAGAAAACGTTCCCGAGCGGACACACAACTTATGCAAGCAACCTAATATTATAATGGCAATAAAATCCTTCCAGTGGAGAAATCATATCGGGCCAATTACGTGGCAGGTAATAAAATCATTTAAAAGCATCCGGCGTGCGCGGGGTGAAATGTTAGTTCGTCGAAGGGGTGGGACGGCGAATGGGGGAAGGGGATGACGTGGGTTGGAGAAGGGGATAGTCTGGCCCAGCTTGAATCTACTTATTACACGACAAAGGGTAACTTTATTCAACGATGAAAAGGAAGAGCCTCGGAGTTGATTAAGTTGCCGGTGCCGGCTGTGCACGACGGTCGATATTCCGCGCGGCCATTCGACGAAACGTTCCGATTATAATGACGCTCGAGTACTCGCGAGAAAGTTTCGGCCGGCCGTGGTAACGAGACTGTAAAATGGTCTGTCAATCTCTGTCTTTCGGTTGTTCCCGATTGTACCGCACGCCGCGAGTGTAATGTACCGAATTCTTATGTCAGCGCTGTCGGTGTGGTGGTGCTTGTCACGGGTTCTCGTTCCCCACTAGCGCGACCTCTTTAGAAAGGTTGACGGTGGTAGCAGTAAAAGAGAGACAGAAATCGCTTCTAACAGATGTTATCTCACGCTTTATTAACAACTATCACGATAAGGATCGTTTTGCAACGGTTCTACTTGTGTCAAAAACACCTTGTCCCTCGTACTGTTTTAAAAGATCTCATCTAAACGTTCTTGAAATTGCTCGGCTGTTAGATGCAGACTTTTTTGAAGTGAAAACTTCTTTAGGCGCACCGCGTACACAATTGCTGGGCACTGAACGAGTGATCCGTCACGCCCCGAGGTGAAACGCTATTCGAGTAAACTCGAGAAAGCCGAGTTTAGCCGAGCGAGCGAGCGAGAAGCAGAAATGTGTGTGTTGGGGTAATTTTTTGGTGAGGGAAAAGGAGGCTGCCAACATTTTTCTAAATAGGAAGTACAATTGACTTTTTATGAATTCTAGTACTGTAATCTCTTCTTTTTATTGCGGCTTTGTTTAATTGACGGTACGCAGTGCATCTTCGGCCGGGCCGATCCCAGTTCGGGGGCAGTCGCCGATCTTCGGTGACAATCGGTCGCAAGGGTCCAACCGCGGCTTCATAATATACGCGAAAGTCAAAGTGAACACATTTATTTTTTATTGTCAACCGGTTATTTTTTATTGTCAACCGGTCAACCGTGTCAGTTGGTTGTTATTGTGACACAGAAAGTGTACGACGCAAATCTGGGACTGTTACATTGTGCGTACGTATTATTAGAATTAATTCTGCGTTCAAGCGAGATATTGAAGTGGAAACTTCTTTGAGCGTACAGCGTACATAATTTTTGCTGGATAGCGAATGAGTCAGATCCGTCACGCTCCGAGGTGAAACGCCAATCAGGTAATTTTGAGATATTTAGAGATATTTAAATCCAAACTATTTATCTCATATTTTAATTAGCACAAGCCCGTTGTTTCTTTCTTAGATTGTAATAATAGTGAAGGAGATATTGATTTTGATACTACATAATAATATTAATATCATTCATGTATGTTACTTATTGTCAGAATCGATTACAATCGCCATAGAAGTTTCCACTTCGGTCGTGTGGTCTTATGCGCACAGTATTGGTCTGATTTTTTATTCAGCTAAGCAATATTTGTTTTCGAAACATAAAACATGTAATTTCGTGCTAACAAATACAACTAACAATAGTCGAACGTTTTAAAGAGTTCCAGTTTGTAACAGGAAAGTGTTTATTACAATTAATCATCGGGATGACAAGATTTCTCTTTGGCTCGGTATAAAATCCAGGCCAGGGGTTCTCAAACTTTTTAAATTTTGTACATAAATAAAAATCAATGCATTTTCTAAATGGAGTATTTATAAACAAGCTATTCCGTAATAGTACGTGGTGGTACTCGGGTGTGTTGATATGTTCTTAAAAATTCAAATTCAGATTGAGACAAGTAAATCAATGTGTTGAAAATTGGACGACGTCTAGTAAGGAAATTAGCTCGCTCGAACTGTGATCCTCTTATCAAACGCCCTTCAGAGAAAAGTGCAATTAGGTGAGGAGTATGCAAAACCTGATAGAAAGGTTGTCGACGTTTTCCTAGAGACTGCAACGCCTACGGATACTTAGTTCGAGGAAAAACAAACCGGTAAATCCTTCTGAAAGCCCTCGCGTTGCGTGAGGTCTCACGATACGTTAATTGCCGTTGAAAATGGGACGACGGAAAGTGTTCTCAGGAAATCCAGATAACTCTTTCGCCCCTCAAGGCTCGGAAAATATATCAGCAATAAAGGACTTTCCTATTCTATCGTAATTTCTGCACGAATAAATGGGGTTTTGTTGAACAAATTCCCAATGAGAGTATCTTTGTGCTATCTGTTACCGCAGAAGAAGAAATTCCATTGTTTCTCATACTTCTAATGTCAACGAATGCGTATATGTATACAGACGAGCGAGCAGTTAAATGTAAAAAAAGCGTTTAGTGCATTTTAATATAAGCGTGGTTTTTAAAGTTTTCTTGTATGTTTTATTTTTTTACTCAATTCTACCACTAACGAAAATGCACTCCACGTTCAAAGCGCGAGCAATTAGTATAATGGACGCACGATTCTTCAATCGAATACTTCCTGTCGAGGACACCAGCAAAGTTTCTAGAACTGCGCTTGTTGCTTAGCGACTTGACATCTAAAAATTAATTGGAGCGCTGTAAATCAGGATTAACCATCTTCGAGTCGTTCGCTGTGCTAGTTTTCAATGAAATTAACACATCTCAAGGAAACTTATCCACTGTAGATGAGTCAGCGTAAACACACCGTGAATTGCTTCTGTTCCTTGGGAATGCGGGTCCCCGGGATTCTCAGGGAATTTTCGCAATATGCTAATGAACAGGGACCGGTTGTTTATTTCGAAGTCGGCGAGCTGCGACGGGAAAGTTTTCGAACGCGCGATTTAGTCGCAGCCACTCATTAAATCGTTTTTGGAGCGTTTATACAGCCGGGAAACGCGATTACTCGATTACGCGGTTGCGCGCCGTGTACGACGAAGTCTTGTCGGTTGGACGTTGCTGTTCTCGAGAAAAATTGAAAAGAACGATTACAAAATGACGGGAATAAAAAGTTGTTGTGTTCTCTTTTATTTATCTTTGTCATATTAATTAAAGCACCCTTCGTGAACGTGCAATTGCTGTTTTCTTTTGTTACTATACAGGGTGTTTCTCTTAAAGTGTGGCCTCAAAATTATCGCCTTCAATTTTGACAAAGTAAACAATTTTTTATGCGTGTTGTTTTTCTACGTTACTTTTCTCGTAATTTTTCAAAGCCTTTATGTCTTTTTCTAAATTACTACATACATTTTCGTGTTGTATCACGTAGTTCACAAAAAACTATCCTTAAAATTATCTTGATCTCGGAAGATGAAGGTGAAACTTAAAAAGGAAAATGCAGGACACTAACCACTTGATACCATTCAAATTACACATAAAAAATGTTCACTTTGTCAAAATTAAAACAACAAATTCTAGGGTCTACATTTAAGTGAGACACCCTGTTACGTGAAATGAAAATGTGAGAAACACGATCAAATATAATTAAAATTAGTCCTTTTATTTTCTTGTTATGAAATACCTACTTTGTAAACTTGATTAAATTCTAACTTTAATCTTCGAGAGTTGTACCAAGGAAATCTATTTTACATAAAAATTAGTTTGTGTACACTTCCCGTGTCGCGGCGTTTTATGTTAAAACACTTTATTTAAAGGAATATACAATTATTCAAAGTTGTATACG
Source organism: Lasioglossum baleicum (assembly GCF_051020765.1). Taxonomy (NCBI): domain Eukaryota; kingdom Metazoa; phylum Arthropoda; class Insecta; order Hymenoptera; family Halictidae; genus Lasioglossum; species Lasioglossum baleicum. The sequence continues at coordinate 5,221,830 of NW_027469081.1, read as the reverse complement.
AAGTCAGATATCGACTTCTCGACTAGCGTCAGTTGGCATAGCAATACATACGTATCTTGATAACCCCTCTCTTCTACTATTTCTTTACGAGTTGTCCATCGCTGGACAGTTTTGCATTGCGGTGACTTTATATTGAACACATAACAATATTAATCCACGGTTTTAACATTTAAAAAAATTCGTGTCGGAAAAATATTTCTATTCAAGAGCATAATAGATTGTTTTTAACGATTTCGATTAATCTATCTATTAAACTAAACAAAATTAATTCATAATTGAAGGTAAACTGGAATTGAAGAGTTTACTAAATCCGAAAAATATGGTTAATTTATGCTATGCATCCTAAATGATTATTATTTTCTATCGTTACTCTGAATACCGACTTTGAAACTGTTCAAATGACACACATATAATATTCTCAACTTCTGCACTCGTTCTAAAGGAAGGCTGTTCAAACATTTTTATATTTTTTGTTTTTAAGAAAATTGAGATTGAATTTCAATCAGATCCACATGGTACTGCAAATTGCAAAAACACGCGCGCGTGTGCATGTATGAAACAAATTTTCAACATCCATTTTATCGAAAATGGAGTTCAGCGTAGAAGAAGGTCATTCTATTATAGGTTTCCGATTAATTTTTATCCGGAGAAGTTAAATCGTACCTGTTCGTGTCATCGGCATTTCTCCATCAAGTATTTAACGCAATTTTATAATGGCTATACTAATTTACGAAAACGTTCAAGCTATTCGGAGACAACTGAATAAATGTAATCAATCAATTCGGTGAAATGAATGCTGCTGTCAATAGAAATTAGTTAAAGTATCATCGAGTGAAATCAAATTCTAAGATAGTCGACACGATTTCAACATTTTCGTAGAAATAAATGTCACGCTTCATAATATAACTGTCTAATAACCATTCATAAATGTGTCCGTGTGCGTAGAATGTATGCAATTGCATGTATGTATTTATTGAGAAGCTTTTAGACACAATTTAACACATGCTGCACATGTGAGCTTGTCAGAACATACGAGTTGCTATAGTATTTAACAATATCAGCAATAATTAATTAGACAGTGGATTTTATGGACATATGACAAAAATGAGTAGATGTAATATGAAATAGTAAAAACATTAGAAGAATTTAAAAATGCTGTCATGTTATTTTCAACCTGTTAAAAATATATTCAGAAAGAAAATACATTTCTATTTCACTCCAGTTTGTTGCATTTCAGGTAGAAAATTTTTATTTTGCATAGAGATCCGCTGTTTAGTAATAACACTATAATAGTAGATGACATAAGGAATTGCACCGAATAAACAGTAGAAGTTTGATGTCGTATAGTGTGACGAGTATGCTCCAGATTAGACGAATGTTATCAACATTTTAAAAACTGTCTGGTGCTAAAGTTATTATTGGAATTATATTTGTATCAGTTTGTAATGCGCGCGTTTTGTATTTATTCGTTCTGTGATTCTCTCTATGTACAGCGACACCTCCTTCTTTTTCTTCTCTGGTCACTTGAAGTGATAAATTAAATTATATTTTGTATGTGATATTCATAAATGAATGCTTCTACTTCCCTTCCACTCAATAATCCCTAACAGTTATTAATAGATATACAGAAATTCCAACTTTCTTTTGTCCGCCACTGTATTTACTTATTATTGCTTTAAACCTAATGGTTTATTTAGCAAGTATAAAATTGCGACATTTATTAGGTTAATTCTTTTATTGTATCATTGTAACCTCATTCAGTGACCATTCCTTTTGAGCTGTGTATCATTGGGAAGGTCTGGATTTTCCGATTAATTTGATATAAAATACTCGTGCTTAAAAAATATACATACATATATGTATAAATGACTTTGTTCAAGAAAATGTGGAGGTCGCAAACCTAGTTGCCATCCTAATAGCTTACATTACATACATAGGTGTTAGATTGTTTCTAAATTCTTATGGAATTGTTTGAGAAAATAATAAATTATTTTCAGGCCGTGATAAAGTCTAAAGTGGTTCGTACCTTTACCTAGACCTTGCTCTTTAATTTTCGTGCTTGAATTTTGCGGTCTCTTTAGAATAAAAATTGTGGAAAATGTAATTACTTGACTTGACTACACTGAACTTGATTTGGGAACGTCCAGGATAACGCGTGAACGCGTAGTGTAGATGAAAGAGTCGAATAAGGTTGATCAGTTGTTCGGAATGATAAAAGTTAAGTCCGATTTAGATCAATAATTCCCAGCCGCGCGACCGCCGCCTGCCGCTTGATTATAATTACGAGTGAGCGCCCGTGGCGTAGTTCGGCACAGGCCTGCCACTTGCCATTTCGCATTAGCCATATAGCCTGCATGGAATTGCATTGGGAGGTCACTAGCAGTTTCATCTATGCACCTATGCAGTCTGTACCGTTGAAACTTGACACTAGCTGCGAGCAAACTGACCCAATCGTAACATGCGATTCTATACAAGAGGCATCCCCCTTCTTCATATATCCGTAGAGGGAATCTGGTTCCACACCACTTCAAACACAATTGACTCGATAGCAAATGAATATCCGAACCGCTTCGAATAGAAATCCACCATCGTTGCCATTATTACCACGTTTTTATTTTTCATCTTTTAAACGACTGAACTGCCCAAAAAGATAATCAACATTTCACGGAAGATTAACATTTGTCTATTTACGAAAGGGCTTTTTCAACAAAGCAAACTTGAACGTCATTTTATACCCTAATTTCCCAAGAAATCTCATCAATATTTTAATTGAACCCGTAAACTTTTCTGTACTCCGTCGATCGTAACTAAATTTTGATTTACATATACGATACAGTTGTACACGTATGACTAATGTGGTAATCCATTATTAACATGAGCAGGTAACATTCCAAAAAGCGTGCAATTTAACACGCGCGATAATTTCCACAATCTTAATATTCATAATGTTATCAAAATTTTGTGAAACATTTCATCAATCATATTGTTAACACGTTCAATGCGGGTCAGTTGTGGAACTGACAAACGGACCTAGCGATTGGCGCTCAAAATTTTTGAGAAAAAAATGTATTTATTTCATAAAAGTGATTTCCAGAGAGGTAAAAAAAAATAAAAATTTTTTAAATTCGCGTTGGGGCGAATTTTAAGTCGTGAAGAACGCATTAAAAGTTTAAGTCAGTTCCAGGACTGACCCGCATTGAACGTGTTAATAAATGTGAAAAATTAGACAATTATTTTCTATTCTGATTCAAATCTTTAACATTAAATGCTGGAAAATATATCATACAAAAAGAACCGTGATTATTAATAAAACTTCTGATGTAAGTTAGGTGTTGTTCCGTTCATAGTTGCTAATATAAAATAATTCTTAAAGAAATTATAGTTTGGAACGACAAGTTACTAAATTACGCATTAGGAGGATTACAAATTGTTCAAAAGAGTGAGAGAAAATTATAAATTCAACACGATCAACGCTACACCGGGGGTTTTTGACTTTTACGTTCCTTTATTTGTCGGTGAGATTTGAAAGAGCATGCTAATTCATTCTTTGAGAAAAATTTCCGGCACACGATTCGGTTAACCGTGTTACGTGTGAAAGGTTGACTCGCAAGCGAATACAAACAACTAGATGGCAGCTGGAAATGCAGTTATACTTCTACACAACTAAGTTTTTACGTACATCTATGTTGCTTTTAAGCGTAAGCCCAATATTTGTATGTGTTACACTCGCGTCCCTTCCCATCCGCGGCCGCGAATATAATCTGTCTTCTGTAAATTAACCACCTAACCGTGCCACGCGCATACATATCCACCAACCAAATTTTCAAAGATACTTTAGTACATTGCGAACGCGTTTGCGGGGACCCAAATTGGGTGATGCGCTTCCCTCATAAAAATGCAAAATATCAGATTCCTACGAAAAATAGAAAAAAGAGAGTTTCCCTTGAGATAACCAGCAATATCCGCTATTTTGTATCGACAATGAAAGACTCGCTTTATTCCTTCAAAGTATTTCATCATTTTGGATCAGAATTCTTATAATTAGACAGCGAATCTTTAAGCAAAATCAACATTTTTTTTCCACCTGAATTAAAACAAACTGGAGTGAAATAGAAATTTATTTTCTCTTTCGTAGTATGTTTAATAAGAGGTTGACAGTAATGTAACAGTATCTTTAAATTCTTCTTATGTTTTTACTGTTTTAAATTACACCTACCCATTTGTGAAATACCTACACGCGTATACTGTGATCAATTAAGATTTTTATGTATAAATAAAATAAAAGAAAATAAAAGAACAACATTATTTACATTTTTACAGTATGAGAGTACGAACAGAGATTGAAAATCTGACACATAGTTAAAATATTTAAAATAAACACGCAATTCTATCTTTACTCTCTAACTAATTTGCAAGTGTAATCAAGTTTGTAAGTAAGATCAGAGGAATTGACTGGCATTAACCCTTTGCACTCCGAATTATTTTTCAATTTTCTTGCCAACATATCCCGACTATTTTAAATGTTTCATTTAAAATTTACTTCAAAGGACACTTCCTCGACTGCTACTTATTTTAAACAATTTTGTTTAGTAATTATATTAAATATTACTCAAACTTTGGAGCTTATATTTGTTTTAACCAAATAATATAAGTAATTAAATAAATAAAAAGGAAGAACCAAATACGTATAGAAACCCGTTTTATTTTAACTTCTCTTTTTCTGATGTCGAGTCGCACTCGACAAAGGAGTGCAAAGGGTTAATCTGATGTCTCTGCTCTATCTAGGTAACAGGCCTCGGAACATTAACTAACTTACAATAAATTTGCTAATATTACAATGTGCACAGCATCTGTGTGGCGAAGATTGTATTAGAAATTCAAACAAGTAGTTACTGTTTACGACTTTCATTCGCAAAAGCATAAACCAGCACATTGGGTTGCGAAATTCGCAACCCAATAACAACGAGAACATTTGAGTCGAGAGCTGTGGAATAACTTATACGTACACAGTCCGCAGCGAAAGCATTAAAAAAAAGGAAAGTCGTAAAAGAAAATCTTGTCTGGAGCGTTTCTTCGCTTAAGGTAGAGTGAACGCTATCAACCTCTGTAAGAATGTCGCGAGGGATATCAAAAGGAAATATGGGCTTCGTAAAACCCGGGGAAAACAAATCAAGAGTGCTGGGGAGAAATCAAGATACAATTACCAGCCGATGGAAAGGGTTCAATGCGAATCCCGGGGTCGTCGATGTAAAATTGAGAACGCGCAACGCAACAATGGGCTGTATAAAGCCTACGATAACAGAAGCGCTTCTCTTTAGATGTGTTTTATGAAGGTAGTAAGGGCAGCTGACGCGCGCAACATCCTCGGGGAATATACGAACGAGAGATCTGGTAGAGAAGCGATAACAAGGAAACGCGAATACCTACTTTTTTTTTGTGAGTTTAATAACTCGTCAAATACTCATTGTTATTAACATAGTTATTAGGTGATTAACTTTGGTTTTTCAAATCTCATTTATTGGACTCGTTTGAGTAAGTATATTATGTTTTTCGCACAAGGTGAACATTTCCTTTGACTTCATTTTGCGTCCGTGTATTCTCTAATGCTGTTTGAATTTTGTATTGTACTAGCCTTGCAAGTTTCGCTGCTGTTTCTTTATTGAATTATATAAATTTTTTGCTAAATGCTAAAGGTTCACAACATTTTTAAATGCTAAAGGTTCACAACATTTTTAAACATATAAAATAAGATAAAAAGAACAAATTTACTTTTGAGATAATTTTTATATTGCCATTGCGATAGACTAAACTTGAGCTTTTTGCTAACTGATTCATAAAATTTTTTATTTACATGAAAGACGACGGCAATATAGTGCAATATAGTACAAATATTTTATTAAATGGTTCTTCTAATACTTATAATAATTTGATAAATAAATTATTATCAATGTCAGAATAATTCTAATTAGTCGTTTCATTTTTCTTTTACTTATGCGCGAGATATGAACCATATTACCAATCGACAATGAAGTTGGTTATTCAGACAGATCAATAGTAAACGATTGCACAAAAATTCTAATTGTAAGTCATAATACAATGAATAATTGAAAAACATTTGTGTATACGTTTAATATATTCTCCGTTCTCAATTGCCGGTATAATTTGGAAAACAAAGGGTCGCTGGTACTGAAGGACAATAGCAATCATAGAAAAAAAAGAGCAGAACGAGACACGTGTTATCTTGCACCATTCAGCGATTCCGTGTCTCGCGCGGCGTTCAAAAGGCGAGAGAGCAAGCAACAGTCGGAATCGCGTGATTCGTGGCCGGCAGAGAAATGAAAGGAACATCGATAGACGGTTAGGGTCGTGTGTGCGTATAGTTCTCTTTATCTGTCCGTCTGTGTTTCTCTCTGCGGAAGAAAAGCGGAAGGGTGGCGTTCCCGCGGGGATACAGAGAGACGAAGATTAAGGGAATCAAGGGAGGCGAAGCGTGCGGTGAAATAGAGAAGGGAGAAAAGCCTGGCACAGGAATAAAAGCCGAGAATGTACGAATGTTTGATGGAGTTTTTAATGCAGAATTAAAGAAAGTAAAATTCCTGCCGGGGAAAAAGCGGGTCGGTCGTAAGTGCGCCGGCAACAATGAACGCGGCTGAACAACCGCTAAGGGAGGGTTTCACTCGCATATACATACGTTTCGCGGGAACGAGAAAGAGGTGTGGTGTTCGCACGATAATTCCCGCAGGAATGCGGCACAGGGATAGGTGGCCAGGAGAGCCGGGCAAGATGCATGGGAAATTGCTCGTACACTCGTAATAAAAGTAAACCGGGAAAATTCGTGTTATGTAAGCCCCGGGAAAATACTTGATAAAATTATTAAAAAGTTCGCGTGCGAACGGCCGCGAATAATGTCACCGTAACGAGGCTCCAGCAACTTGGAAAAATCGATGTTACAAGACCGGAGCGGGACACGCGGCTGTGACATTGCCCTGGAACTTCGCGAAACTGCCGGACTTCCGCGTGAACACTATCTCGTCACCGACATTCGCACGGTCGAAGCGATTCGAATATTTTTCCAAGCAAAGTACACCTCCGTGCGCGGAAGGTGATTGTTCCATTCGAATTTATAGAGTTCTGAGAATATTAGAATCGACATCTTATACTATTAGGTTGGCAACTAAATTCGCGACCTTTTGTTTAGTGATTCTTTTATGGTATCATTATAACCTCATTCAGTGACCATTCCTGTTGAAATGTACCAGGTTTACAAGTATGAAGTGCGGATTTCAGACAACAGATGGTACGCCAATGCAGTGTGAAGAAAAGAAATTTGACGTATATGCCATTTTGTTCTGCGATCAACAAGAGTGTTGAAGAGTGTTGACAAGAGTGTGTACAAGTGATAAGTTGAAAAAGTGTTTGCATAGTATTGTTTTGCTGTGTTCAATATGTCGAAATTTGTGCCAAATAAAGAGCATTCGCGGACAGCATTAATTTTGTGTTTTCAGTTGAAGAAAACTGCTGCAGAATCGCATCGAATGCTTGTCGAAGCTTACGGTGAGCATGTTCTTGGTAAATCACAGTGCTTTGAGTGGTTTAAAAAATTCAAAAATGGTGATTTTGACGTGAGAAACGAAGAACGTGGAAAACCACCAAAAAATTTTGAAGACAGCGAATTGCAAGCATTGTTGGATGCCGATGACGCTTAAACTCAAATAATAATTATAAATGGTCGTATATAAATCTAGACTTAGGAATTTAAATTTTAATTGAATTTCAAATTGAGCAATTCCGGTGAAATTCTGAATGTTCACTTGGTCACGGTTCAATTATACTTGAAAGTACCGCTAACGTTTCTTAAAGTACGACGGTACGCGCTTAGTGGTCGCTCTTTTGCCCGGTTAGTGGTCATGTTCTACGCCCACCAACTCTTAAACTGCTCCTTATCTTACTAAATAAGCTTTCTGTACATCTCACTCGTACTCAATGTTTTTCACTCTATCTCCCAAGCCATTCAGAGTCGACCGAGCTAGTAAAAGAGAAGAGCCGGTAATTTCGGATACTTTACTTCCTTGGACAGTGTGATAAGCTTCTGAACTTGCGACCGCTAAATGGGCGCCGCTTCTATTTACAAAAAATTTGCATTCACCCTATCGACGTGAAGCCACAAGGGGGTATTGCCTGATTCACAGATGCTGACTTTAGTAGATTTTTGTCATTAGACAGCGGATTTTATGCGTTCATAACAAAAATGTGAGTAGGTGTAATTTAAAATAGCATACACACTAGAAGAATTTAAGACTACTGTTATATTACCTTCAACCCACTAAACATATTAAGAAAGAAAATATATTTCTATTAGATTGTTGCATACGAAATGTTCGATTTTTAGCAGCGACAATTAAAACAAACGCAATTTTATATACCCAATGTATACTATCTAGAAATTTCAAGTATCTTGATTGTATTACGGTGAAAATAAGGTGTTATGATCATTCACGTTTTTCATTTACAAGACTGATATCTTGGTTTTCTAGTTCTTTTTTATCACCAACGACTATTAAGTTAATTAATTACCACATTTTGACCAAAAATCACGTAAAAGTTATTTTCCCAGACATATAAAAGGGATACACGACAGTCGCGTTGGTTGACGTTGAAATAAACTCGATTTAAAAGTAAAATTACACGTCTAAATTAAAATTGAACATAGGATATTAAGGATTAGCTTCGGACCACAAAGTTTCTCTTGATCGAAACGTTTTAAAAGAATCGTATATTTCCCTTCAATTTGTTGCAATTCAGATAGAAAATGTTTATTTTTCATAAAGATCCGCTATCTATTTATCATAATATATCTAGAGGGACAAAAACAATCGAAGTTTGACTATATGGTTGATTCCTAACACTAAACAAATCATTTTAGCAAAAATCTAATTATACAAGAAACTTTTTTTATTGAAAACCGTACGAACTACTTTTGAAATTTTTAAGACATCCACTTAAATTGATTCAGCTCAAGGTCTATTTTTGCTTGCCACTATAAAAAATCACTATCACATATTTTTACGAATTCTATATAATACCAGAAGCGTAAAAAAGTCATTGTATATCAATTGTCTGATATACCTTGACGTAACAAATCTTTTTCTCTGAAACTGCTAACAGCAACGATTACTGCAAGACGGGGAGCAAACTAAATTTTAGGCCCGGCTTTCGAATTGCGCGACTACCCAATTAGTTTCTTGGGAAAGTAGGTTAGAAACGTGTTTATTTATCTGCTGACCTTTCGATGACAGGTACAATGCTCCTTTACTTCAGCGCAACTACGATTGTGCGGACAGGGGTATCCTGATTGACACCTAGTTCGAACTAATGAGTGACTGGTGGAATGAAGTGCTGATCCTGGGAACTGATTCCGAACTGTGGTCTTGACCGGGAGGTTTTTAAGAACGAGAAGTTAAACTTCCATGCCCAACTTCTTCTCGGAGAAGATAAAACCGTAGCGGGAAACAATGTTGCCAATTAGATTCTCTGGGGCAGGTTCCAAGAAAGTTCGTATCCTCCTCAAAATGCACTCCGCAGGGTTGCTGGTCAAGGACCTGATTTATGGGACTGTTCCTGCTGGAAACCACTAAACTAAAAATTTCGAGTGCACTCTTAACTTTCCGCGGACATGCATGTCTTTTTTTTACCGTCGGTGAGAGTCCGTGGTATTTCTTATGTCTGAAAATTTATTTATGAAAGTTGAACAAGAGTATCGCTCTTTAATCCTTTGCATTGTAATATTGTGACTATACACTATAACTTCATAAAGATTTCGAACAGAATCTACCAGATATACATGTTATTCAATTTCTTAAAAGCGATATAAAATTCTATTTTGTTGTTGTCAATAAATAGCCATTGAAGAACATATATAGGCATACAATTGATATCAATTTTCATCATCTACATTTTTCGATCATCTCCAAGAAATCGAATTGTTTCAACATACTTTCCAGTGGATGTCAGCAAACATATTGTTGAAATAAAACAGTTCTGGAAAGAACACGAGATCCAATCATATCCTTCAACACGTATGTTTCCCACTTGTCACTAGTCCTAACATAGTAGACAATTATAATAGATGTACCTATAGAACATTTAGATAAATTTATTTAACTGTATTGCTATAAACCACACATGCTCGATGACCTAACAAGGGAAGGACTCCAAGTGACCGACTTCGATTTTGATAATCTTTTGTGAGACGATGGTATATGGATCCCTAAAGATCTCTGCAAAATATTAGGTGCAGTTACTAAATAGTTTTAAAGATATAAACACCTTGAAGATATCAGAAGGCAGTGTCTTTACAATTTTACATGAAAATTTGGGCATGCGCAAGTTGCTTCCGAAGTGGGTGCCGCGTTTGCTCACACCGGACCAGAAACAACAATGCGTCGACGATTCAAAGCGCGATGAAAACAATGGTTAAATTGGACGAATTACGCTTTGAATTGCTTCCCCACCCACCGTACTCTCCAGATTTGGCCCCCAGCGACTATTGGCTTTTTTCAGACATGAAAAACATGCTCCAGAGAAAGAAATTTGGCTCAAATGAAGAAGTGATTGCCGAAACCGAGGCTTATTTTGAGAGCAAAGAAAAATCGTTTTACATAAAGGGCATCGAAAAGTTAGGAATGAATGCATCACTCTTGAAGGAGAGTATGTTGATGAATAAAGTGGAATTTCTAAAAAAAAGTTTGTTTTTCTTAGTTAGACCGGAGACTTTATGAGTGATGTGTTATAATGTGATATATTTCAAAAAATCCTTAGTAGTTGAAGAACTCGTCCTGCTACTGACGTTCACAGAGTAGCATGATGCCTAAAAGGCCGTTCACCTTGTAAACGTTACGACAGTGCGCCCGTTGGAAGATTAATCGGCAGTAATGCCAGCGGAGCAGATCCGCGCTATAAATCCCGAGTTCGAGGTTACCCCTAATTTGATTCCATCTGTATTGGCTCCCTCGCCTCGCCCCAGAACAAGAAAGTCAGGGGAATAATTGCGTTGTGCGACGCACCGCGGAAGAGAGCAATATTCCCAGGTCGTATCTGTGGAAACGCGACAGAACAGTATGAAGAATCTTCGCCGCGCGATTCATCGTGCGTGTACACTGGGGGGTGGAGGCGGTACAAGCAGTATTCGAGCCGACAACTCCCTCGGGAGAACTGCACTACAAGTCGAAACAAGAGTGGAAGGGAAGGCGAAAGAGACACGCGAGTGGAACGGGGGTGAGCCGGTACGGGTGGCGGAGGGCTCCTTTGAGCCTTGAATTGGAACAATGGAAACTGGTTAACTTCAAACGAATATTCGATAGGATTCCCCGACGTTCGAGCAAGGAAATGGGAGAAAAATATTAGGACTCCATTGACGTGCGTTGATACGCCCGAACAATAGAGCGTGTGTAACCTCTGCCACACGGCGGCGCTTCACTATGTATTCTCTTGGTAGTCTTGTAGGAACGGTCTGGAGACGGCAGGAAAGACGGGACGTGGAAAAGAGAAAGATGAAAACGGCGGACTTGGAATAATGACGGTCTAGCATTGTTGAGGGACCATGCGAATGAATGGATGAAAGTAGTCGGTGAATGACACTCGCTACAGGCATTAATTTCACTGCTGGACTGTTGAAACGCGATTATGCCAGGGAAATGGGGCTGAAAATGCGTCCAACCACCTGGATAACCAATGAAGCGCGGGCATAATTTTTTATTGGAATGGCCGCTTTAATGCCACTGTTTCTACTCTCCTGCCAGCTAATCAGTATCCGCTTTTAACTGTCGCTGAATATGCACCAATCAATGATTCATAATTTGTTTTAATCGCATTCAATTTATTTACTGTTTGGTCCGAGAACCTTTTCATATCATCGGTGATGTGGATGATATTAGATGATTGTATAAGTTCGTGCCCGATTTGAAAATAAAATTCAATGATTAAATTTTAAAGGATACAACTTTATCAATCAATTATACATATAGTCACCATTCGTTTCTAATTGTAGAAAATTTAACCATTTTTTAATTTTAATTTAACGAATCTTTAACCAAATTCTAATGAAAAATTAATATTATACATATATTATCCAGTATTCTCACCTGCTCCCTGCTTCGCCGACTTTCGAATGTCGTACTTAGGCAGTCTCGTATTAAAAAATTGTTCATCTACCTCATTCCAATTCACAAAATAAAGGGATCTCGATTTTATATGTGTGTCAAATTTGAGGAAGATTGACTATCTTTTGCATAAAAATTACAGTGTTATCTTCAACAGTAGCCATACATGTATAGACAATTTTAAAATACTTGATTTATAATAATTTAACCATTTTTAATTCATAAATTGTCTAAAATTGACGACTTTGAATGGGAATATATATTAACTGTTAGGGATTGGTATCTAAATGATTGAATAAGCTAGAGAATTCTTTTCAAAACTGTTTTATTCAACAGCGCGGAAGGACGATCTAGACAGTTCGACTAGCGGACTCGAAGTGAGGAAAAGAATGTAGCAGGGGCGAAAGAGAAAATCTTTCGTCCACTTGAAATAAAGAAAAACCCAAGGCTGCATCGTTTATTGCCCTGGCCCTCGGGTACGACAAATACCAGGCCTATGGGTCCGATGACATCTGGTCTGTTATTCTAAGATAGAGAAACTGCAGTGTTTCTAATGGACAACGAAATTCATTTTTGCTCTTTTGGCAGTTGTATTATTATTGCCAATAATCCAACATTAACCAAATCTTTAATATTTAACCATTGAATTTTATTTTCAAATCGGGCACGAACTTATGCAATCATATAATATTAACACATTACCGACCGGTGATTATTGCTTAATTTTGAAAAATCTATGTTTCATGGCTAAACACTTTTTAATGGAACCATCAATAGTGAACAGCAATTTTCATTGAGAACTAACAAGTCACCCACAATATCGTCATCTAATAGTTTCATTTAAGATTGCAATGTAAAAGAAAATTTCTATGCTTTCTTTTGGTACAGCACAATGATTGAAAATCCTATTGATAGGCTTCCGGTAGGTAAAGTGTTAACGTGGAACAAATAATAAATATTAGAAAAGAATGAGAGGAGGCGTCAAGGAAATACGAAGGTCAACTCTGTTGTTTTGTAATGGAATATGGTGTGTTTCAAACCGACTACAATGACGTATTATGAAGGTCATTCAAGGTCTGGTTTAGGTAGACAATTTACAGGGACATTCTCTCGTGATGGACTCCCTGCCCATCCAGATAATAAATATGAAGTTGCAAAATATGAAAAAAAAATTTAGAAATTAGAAGAAATTAGACATTATTCAATAAATTTCTTTATTCGAGCACGTATTATTATAAAAATTGTGAAAAATCGAAAGCCAAATGTAATAATCTTGCTATATAAACCACTCGGTTTAAAGCAATAACAAATAAATAAATAAATTCAGTCTTGTAATTTTTATAAAACGATATATATCCGATACATTTTGTGCCTGGTACGGTTAGTGTTAATCACTGTAACTGTAAAGAAAATGATACGGCAGGGGGTTAAGAAGAATAAACGTGGATTCATTAAAAAATCATTGGCCTTGTTATACAAGATACTGTTCTAGAAACATTCGTCCGAGAGGTTTCTTTGGTAACGAACGAACGTGGAGAAGGAATATTTGTCAATGTTCGGGAAGTATCAGAGAAACAGTTTCAGTAAACCCGGTCAATCTTATTCATTGGACCAATATGTACAGCAGTGCACGAGCACACACCGGCTTTCGGAAAAACAAAAATACGGGTCGCAGAGAGATAAAGCGGAATGAAACGGAACGGATACAAAGAGCGCGCGTTGCTCAAACTTTTCGCAGGCAATTTCTTCGAGCGAATCGATAAGGGGCAAACAGACAAAGGTTGCGTGGACGTTCGACGTCGACGCCAAACACCGCGATTGCGTCCATCAGTTTTCGTATCCCCTTGAAAGTTGAACCAACGGCTTGAGTATTACCTTTGATACTCGAATACCCGAGAATCTGGATTCGGATCATACGTTTGCCCTCCTGTTCATGCATCAACTTCCCCGATCAGATAGCCTCCGTAAATACACCCGGAAAGGAGGAGGATGTTGCTTGTCGGACAACTGGCTCGAGAGCAGCAAGATTGAAAATAGATCCGAATAAAGGTCAAACGGCTGGCTCCGGAATCGTAAGTTATTGCTTGTCGTCTGGCCCGACGGCTTTGAATTGCAAAAAGCCGAGATTGAAAATGAAAATCAGGGAAACGAAACTAGAACGAGCCGCGCTACGTTGCTGGCATGGCGTGGCGGCCTGGCGGGGACCTCCTCCGCTCTGCGATCGAATGAAATAAGGGGCAATACGTACCAAGTATAGGGGCAACGATGACCTAGAGGATAGGTTAGGGTACCACCGCCACCATATCAAGGGAAACGGATTTATTCGATCAACAACTCGATGCGGAACAGCGGAACGGGATTCCAACCAGCAACAATACACCGGCAACTGTGATCATTCTTCAGACCTCTATTCGCTTTACGTTCACCGAATTCAATACGTTCTTTTTCATTTCACCGCCAACAATCGCCCCATTCCTTTCCAATATCGTACCCCGACACCGCGAAATCATTTTCACTTGATGTAATGGAATTTGAAAAATTAATATGTTATCCAGTATTTAGCTGCTCCCTCCTGCGCCGATTTTCGAATGCCGTACTTAGGCAGCTCGTATTAAAAAATTGTTCGTCTACCTCGTTCTAATTCACAAGATAAAGGGATCTCGATTTTGTATGTGTGTCAAATTTGAGGAAGATTGACTAACTTGCATAAAAATTCGTATGGACAATTTTAAGATACTTGATTTATAATAATTTAACCATTTCTAACTCATAAATTGTCTAAAATTGACGACTCCGAATTGGGAATACACCCGCTTGAACTGTAATAATTTGTTAAATAAGAAATAATTCAACAATTAGTTTGCACTCATTTTAAAGCTTGAAGTTTTAGACTTCGCAATCTATTGTTCATTTTTATTCTTCTCTAATATACAGGGTCATCCGTTTTTAAACGGTTTTCAAACACTTTTCGGATCCACCGTACCGCTAATTGAAGGAAGGAATTGATTCAACCCTTTTGCATCAGTAGGAATGATCCGATATGAGAGTGGTTGTAATTTTAGAAACATTTTTTAAATGAGATTTTACTGTGAGATTTACTGCATAGTGTTGAAAAAGTTAATGGCACCCACACTGACGAAGCCTCTCTGTACAGTTAGAAGTTCATTTTTGTAATTAAGTTTTACGAAGAACTGAAAAAATCGTGAAAACTAATCGTCAGGGTATTTAGACTGGTTCCGACAGTTCCACAAGAAAATATTTATTGCAGTTGATTCGACTTTCCAGTTGTGTGGTGAATTGTTGCATATGAAATACGGTATGCACAGAGTAGATTGTTGCACGTGAAATATGATATGTTGCATATGAAATATGAATATGAAGCGTGTTTGTCAAGAAATACTTTCGCGGATGCCATGATATACCATTTTTAAGACTGGAATTTGTTCAGCGAGATTCTATCGGGAATATGATATTTTTCAATCTAACCATCCTAAATAGAGTTTCAAACAGAGTTCATTTCGACATGAATCGTAGTATATTTCGTGTACTTCTCTGGTACGAGGGGAAAAGTGGACACAACGCAGCAGCTGCTCGAAACGTTAATGCTGCGCTTGCTCAAAATACGAGAAATTCGAAGGCGGAGATGAAAGTCCCGTAAATGAAGACCAAAATTGACCGTAAACGAGGAACCATTGAAGGCATCGGTTGAAGCAAATCCACGTCAAACTGCGCGCGAACTTGCAGGAGAATTGGATGTAAGTGCTGCAACGGTTTCCCCGTCGTCTCAAATCAATTGATAAAGTCAAGAAACTCGACGAATGGATTCTCCGTGAACTCGGTGACAGATGGGAAAATCTGCGGCTGTTTGCTTCTCAGCTGGGATAGAGAGTCAATTTTATATTGTATCGTGACTTGTGAAAAATGGACACACTTCGAAGTAACAGATGTCGTTCTTCCCGATAATTGGATGCCGATTGATCCTTAAGAAATATACTGGGATCGAAACTGTGTTCAGTAATAATTAGACTTCAGATTTGATGCATTTGTAAAGACTGCAGAAGAATTGAACGATGTTGTTACATTACCCTCGACAAATGAAAAATTGTTATAAAAACAAATCGCTTATCTTTTAACTTCTGCTTCCTACAATTGTCTTGGATCGTAAGAAAAAGATTAACATAGAACTGAAGTATGTAGACACATTTTTTCATTGTGGAAAACTGTTCCGAGATCGATAACTTTTTGTTTGACTAGATAATTAACTAAATGCACTGATTTTTAATAATTTTATATACAACAAGTTTCTTTGTGCTTTTTACCACAAAATTCCCCTGTACCAAAAATTAAATATGAACTTAATCTGCAGTCTAATCACTAGACTGCAGATTTTATGCATTTAAGACATAAAAGAGTAGGCGAAACATAAAATATAGTCAAAATATCAGACGATTTTAAGAATTGTTGTTTCTTGTAATTTACTTGAAAAATTGCTATTTTGCAAAGGATTCGTCTAATTCTTACGTTATACTTTGTATTCTAGAAACATGACCCATACTTGCAAAATATTTAACTGATTGATCTTGTATCATACAATAGTCTCGTAATATTTTATCTTAAAGATCATCTCCAAACGTTGTATCCAGCTAAGGAAGCAGTGATTTTTTTCCTTAAAAGAACTATAAACAATCCTGTGGAAGAGGCAATGGATTTTTTCCTTAGAAAAATTAAAAACTATCTTGTTGGTTTAAGAGACAGTGAACTTTTCTCTCTCCCTTAGAAAAACTGAAAATTATCTTCTCAGTTTCGAGGCAATGAAGTTTTCCTTTGGAAGAAATAAAAATTACCTGGCTCGCCGACGAGATGGTAAAGTTTTTCCTATCTTGTTTGTTAAAGAAAGTCTAATTATCAGAAAATGAAACGGGGACAATACAGGACAATACAGTCAGCAAAATTTTCATAGTTCCACTAACAATTTCGTGTGTTTTTTATTGGTATCGATTGAATTTGTAATTGTTCTATATAATAATAGAAGTTTCTGTTTCCCCAAGTTTTAGTTTGATTTTCATTAGTATTTCTGTAGTCTTGGTAGAGTTTTTTTTGTAAGTATTGTATAACGGGTAGATGTATTATCTTTAATTAAGTATATACTTTTCAGTTACTTGAATTTTCTTCGAGATGCCATAAATTATTAAATAAAGATGCATTAAGATTATAGCTTACAAAGATGCAGGTCTACCTAATAGAGAAATTGGCTTAATCATGTAGTGAATAATTTTGTAAAATTAGGTGATTTATATGGTGAAAATAAAAATCATCCGAGACAAACGAAAATAAAAAGATGAATCAAAGGCAAACTTCATTAATTTTACCTGCTGCATCGCATTAAAATGAAGCGGCAAGAAAAGCACAGGCGGAATTAGGTCTTTCGGTATCTAAAAGGTGTGTTCAACAAATTGTACGAATTCTATTAAAAAATAAATTCTATTAAAAAGAATTTTTCTAGTTATTTTTAGAAATTGTATCAATATACAAAATCTATACATATTAGCATCTCGACTCTACGGAGTAAATAAAGTATTATTTATTAGCTGGAACTATAGAATATCTCTTAAATCACTTTAGGAAAAAATATTTTATTTTGAAACTCTATTCAGATATGTACCCAACTGAAAATATTATAACAGGGACAACTAAAATTGCGAACAATTCACACATGGAATTATCGCAATTTCGCGGACTGTACCTACGATTGTGGTATGTGCATACGGTGTTACATGTCTGTTTGCGGGTGAATGAGCGTCACAGTGGTGTGCACGTTGGCAGACAACTCCTCCAGGAATATGAGATCAGATGAAGCGCAGGAACGACGAACGAAAGGGTTGAATGAGAAGTCGGTTTCGGTGTCGCGCATTGTTGGTGTACGGATGCAGTGTTGAATTACGAATCGGGGGGAAAAAGAGTAGATTACAGTGAATCGTTTGTGTTGAAATCGACGGTGGAATGGAGAACCGCAGACGTGGAAGGGTAAGATTGCACAAATGAAACACGGAATCACGCTGAATTGGGCAAAGAGTATAATCTGATTAATGATTAGACAGCGGATTGCAAGAAATAGATAAACTAAATTGATTGTTATTTCTTTCCTCAATGATTTTAACAGAGGAAAAATCATGTGTTGACATCTTCAATTTTGAAAATTTTTCAACAATTTCAAATTTTATCTACTCAATTTTGCTGCAAATGCATAAAGATCCGCAGTCTATTAATCATTACAACTAGACTGCAGATTTTTATGCATTTATGAAGAAATCGGCTGGGTAAAATATAAAACAGCAACATTATTATTATAAATGTTATTATTGATTATAATACTTTAAGGATATTGTAGCGTTGTTATTAATGTAACAATGTTATTAAGGGATGAAATCAATTTTTATTCTGTTACTGCTTCCCACAATCGATGCAGAATATTTTTATTTTGCATAAAACTTCGCAGCTAATTATAATTATGTCCATGATTACGATAGTTACCTACGATTACTGAGTATTCACGATTAATGAATAACTTAAGTAATCAAAGCAAATGTAATTATTAATCATTCATCATCAGTAATCGTTAATCGTGAAATTATTATTTTTTCATAAAATTAACTGAAAAATTTGGTATTATGGTTATAATAATTCTAAACAGTTAATAGTAACATTCACGCTTAGCAAGTGATTCTGAGAAGAGATCAATCAATATTTTATACAGTAATATTGGGACATTTTTGAAAAAACTTTTCTAATATCGGACCATATGATTTGGATTTTCTACGAGAAATTAGAACAATTACTTTACTAAATAACGTGAAGAAGGAATTTTGGAAAAATTGTAGACAATTGTAGAATATGTCAGTATGTAAATATATGTAATAATTAATTAATGAAATAGTTTACTACAAACACGAACTTGTGCAGTCATCCAATGTGAAGTCAGAAACATGCAATAAAATATTTTTTCATTTCAGGTCTCATTTTCGAGGAAATGAAATTTGGACATTGGTCGCGTTCGATTCGAACTGCATGTAAAATCGACGGTACGATACTCTATACAAAAGAGTAAGTGGAAAGCGCAGAATTTTTATTCTGCTACTGCGTTTGAAATTTCATATTCGAAAAAATTCAAACTGCATTTTTTGGAATGCAATAATTGTACCTGGCTAAATTTTACAAGAATTCGAACTGGATATCTTGAAATATATATATATGAGATATATTGAAATCTTGAACGAAAATGCTTGATATTGATATTTGTTTACCTGTTTTTGCGTGTTGAAATACCGTGTCGATTACACCATTTATAATAGTTCAAAATTTGCCCAATTCACTGACAGAAATATTCGGGTTTGACTTCTTTAAATGATGAAAATTCTCTGTATTTTCTAGAACGGGAGTTGAAAGTAAAAAACATCGATTCTGTTTTCAATTTATCTTCTCACATAAAATCGGCCCGTTTCGAGGTGTATCATAATTTTCGTTGTTCTCCGTAAAATAATTTCCCTTTCTACATATAATCATGACATTATCGTATCGAAAAGGCAAAGGGATGGTTTGGTGACAAAGGTAATTCGGGCGAGTTTATTACTGTCATTAATCGTTACAAAGCAGATTATTACTATTTAAATGCACCGCTTGCTTGCTCGTATATTGTTAATGACCCCAAATGATATAATAATGAAATTCAAAATGTTAACCATATTGGTTGCTAATATTGGCTTTATAATTCAAAGCGCGCGAAGTTAATTAATCATCTGCAAGAACATGAAATTCAATCACCATTAACCCTTTGTTAATGAAATTGACAATTTACTTCCCCTTGAAATTTACTTCAAAGGAAAGTTCTTCTACTGCTACTTTCAAACATTGTTGTCATTTATATTTGTGGAACTCATCTTTGTTTTACTAAAAAATAAGACAATTAAATAAATAAAGGAAGAACCAAATACATATAAAGACCCGCTTTTTTAAATTTTTCTTTGTCCGATATCGAGTCACACTCGACAATGGAGTGCAAAGGGTTAAACGTGCAAGTGGTATACATCTCTGAATCAAATATTGGTGTATAGTTTTCCGCATAATTGTAAACTATGTGCTTAATGTAATGTTAATCATATATAATAATAAATACTGTGTTATATCATAATGTAACAGGAAGTTAGTTAAAAATCAATTGCAAAATTTGCCACCGAATAGACAAACAAACAGATAAACAAGAAGGCGAGCTAATAAAAACGTGGTAAAAACATATTTATATGTGACGGAACTCATAGCACTCATAATCAGCCTCTGTTTCCTGGGAAAATATTGTTTTTAACATTCGCGCATACTGCTTCCGTCGTCCCTCTTCTGCGTTAATTATAATTATTTTATTTTGTATTCCAATTCCACTTCTGTTTGTTCCGCGAGGTAATGCACGCGTTTGTATAATTGTGTATTAATTAATTTGTCGGTTTCCAATCCGAACCTTGTTCTATCAAGACATAACCGTGATATTAATAAAAAGCAAGATAGCCACAATTTATTTATTGTTCCTTGAGGACAGCGTTGAACTTATTTTGCATCATACACGTAGAATGTATAATGTATCTAACAGTAGGTGAAGTCTGCTTTAGTGTTACTAACGGTAAGAGAAGGAGAACAGCTCGACAGCTAATGAAACGATCACAGAATATGCTTCCGCTTCCTGTAATCGCATTCCAGTTCTGAGTAGTGCGATTGTGGGAATAGAACACTATACGCAGTAAGCTTTCCTTTGTAAATGCAAAATGCTTAGCGCTCTAGAAAGTAGACGTATTTTCTCGAACGATATAATAACTAGAATGTTTATGTAAGAATGTTTATGTATTATTTATACCTTGTTGAAATTATTAAAGGAAGAATGACCATTTTATTTGACTTGTTTTTCATACAATCGATGCGAACAATTTTTAATTTGCATAAAAATCCGCAGTGTAGTTATTAGTGCGTATTTATTGTGTTATACATTAACAAAGCTAATATCAAAAAGAAGCTTGCCTGTCAGAAATACTTTGTCAATAGTTGGGTCTTAAGTAAATTAGGAATTTACTGTATAATTATAATCTCTCTAGATATCAAATCTGCCACATAATTCTAACTTTCCAATGTTACTCTTTTGCAGCACGTGCGCCAATAAACTAGACAGGAGGTTAAACGCTTCGAAAGAAAGACAGAGAGAGAGAGATATTGACGGGATCCAAAACGCAAATAACCATCTCGATGATGCACATAACTGAATAACATGCGGTAGCTCGTGATGCGCTTTTAGGTTGCGTCGTATCTGCACGTTGTCTGCGGATTACTATCATGCTGAAGAATACACTGGTAGAGTGAAGAGGGAAGATATTGAATTGAAAGAAGTAGAAAAAGAAGGTGAAGAAGGAGAAGAAGAAGAAGAAACTGGGGACCAGCGAAATATGTAAAACGAAAGAGTCGAGGAAATGAAGCTGTAATTCCGAAGCGGAAGATTGTTCCCGCGGTAGGAAACCGTTGCTGGAACTTTCCAAGATACTCGAGGAGAGGAGCAGCAGAAGTAACAGGGAAAAATAAGTTGGAGCTCATAACCGCATAAAAGAGGAACGTTGGGTAAACAAGGGAAAAGACTAAGCAGGGGAAGAGGTGGCTGCGCGAGCAAGAAACCTGCATCGCAGAAACAATGGAAGGAAACGAGATATGAGAAATCAGAGGACCGAGTCCGAGGGGGTTGCTTCAAAACTGCGTATCAAATAAAAGAACTAATGAATGTCGCCGTTCTCTTTTATAGCAATACTCTGCGGAACGGAGGCACGGCAGAACCTCCGGGCTGAAATCGCAAAAGAGGTGTCGAAAGCGAGAACTTTTTGCGGTTCCGTATCTTCCTGAATCTAAAGACAGGATTCGTACTTGCGCAAGGTATGTTTCAATACGCACGCTTAGA
The DNA here is from genome assembly GCF_051020765.1 of Lasioglossum baleicum. Lineage (NCBI taxonomy): Eukaryota > Metazoa > Arthropoda > Insecta > Hymenoptera > Halictidae > Lasioglossum > Lasioglossum baleicum. Next base: position 5,199,696 of record NW_027469081.1, on the reverse strand, counting down.
TTAAATACCTTCTTTATTTATTTTATATCGCACCTATTGTGGTGCGATGACAAGAAATTCTCTAGAAGGGGAAGGTAGAGCTGGGACACAAATCTTGCCCCGGGGACTTATTACTTATTACGAAGTGGAAAAACTATTCTATTATAGTTACTTCGAAAATGTTTCATTCTTAAATTTCCTACATTCAATGATCTTCTAAAGAATAAAGCAATAGACACTTTTAGTTTAACATCACAGTAAGTACTACACTAACATGTGTAGAGTAAATTATCATTGGTTCTAAAAATTTTAGAATTCTAATTTGGCAACCTAGGATGATAAAACTACAATAAATTGTCTTCGCATTTGTACGTTAATATTTTATATTACCCTCGCAAAATTTGCTTTTCCTGTATTAACAATTTTGGTATTAATCTAAATTACCTAAATATCACAGTGTAATATAAGCTGAATGTATACAGTAAATCCTCTCATTTAGTGTCCGAGGTCGCCTGTGCGATCACTGTCCAGTGCCTACCCACTCCACTGCCGGCCAACGCCGCGCCGCGCCGCAGGGCGGCGATGATTGATCTCGGCTCGGGTATATTGACACCTTGAATCGATTGTTCAACCTTCTTAATTTTCATTATTTTTTTTATGGGACTTTCACTAACTCATTTCTGGCATTTTTCTGACTAAAACAAGACCAAACACGACATAATTTCAATTGTATTTAGTGGTTTAAACAATTGTATTTAATGGAAGAACAGCATATGGGGCATTCTTTGAACTGTGCCGGCGACGGCGACACGTTTCGGCCACGCGATCCGTATTTCATTCTGTTCTTCTCTATGTTCGGCTCTCTATTGAAGTCTCGGCGCGGTAGACGCAGTCATAAAAAAATAGTTTCCCTATACGATCACTCTCCGTGCAGAACGCGGCAGTTGGACAGTAAATGAAGATTTACTGTAATAGTAAAAAATCGGACTAATACACTAACCACTGTAAAACAGGGTAATTATTAACAATAGGGCATATTTCAGCAATTGCAATGACCTTGAAACATACATCTACATTATTCTTTACGAAATTATAACCTCATAAACAAACAGAGCGTTCCGAAAATTATATATAGGGTGTTGAAATATTTCTTGAATACAGTGTGTAACGAAGTGTCCTGATTTTATACAAACTAAAGAAACGTGTAATATATTGAACAGAAAAATGATGCACCAGTTTTCTGATTGAAACGTGTAATGCTTTCGTATCTCACGTCATAGCCGCGTTTTCCATTAGAAAAAGATGGCCGCGTTTGGAAAAAGTAGCTCGGAACTTCGTTTCGAGGGAAGAGTACTTATCCGTCGGGGTCTGAAATTGAAAAGGCGTCGGTCGCAAATGAGCAACCGGCTAGAAAACGATCATCAGGCTGGTAAACAAGCAAGGGAAAATGGACCGTGCGATAACGCGAGTCGAGTTAAACGATTTTCGCGAAAATGGATTCGACGAGAGCGGTACGTGGAACACGTCAAATATTCTCGGGCTACGGACAAGATACGAACTTCCGGACGGGAAAAAGAAGAAATGGAACATCGGGGAAGTTCGATCCGTCGTCGTGGTACGGTGCTGGCAAATTACTTGAGGAAATGGCGGCAAAGTGCGAACGTAAGGGGAAGAACGGCGCGTGGATAACCGAAAGCAAGAAACGAAGAAACAGAGATTGCTATAATGAAGATGGAACGAAAACCGAGCACGAGAATGACTGGGAAATGGTGGGTCGAGCGTTAACCGGAAGAAAAGCGGCGGAAAACTATCAAAGAGGAAGCGGTTCGCAGTGTCCATGGTGCTTCCATGGAAATGGATTATTTGAGAGTGGCGAATTAAAGGCGCCGAGGGTGCGTCCTTTCGCGAACAAGAGGGGAATTTCGGAGAAGGAAGCTGGCCAGGTAAGAACGAGCATTGGACCAACTCTAGAGCACTCGAGGATGGAAGGAAGTGGCGAGGAAGTGAGGGGAGGAACGTGAATCCATGTTCCACGACTATTCGAGTCTTCCGTAAAGAAGTCTACCGAAAATGAGGCAAGCGGCAAGGAGGAGGAAGAGAAGAGTTGAAAGAAAGCTAGCGACGAGCTGAACCGGGCTAAGAAAGACGAAGAAAAAGAAGAAGAAGGAGAAGAAGATGGACCAAAGGTGCGAGTTCGCATTCGGGAGCCATATCGGGCCACGTGATCCGAATAAAGGTACCTACTCGAATTTTCTTTCGGCTGGACGTGAGAATTAGGCTCCCGATAAAGCGTCGAAAGACAGGTCGGATCAGTGCCTGATGCTCTGTGGGTTCACAGTCCGGATGCGCTCGTATCCCGGCGAAACTATCGCACGTTTTCCATTTTCGAGGCGCGGAATATTCCCGATAAACTCCGACAAAACGAATCCCCTACTAAATCATCGACTATTTGAAGAATTCCGATTATTCTTGTCGCCGACAGAAATCCCGGCCGCCTCTCCCACGCCGCGCCGTCTCCGCAATCGAAGAGGACGCCTCGAATTCTTTTGTCCGTCGGGACGCGGCACGCCTCGGTTATTTCACTCGCTAATTACGGAAACTTTGCAGCACCGCACATGCTCCGTTCTCCTTTTTAAACAAACCCCGAGACTTCCGCCGGACTCGGACCATCTCGCCGGACTTCCAGTTAATTAGTTGAATAATTTAATACCTTCCAATGTGATTTTTAATCACGGAAAGTTAATTGCTAATTGCTATTAGTTGTTTAACATTTCCAGTGTTGCCCGTTGGTTTTGCCTAAAGAAAACATGCAATTTAATTAGTTCCGTCGCACAGTGGCGGACACCCCGAAATTACCTCCGCTGCCGAAGAACGTATTCCGAAGTTCTCTGGTAATTGCGAGATACGCTGACGAGGCTAACCATTGAAATCACACACTTTTCGGTATGAACTAATATGTACACGTAATTCTTTTTTTTTCAAATGACTTCTTTCTTACAAAAGCGACTTTACAGTTTATTTTTTAAATTCGTATTTGTGTTGAATAGATGTCTCTGTTCTAATTCATTATTATTAGACGGCGGATCTTTATGCGAAATACAATCTTTCTATCCGAATTACAACAATCTAGAGTTCTATGGAAAATTTTCTTTCTTAATATGTTTAACAGGTTGAACACAACGTAACAGTATTTTTAAATTCTTCTAATGTTGCTACTGTTTTGAATTACGCCTACTCATTTTTGTGATAAATGCATAAAATTCGCTGTCACAATTAATACAATGAAGTGATCATATTTGGATGATGGCATTAGAAAATATTTTGCTTGACACTTTGATTTGTTTATTTCTAGTGGAGTTAATAACAGTTTATTATTATTTATGTATTATATATTTATTTAGTAACAAGTATATTAATTATTATATTTTATAAGAGTTTATTGCAATAAAGAATTCAATACAGGGGCGTTGCTTGGTAATTGGGTGGAAGAATGCTTTAAACTGATAATAAGTCTGCAAGCTTCAGATATTTGTAGAAGTTTCGTAGTTTCTCTATCTCAAAATCTTGGGAATCTTGAGTGCTTTATATTGTCCTGAAGTTTTCAGAAGTCTCGAAGTTCTTTAAGAGTTAAAAACTCTCTCATTGTTAGTAAAAATATAAAGAGATTTATGTAAGATCTAGAGAGAAAGAGTCAAATTCAAAACCGCCTTGTGTATAATTACAATTGAAATACGAAAAAACAACTATTTAATATTTAATTATATTAAACATTGATTCCGAATTACTTTAAACACAGACTAGTACTTACGTACTCCATATACAAGATAAAAATGAAACTGGAATCATACCTGCAACAAAAAAAATACAGCAAATCAGTAAATTATATCGGAAAAAATTCAGTTAATATTAAGTATCAAATAATATAAATCACAAATGTTGCTTAACATTTTCCTACAAATTGCAGGAAAGGAAGTGAATGGAAAAAGTTTTATGCACTAAAATCAATTTTAAAAGACTATTGAAAAGGATAGTGCACAAATATTTTAGAAGAGAACGAGCCATGTTTTTCGAAAGGAAAAGCTTCAAAACGAGTCCAAATTTATTTATGCACTATCGTTTTTTACGAAATTAAGTGTACCAATACTTTTTAGAATCACTGTGAATATCGTAAATTAACATTTCTGTCAGCTAAAAGGAGAACCAAAATTCTTTCTCCACTTAGTGGGTGGACAAAGTTCTGTCGGAGACGTGGTTAACGATAAAGTTCTCGAGTTTTTATCGGATTGTAAGACCTTCCATGAAAAATTCAGAAGTATTCGGTGCAACATCTCTGATTGAATTAGTTTCCGGCGAACGAGGTCTGCCGTTTCTAAACAACGGAACAGTACCGTGCCGAGAATTGGACTACGTCTATTCCTTTGAGAATATCTAATATTAAATCGGGAACAATTCGCGGTACACGGCGAGTCCGTGAAACATTGGAACGAAAATTTTCGATTTCTTCCTGCGATTCTACCGCTCGGAATCGGTTGGTTCGCCCACCGCTGTTCAATAATTTTCACGGTTTCGTACGTTCTGCTCTTCTGTCCAAAGTAAATGGATATTTCAATTACATACATTTTTATTCAGCGATTCGCAAGGATACATTTTTCTTTTGATTGATTCGGACGAGAAGTCGATTAACTATAAATTGAAATCTTATACTGGTTAATACAATATCCAGTATGTCGAAAGTTTAACGAATAGAAAATGTGCTTCTCGTTGTTTTATATTATTTTAACACTATAGACTCCTTTATTTTGAATGGCACAAAAAATATTTATAGGATAATTTAAATGGTATCGAAGGAGGAATATCATAGAAGAACTATTTCTTTTGTCCGGTTATTTTTCCATCGTTTTTTCAAGGTCACCGTTATTTTTTTATCGGGAAAACTTATTTTTTTCATTCCATCTTATAGCGGCTGAAAAAATACATTTGAATATGCTTAAGCCATTAACAAGATGGAATAGAAAGAAATAAGTTTTCCCGATAGAAAAGTAACGGTGACCTTGAAAAAACTATTAAAAAATAACCGGACAAAAAAATTGTTCTTCTACGATATTGCTCCTTCGATACCATTCAAATTATGTCATAAATATATTTTTTGTGCCATAAAAAATACAGGAGATATTTAGGTGGCCTCCTTCAGCTGAGACACCCTGTATAATACATATACATACCACGAATAATCCTTTCATATCTGTCATATTTATACGTTATGACATGACGTTGCATTATTATTATTATTAGTTTTGATATTAAAAACATCAACTAAGTACAAAAATATTTATTATTCCTGATAAATGGATTCGTTGAAAATGAAAATTGAATAACAGGATATTTACTAAATCAACAGTTAAATAAAGTGAAACAAACACGTGGTTAAAATATAAATATTTTCCATCAAAATAAGCAGTTTCCTCTGAAAAATAATATCAGACTGAGTATAATTCAGACACTACTTTACCTATGGAATCGAGAAAGTATATTTATGGATAGATATAGTAGTAGTATGTAAATGTAGTAATAAATAAAGGTATACAAAGATGTATACATGAAAATCAATACTGGCATTGCTGTTTGCGCATACCTTTATTAAATCAAGTCCTTCTACTAGCAAAAGTTTAAATCCTGCCGCATTGAATACATTTACTTACCAAATTAGTATGTGCATACATTTACGAAATTAACATATTTATTGTAACATACACAAAGTCCTAGGAAATTCAGAGTTGCGAAATAATCGTATACATTCTGTTAGCAGAAAATAAATGAAGTAGATGTGCATAAACGTATACCAATTTCTTGCTGTGTTATTGTTCTACTTTATGAATTAAACAGAACATCGGTAAACTGATATTGTAGTGGATACCAAAGTTACAGTGAATCCATTTTAAAAGTGAATTCGAAAATTTTATTGTAATTCGCTTCATATTCGAATGAACACAGTTAGAAATTCGCCGAGGAATTTCCTTAAATTTCTCTCGAAGCGCATTTTCCTTTTAAGCTAATAGACACTTGAACAGAAACTTCAACCTTCTGGAAGAAACGCGAGCATGTGCAAAAATCTGGCAACTGGTGCTGAATTTGACCTTTAGCCTTTTCTCAGGTTTCCAATTTAAGAAGATAGTATTGATACTTCGAAAAATCGATTTTCCTTTGTTATCGATTTTGAAAGTCTCATTCTTCGAGAATGTAATTACTAGACAGCGGATCTTTGAACATTTGGAGTGGAATAGAAATTCGTTTTCTTTCTTAAAATGTCTAATAGGTTGAAAAAAATATAGTACTATGTTTAAATGCTTCTAATATTTTTGCTGTCTTATATTGTACCTATTCATTTTTGTCAAAAACGCATAAAATCCGCTGTCTAGTAATTACGACAGTTATAGGGTCGAACAAGCCATACATAAGCTATAAAAATCATGATTCTAAACTTTAAAACAGTTTACCCCTCGAAACTACAATTTTTAAGAACGCTATACATACCAACGCTTTTGTGTTGCTGAATAAGCATTGACTAAATCTTTGAATGAATCTCTGAATTACTGCTTTAATAATAACGATAATTAAAAGATACACAGGATATTCTACTTTCTCCGAAGCAATAAAATGTTCATCATTAACGCCCAAGTGACTAATATTCGTCATATATAGTCATGCGAGTCTAAATCAAAATGAATTGAAATAATCGGCGTACATTACCGAAAGATAAAATCAGAAGTTATTAGAAAACAATAACAAAACGCAGAAAAATGAACCGAGAAAAGTAAGGAGCCGCGTTGAAAGGTCGAAAGTCGATCAGCTTAAACTGAATGTAAATTTTGGAGTCGTTTTATTCGAGCACTCGATCCGTCCCGTCTGGGGTTGTCGATATTATCCGTGGTTGAGAGCATAATTCATTTTCCCCGAGAAACTCTTTTTTTTCATTCGCCTCTCATTTAATAATATCTTTATCATTCCAGCACTCTCCCGGATCGATCTTCCATTATATTGGGCCGGTATTGATCTAATTAATCGATTTTACGGAGAGCCAGGGTCGTCGCGTCGCCCTTCGGTTGATTCCTCTTCTTCGGCAATAGATGAGACTCTAACGACGCGGTGGTCGTTCGGAAATAAAATTGGCGAGTTTCGCTCGGAGACGATGCGATGGAGGGACGCTGAGGCCGCGGCAGTATCGAATTCCCGATGGAATAAAGTCTTGACTCTCGAGTTTTCTGATAACACGGCCGCGAAGTCTTGTGCGTGGAAGATCGATTTACCGGTAGGTAGCGGAGGAGCAAAGGGTAGTCAACGATGATAGGGTATCTGGATGTTGAAAGGGGACACCGTCTGCTTCGTCGGAAGACTTCCGATAAGACTTCGCCGAGGAGTCCGGAGGAACACGACGAAGAGGCGGCGGCCTCGATTGATTACACAGGAACTTCCCCAAGACGTTCTACTGAACGACCGATACGTGACACTTTGACGTTCACATGAGAATGAGGCGTTTCATTCGGTCCCTTCGATCGGTCCAGTCCATGCTCTCTCACACTCTCTCTCTCTCTCTCTCTTTCTCTACCTTCACTCCACCTTTTCTCCCTATCTCTTTCTCGCTCGCTCGCGGATATCGGTTCACGTGCGATCGCTTCTCGCATGCCGACAAGTCCGCTCTGCTGACCGTAATTGTGCAATACGATAGTTACACCCTCGAGCCCTCTCTTTCACCGTGTTACTGAATCGAGCCTTTTCTTTCCTCGTGCTATTGGTTTTGGTAAACGGTCCTCTGTGAAACGATTCTTTGTGCTATTATCCGCGCTCGGTGTACAAGGAACTCTGGAAAACCGTGCATATTTTCAGAGCTTGCGGTCCTGGCTCAAGAGTTTGTTTCCCTGCCTCCATGCTTTCAAACAATCGAGCATTTTCTTTTAATTCTCTTACGGTTTTATATTTCACGAATAGTAAAAGTATACGTATTCTCATCTTTAACGAGTAATTTATTGTTAAATTTATATGAAACATTTTATTTGTTAATGAAATACAACACTATTATGTAAATGATATTGATTTAGTTAGGTTTAGGTTATTGTTTAACCGAACATCAAAGCGATATAACAACTCGAACATTATCTTTGGCATATATTACATTCAATTCTTTACCCACCAAGAGGCTGGAATGTTGTGTAAATTATATTTTCTTGCACATTCCAACACTAGTTTCAAAAGGTATTTTGCATAATCTTTTTTCTTCGTGCTCATTAAATACTATTCTCTTTCTTTCTGTCTCCTATTGTATTGTAATTAAGAACATCGTTGCATTCTTTACAATTTATTAAAACCATTGGAAGCACAAATATATTTTAGTAATTTTTATTTTTGTAAGACATTGATCTTTGAAGTGCATGTTATCGTATATAAAAATCCAAATTCGAATTTATTCATCCAGCTAAACATTTTCGAATGATATCCGTACAAAACCAGGCGATTGTTTTCAATCTTCTCAAATTGGAAATTGCACATACGAATTCTGAACACTGCAAATTTCTTTATGGATGTTTAGTAGCTATACTGCATAAAAATGTACAAAGAATACTATATCAATTTTGGAATCACGACTCTTTTAACATTGTGATTGTAAAATCAAACGTTTAAGCAAAAATTTCTATTCTAAATAAAAAAACATTTTATATTTTGGAAAAATATGATTTCCGCCATAAAGTTGGCTGATTTTTGGTCAACAGAGATCGAATTTTAAAAATACTGAATTTATATGATTTCAGTTAAGGCAGGAAAAGGGCATCAATTCCAGCTGCCTGTAGAACTTCAAACAAATTGAATCATTGGTCTTTGTGATATCGCATGTGCCAATTAAACAAATGTCGCTTTGAAAAAAGCATTTCAAGTTTCATCGTATTGTTTTGAAGAGTACGGGAAACATTTTATTTCAATACTTGTAGCATGGTCTGATTTTTCCAAAGTTGATTATAATACTTCAATGTTACGCTGTAAAGACGTTTAAGAAAGTTAAAAGAAAACCTTCACTGTTTCAAGCGTTAAATTACGACGTTTTTACTTGGAAATGTTTCGTTTACCGACTAAATGGACGGGGTTAACGCTAAATTAAAAGTCGATGGCATATTAATGATCCAATAGTAATAATCTATTCTTAGTAAATGCAATTAATCTTACAGTCAGACTAGTCTACCATATGGAAAGATCGATGCATCAGACTGAAATGTTTTTAGCTACGAGATATTCTACTTGATGTTAAGAGATTGATGTTAAGAGATGAGCGATGATACGCTCTTTTTCAGCGTATAAATTAATTTTAACAGACAAGAGGCATCAATTTACAATCGACACTATAGAAAAAACTATTGTCGTATATTGTAATTTAAATTATAATAAATAAAACAGTCAAATAATTACTATTTTACAGATCCGTACATGCATTCCGTGTACATATACATATTTAGCATATACACCTTGCATACATCTTGCATATATTTTGCATATTTCGACATATTATAAATGCAAGGGATCGCTTGTTTATTAAAAACCTTTTCATAAACGAAACAAAATAGAGAAATCCTCTGCTCATCGTGTACGTTCCTATAATCCGCCTTTTCTGTCATACAATCAGTGTATAATGGAAAAGTTGCCGTAAATACCTTTATCCGCTTACCCTATCATTTACGAGGGTATAATCCACTGTAGTAGGCACGAATAATGCATTCTGATACGCAAACTCTCTTATCTCGGATTTTTTAAAATATCGCCTTTTTATGCAAAATAAGAATGACCTGCATCAATTGGGTAAGAGAAACAGAATTATTCTTTCTTTAATGATCTCGGTAAGATGAAAATAAGACTTTGATGTTCTTAAATAAATGCATAATGTTTATTAATCATTTTGTATGCTAGCCATATTTCATAACTACACCGTTTTGAAAAACGCAACTCTGAGAAAAACGCGTTTAAAGTTTCCGAATGTAATTTTTCCATCAAAACGAAAGTTTTCGATTTTTTCAAAATATTACTGTGTCCTAACTCCGCTTAATCTGGCGAGTAGTTAATAATCCTAGTGATTTGAACACCTAAATCGACCAATCGTCTGTGTGAAACCATTCATCTCTGGTAGTATAAACGTCGTGCTAACAAAACGACTGCATATATAATTTCTTGTCGGATTCAATTCCCGGATCCGTTCGTTAATACAACCTCGATATAAACACGTTCATTGAACATTGATGTTTGTAAATTCTTTATTCGATTGATCCGAACAGACCCGGGCTCGAACGGACGAAGGTTAAAAACGATGAATGGTTTAACGGAGTTAAAAGTTAATACGAAATTAGTGTTAGCATGGATGAAAACTGATTCAGACATGATCGACGATACATTAATTACTAGCCGTGTCTGTTCAATTTTGCAGAATCCCGCGGGAACACGGCTGAAATTCGAGATATTTGATAGCCCATGCGTTAATACGAGCTATCGTCTGCCGATATGCGAAACGTCGAGTCGATTCGCGGACTGGTGCTCGCGCGATTGAATAATACATAAACAAACTTGCTGACAGTACCTCGCTTTCGCGCATTAGTCGATCCGAATTATAATAAAATCGTAACGAGCGACGAGCAAATCGTAAACGAGGGGAAACTATAAGAACAGTGAGATCTGATATCGATGCAAAACCGATAAAGAACCGGCAAAGAATTGATACATGCAACCGCGACGCGCAGCCGACAAAAGAACAGACTGTGGAAGTGTAACCAGAATCGATATCCTTGCTAACTTCGGTTCTTTATAACTGTTATAGAAAATAACGGTTGTTCGAAGCTGTTTCTCGAACCGGAACCGATATCATAACAGCTTTCAGCCCTTGGCGCTTAGCTCTCCCATAACTCGTGATTGGTAGAATACGTGTTATCATCGGTGGTCTACCGATCGGAAGTCAGAACGCGTTCCAATGATATACCCAATGCGATAGAGTAAAGTTCAGTAAAGTGATACGTCAAGACGCTATAATCGTGTTATGTTAATCGTCTTACGCACACGTCACCATTCCGACTATACCGTGGCGCTAGCTTACTAGTAACACACGCTGCAAGGTCTTCTCGTTGATAAAAGAGAAAGACAGTTATCAATGAGAGAAACGTATTAAATGAAATCGCTGAATCGGCCGCATACTCTTTATAATCGTGTTACCAGTCCAGATTAGCCAACCAGAAATCTATGGACAGGAAGTACCGTGTTTTCTATTACTTTGTTTATATTTATACGTCTTACAATTTATATGCACCAGTTCTGATTAGCATATTGGAAATCTGTGGAGAGAAAATTATATTTCCTAATCCTTTAGCGAAGCTAGTACGTTGCAAATTATAAATTACAGCAGCAATTCAAGTCTCCTGGAATTTTCTGCAAATCTTATTGTGATTGCCGATATGACTGCTCGTTAACCCTTTGGTTCTTCCTTTAATTATCTAATTGTCTTATGTTTTAGTTAAAAACAAATATGAATTGCGACAAAGTTCGAGAGCTATATTTAATGTAATTAGCAGACTCGGCGGATGTTAAATCTAATAAATTTATATTCTTCATTAATAATTTTAATGTGGTGAAAACGATACATTAACACTCTTAAAGTCTTTTAATATTTTCACTGTTTTAAATTGCACTCGCTCATTTTTGTCATAAATGCATAAACTCCGGACTAAACAAAATTGTTTAAAATAAGTAGCCGTCAAGGAACAAAGTATACTGAAAGTATTACAATTCGAAAAAATTCGGAACTATGTGGAACTGAAAAGATATTCCATGTCAAAGGGAAATAACTCGGACAGCTTTCATTATTTAATAAATGACGAACTGCAATTTTTGAGGTATGCCTTTTCAAGGTAAAAGAATGCTCTTCATTTAAGAGAAAATTTTTCTAGAAATATTAAATAAGTTCAGCAGGGTTCACAAAAGAAAATCGTGTGTAAAAAAATGTTCATTTTTGGAGGATGCTTGTTCTAATTATAATTTTTATTAAATTTCATTGATATCGACATTTTCGGCATTGCTAAGTCATTTTTTACCAAATGAACTGCTAGAGACCGACCGCCCGGACTACTATGAGGCGTCTCTATTCCCGGATCTTTGGTCGCGAAATTATAGCTCTCCATAATGGCCGGGTAGCACGCGTCAAAGCGGTTTCACACGCTGTCGTCTCTTTTCCGTTTTAAAATGTCACTTAGTCGGCTCTTCCTGGTCTGGCGCGGCGTGTACACGAAATGTAGACGAATACACGCTCGAACGCGGACTAGAATCGTCGTTATTTGCTGGAGATCAAGGGAAAGAGGATTGGGGGGACACGGCAGCTGATAAATCACGAGTTCATGCGCCACTTTTCGTCTTCTCCTTTTGCCCCGCTATTCTTCCCCCTCGCCGGTATGGCATGACGGCGCGTTTCTACGACGTGCCATTATTAAGACGCTGGGCGCCGCAACGCTTCATCCCCCTCGGCCACCCTACAACTCGCACTCTCTCTCTCTCTCTCTCTTTCTCTTTCTCCTTTAGAGTCACCGAGCCACCCTTTGCCCGTTGTCGCGCGTTCGACGATCGCATAAAGAAGTTATCTTGGGCGTTGCGATTTATTGACAGCAAAGTTTACGCGAGATTTACGTTCCTCGAAGCGGTCGATGAAAACAGGCAAGTTTGTTTTGAAGCGAGCTCGGGGAAAGTGGAAGTATCGGGACCGGCAATGAGCTTGCGAGCTACATTTTTACCGATACTTTTTCAGACGTTGTTCCGGCACAGTTGCCAAGGTACCGAACCGCTTCCTAACATTTAACGAGTGATACGTCTGCGTTCACCCTTCGGGGACTTCCGACCAACGTCTGGGCGCTGCACCCACTCTGACGAGCATTTCGAAATTTATTGCACGAGGTTAGATTGTTAGGCGCAGCGAACTTTTACTGCGTGCTTTCTAGAAATTCTTTTTTTCATTTATTTATTTATACAGGTCACACTAACATCCAGGTCATCAGCGACCACAAGAGTTAGTACAATTAATCCTCTATAAACGCACAAGCCTCGGGCATTTTTCCTAGACAGACACTGTATGTTTGAGCCTTAAAAGCCGAGCCGAACGTATGTAGAGAAGGACAGCGCGTGTAAAGAGACACCGCGCGCGGCCGAAGCGTGTCGTTTACGTGCTTTTATGTTTTTTTCTCTATGATTTTTCTTTTAGTCAACGATTGACGATTAACTTCATCAATCGATTGAATCAGTCTCCGATTTTTCGATGACTTCTGTTTTAATCAACGATTGAGGATTAACTTCATCAATCGATTGAATCAATCGTCGATTTTCCAATTATTACCTCCAAATTTAATCGTACACATTAATCAATCGATCTTGATCAAATTTTTAATCGATTATTTTTCATTTTATTCAATTTATTTTTCATTTTATGGATATACATATATGTATGAAATTGATATAATACCTCGTACAATACTCGTTCATACTAATCTCCATAACTGCTTATTTTTGCTCCAGATTCGCCAGAAAAAAGTTTCATTAAAATCGACGAACCCGCCGCTGTGGCCTGTTGTTAGACAAAATGTCGCATTTTCAGCAACATGTGTGCATCTTAGATTTCCAGAGCATGAAAAGGAACATACGCAGATACGTCCGATAGATTTAAAGGGGAGCAAGACAGGCACAAGACAGTTTGCTACAAGTTGTTACGCCCATCGGCGGCATCAACATTAATTCTTCTTTTATGTTTTATGCCTGATTAAAAATAGTGCCTCGGAGCGGCGAGGCTGCAGCTTGCGAACAGCCAAGCACAAAGAGAGGAAAAAAAGGGGGCGAAACGATTCGCCGGCTTAAACGCGAGCAGAAAGGTGTATTACAAGGCTGAAGCGGGCTTTTTCCGAAAGAGTTCTCTGTGCTCCTTCGGGGCCGTTCCGTGTTTCAAAAGTTCTTTTGAAAATCCAAAGAGACTTTGGTCTTAACGGATAACCCGGGTGCAGTCGAACGAGAACTCAATGCAACCAATAATATTAAAGCGGAACACACTGTGATCTCTGATGCGCGACCACACGGTTTTAATTAAAAACAAGAGAAAAATTATGGCATTCGCGAAGACCACACCGTGCACGAATGAATTTCAACGGGGCTTAATAATAATAATTAAGATAAATGGCCCTATTCCTGACCACGTTACTACTACCGACCAGTTGCCCCGTTGAAGGTATTAAAAACGGCAAATAAACACTTAAGGCTTTTAATTCACCGTAATAAGGTCGGTCGTTATATTCGGTAACACGTGTAATTAACATAAATATTTTAAATTGCACATCTTGACAAGACACCGCGAACGTACTAATGAGGCGAGGATGAGGATACATATTTTCGACGTTGTGTGTATTTTGTAACAAATGTTTATGGTACCGTTAAATCACGCATTAACAAGATTCAATTTATAATTATATAGAACAAAGCAGCATTTAGTACATAACACACAAATTCTGCGATACAACTGTTTCACTTTAACGATACTAGGTGTATAAATATATTTAATAGTATAGAAAAGAATAATATCTGATAATAATACACTTTTAGACATAGACCGATTTTAAATATGTTTAATTGACACAGATCTACAAAACGTATTTTTTAAATTTTCAATATAGGCCCACATAAAAAAGTTAAATATTCAACTTTTAGTATTTTTTCAACAATTCCGATCAATTGCAATTTTTGGAAATATTTCTTTTCACATCCTTTAGTAAACTAATTGCTCTAGCTTCCCAAGAAAGTTCAAATAGTATAGTACAATATTAAAAAAATTATCGTCTTCTTTAGAGCGGTCTTAAACTTTTGTCCGCTACTGTATATATTTAATAATATAATAAATTTAATAACATTAATAATATTCAAAATATTAGCTGTTTCTCTATTTTTGAAATATCATGAAACACTCCAACACTAGCAGACTGTTAAATGGTTAAATGGTGTGTATTAAAGCAATTCGAGACGATCCATTGCACTCCTAAAATTTGATTGGTCAGTCAATCACGAAATTGTTGAAAATAGTATTCGTGGCAATTTCGAACGCAGTTGTGGACCAACTGCGACATGAAATACTGCCGACTATTCTCGCTCCTTTACGATAACACCTGACGAAAATAGTCTTTCAGGGCAATCACTTATGGGACTGTACCAACGACTCCAGAAGTTATAAAACTCGCAACTTATGGGAACCTTTCGTAAAGAGTGTATATACTTCGAGATCGATGATTCTACAACGATTATCCAGTCCCATTTGCGAGAGTTTCATGTAAGAAACGAAAACCGGGCTTCAATTTAAAATTTGCATTCATACTCGTACACTTATGGGAATGATGGTTTGGTTTGAACACGATTTCGAGGGGGGATTTAATACGTCGCACGATATAGCTACTGCTGCTCGACCAAATGAGTGATGTTATCCGGAAATGAGCTGAACCTGAACGAACATTCCCGGAAATATTATATTTTGCTTTTAGGTCATACAGTCGCAAATACAGTCGGTGTACAAAGTTTCGTACACCTTTTAAAAACGAATAGCTTTCTCAAAATTAAACCCAACAGCTTGAGTTTTTTTTTTAAACGTTAGAAGGATTAGTTTACTAGCTAAAATGTAAATATGTTTTCTTTCAATTGTTACTGATCGCAATTGCAAAGAAAAAAGTAAAGGTCACGATTTTTAAATTTTTTATCTGTGACTGGAATGAAAATTTAGAAATATTATATAATATATAATGTATAATATATATATATTGAAATATTGTAATTGATCGAAAATAGCAAAAATTGTAAGAATCTGCGATTTAAATGAATCGCAAACTTTAAATTCAAAGATTTTCACATCATACAGAAATCTCACAAAAATAGTACAACAATAAACTTGGTCTCATTATAAAGCTCGAGATTTCTACTTACAGAAACTATCATCTATTTTATTTCAGAAAGTTTCGCACGGTGTTAAACTTTGAATAAAAGGTCGTACTGCCAAAGTTTAAATATAAGGTACTATTGTTTTTCACGAAATTATCACAAGTTAAATATCAACCGTTTTGCTAGAATCGAATTCAGATAATTCTTGGATCCACTGTATATTCAAAGAAAATTCCGAGAAATCCGCAATTGCAGAAAGAGAGATACTTTACAATAGTCAAAGTAAATCATCTGAAAACTGTAAGCGAAGATGCGCACAAGCATGTACGAAGAAGAATTCAAGAAAAATGGAACCGAGAGTGACGGAGTAGTGGAGTATAAAACGGAAGAGACTACGTGATACGAGAGATGGTATTTTCCCATAAAATCTTGCGTTTTCTTTATCTAAAGCGAAACAAGTGGTAAAAATGATGTTTAAAACCGAATGACTATGGATATCAGCTAACTAACACAAGTATTTGTAGAACGATAAAAAGCAGCAAGGTTGCAGAAAACAAAAAGGAAAACTATCTAAGTGACAACAAATATTTAAAAACAATTACCTTTGCAATTAGTAGTTAAAAAAATGATCCGTTATTAAAAAGAAACTTGAATATGGAATCATACATTTGTTAATAATGTTTCGTTATAGTTGTTGTGCTTGGTACAATATTTGGTATAATTTTGAATTTTTTCAAGGATGGTTATTTATAATAATAATAATCATTATACATGATAAATAATCACCAGACTGCGGATCTTTATGCAAGAAACCAAATAGAATGTTCTTTTTTCCCTCAATTATTTTAACAGATGAGAAATCATAGTTTGACATGTTGAATTTTTAAAATTTTCCTACAATTTTGAAAGAATCTAATAATCACTATAACGACACGCGCGATTCAATATGTACTTCATAAACATGTGCATCTTAACCTTTTAATATTTTACATTTCTGTGAACAGATGACGAGATATAATTCACTCAAAAGAACGAAAAAGTTAAACTAGAAATAACAGAAATATGAAATAAAAAAATTTAATGCGTTAATTTCATAAGTGATTTCATTCTTTAATCCGACAGAAATTCTGAACGAAGTTTTTCACACTCAGAATACTTTTTTCACTATCAGAATACCACTCGTATATTAAAGCTAAGATAACTAGAGTAGCAATAAACAAAATTGGGTATCTTCTGCGAGTAAACTTTTGCACGTAGACGTAAGTATTGAAAGTGTTTATGAATTATTTCGTGATATTAGCAGTGTTCTGCAATAAAGTGAGAACTCGAAGGAACTTTGCTCCATCGAACTCTCGTAAAAGAATTCGCGAAAATAGCTTCTATTACTCATCGAATTTTTTTCTGGCGAACTGTAACTTTGAAAACAGCCACCAGTAAACTGTGTACTGAATAAATTTCTTCTATCGCAGTGGGAAGTATATGTGCAAAAACAAAACAATCTGAAACATGAAATATAAATGTTAATATTAAAAGATGTATGAACCAATCGTCGACTTGGTATGCTGTTTTAGTGCTATATAAAATCTTCAATATTTAAAATAATATATTTTGGAGTGATAAACGTTTTACGAAAATCACGAATCAATATAAATCGCATATTCTAAAAATGCACAAACTTAAAGAGAAACAATGAAAAAACTGGAAAGATTGTATTGGAAAATCTATTTTTGTGATTATAATACGATCTTCGTAATTCAGTGATTAATAAAAAATTATAAAATCAAATAATATATAATGTATAATATATAATATATTATATTTTATTATATATAATATAATATATAATCCGATATAATATTTTATTACACATAATATATAATATATTATATTTTATTATATATAATATAATATATTTAATATATAATAATATTGTAGGTATATATATTGTATATTGTATATTGTACATTGTATATAATAATGTATAATATATTATGTATTATATGATGTATTATATATTATATACAATAATGTATAATAAAATATGTATTATATGATGTATTATATATTATATACAATAATGTATAATAAAATATAATGCACAATTTAATAATACATAATATTAATAATATATTGGATATTTTGAATAATTATAGAATACGTACATTATTGTACATTTATATTGAATAATTATATAATACGTACATTATTATACATTTATATTGAATAATTATATAATACGTACATTATTATACATTTATATTGAATAATTATATAATACGTACATTATTGTATATATACATATAATCCATAATATAAAATTGTAGACTAATGGTTCGTGGAAGAGGAATGATTTAATATGTTCCCATCGTAAAAACACGATGGAAATACTACACGTAGTACATAGTTCGCTATGTTAGACCACGTGAGATGGTTTTTCGGACAATGGAATCCCCGTTACGAATAACGATAAAACAATCTGCAACGGCATTAGATGCAACTGACGAGAATCTGATTACAGTTCTCGTACACGTACTCGCTTATTACCGTTGCCGTTTAATCGCATTACATACACGTTCTGTTTGTTGCGCCAATATTTAGGACCGAGCGATAAATCAGCCACAAAGTCTACGTTTCCTAATGTTGTACATTGAGTTCGGTTTGTTCACCCTTTGTAACGATTATTGTTCCTAAAACGGCATCCTTTCCTCCGGTGTGTACGTGCACACACAGCGCAGCGCGTGGTTGTTAAATAAATGAACGAAACAGTAGCCCAAAGTCAAATTCCCAGCCGCTTTGTTAAACGTGTGCTCATTAAGTACTCATGCGACGACAAAAGATTTTCGGACTCCGAGTACGTAACCGTGTTTTGCTAACTGCAACTTGCCAACGTAAACTGATTAACATTTGAGACCCAGCGAATGCTATCGGTACACGTTACTAATACTATTACGACAAAATTCAGATTTCAGGTCGCGTTGAATGTTATAACCGGATCGTGCAGTTGTTCCGCATAATTTATAGTTTCACCTAATCTACTGGGTGGTACGATAGCTGTGGCCACCTTGAATATTCTCATTATTTGTAATAATATGATAAAATTGTATACAAGGCGGCTCTCGTAACGTGACGAATACTCGTAAGTCAGAGTTGGGCAAAAGTTTAATCAACGATTGACGACTAAATTTCTACTTCAATCGTTAATCGCAATTAACAATTAATCTCCTCGTTTAATCGTTAATTGTGGTTAACGATTAACTACTTTTTAATAATATCTCATTAACTATTCGATTTATGATATAAGAAGGTCAATACTTTTTTACGCAGAATTTTGTGCTTCATCCGAGTGTCCAAACAAATGACAGCCGCTTGCTAAAACACCTGCGTTACAATATAATCTTCACCTCTTTTATGTACAATTTCCTGAAATATTTAATAACTCTTGTAAAATCTTCTAATTTATTCAAAAATAGATTGCGTGAAAATAAAAATGCATTACGACCAGACCTATTCCCGTTTCATATCTTCGAATAACCAAATTTTTCGATCACTTGTCAGCTATTTTCATGCAAATAACATGTCACAGGATTGGCTCCAATAACGAACGGGGTTTCATTCAAATAACATAATAAAATAAGAACTTGTCCGAAAAATAGCCACCTCTATTTTGATACTACTCGTTGATCTTAATAAATAATTATCAAACGCAACAATTGATGCTATCAGCTGTACCAAGATAATAAATACCAAAAATAAATAGGACGTACAGAAGAGATAAAAATGAAATTCATTATATAAATACGTTTAATATTTCTTCACGATCTGATGATTAGACTGTGGATGTTTAGGCAATTTCCAATTTATGTGGACGAATTTTAAGAAAGTTGAATAAAATGGAATCTTTCTTTCCATAGTAGTAGCCCTTTTAGATCTGAAAGAAATTTAAATCGCACCAAAAATTCTGTCATATTTTATATTCTAGCATTTTTTTTAAATTTTCAAAAGCCATAATTGCATAAAGATCCGCAGTTTACTGATGATAATCTCGCCATTAACTAGTTCTGTTTACATATAGAAGGTTGATCTCAGTTTCCTATTATGATCTCAGTTACTTCGATTATTGGTCTGAGAATATAGCAGAAAATCGATATACATATACATAGCTAAAATTGTTGACCGAAAAGAAAATAATTACTAATTGGTACACCTATTACAGTTGCTGAAACGGTCAATCCAGGTGCCAAAGGCGATATTCAAATATTAATCATAGCGTCGCGGATGCTTTTGACAATTTCACAGTAGTTGCTGGAGCGACTTCACGAATTGCAACTCGAACGTTGTTCGTCAGGTCATTAATTGTTTATGGCTTGTTAGCGTAGACTCGACTTTTCATGAAACCCTGCAAGAGTTCCAATGGTATCAAATAGCATGACTTTGTCAGCTGATTGCAATCTACATTTCGTGAAATCATACGTTGACGAGATTTCGATAGCAAAAACTGAATGTTTTCTCGAGTTGTATGAGAAACTTTGTGCATTTATGACAAAAATGGGTAGGTACAATTTAAAAGAGTGGAGGTATCGAAAAGATTCAAGGCCACCAGTGTATTAGCTTCACCTTAAAAAGGATAATCAAAAGGAGAATGAAATTTTTATTTGGCTCCTGTGTCTTGCAATCGATGCAAACGTTTTTTATTTTGCATAAAGATTCGCAGTCTAATAATAAGTTTATTGATGTAACGCGTAGTTATATTACTGTATAAAAAGAACAAGAATGTCCCTATCAAAATTGTTAGCAATTTTTTTATAATATATATCCAAAGACGTTTTGTCGAATAATTGCTCATAAATGCATCTCTTTACAATCTCAATAATCGTAAACTAAAAATATTAGAATCCTTCATTTCGACAATTCTCGTAGACCTAATGCTAAACTTGTACTATCTTCAGCTAAAACAAGATGGCATATGTCATTTGAAAAGACATGACGCGTGAACAATATAATGTATAGGGTGACTGTACCGATTACTGCGGTTTCATGTACATTATTTTAATGTTATTCCTAATTTATCATGAAATAATAGTATGCGTGAGCATTTTATGGAACAATGATGAATACAAGAAACATGGGTGACCCTCAAAACCTAACACAACATAAGGAAATATTGAATAACAAAATCGATAACATTTTGTACGTATTACTCCGGACGAAAAAGACCCATATACCAATTACTGCGTACCCATTACTGCGGCTTAGAATTCGAAATAGACGATCGTACGGAAACAAACTACGTATTTAGACATTCATTTAAATAAATTACTGTTATGTATGTATTATCATTACTGTACTGCGGATTTTTATGCAAAATAAAAATTGTCTGCATCATTTGTAAGAGACTGGAGCCAGGAGCCAGATAGACGTTTAATTGTTACTTTAATAATTTTAACAAGTTGAAAACATTAGATTGACATTATTAGATCATTGTAACTTTTACACTGTTTTAAATGGCACCTACTTGTTTTTCCTATAAATGCATAAAATCCGCAGTCTAATCATTACACTCATTGAACTGTACAAATTTATTCTGGGCAAAATATTTATTTTTACTTATTTTAATCTCATTGGGAAAAAATACCGCAGTAATGGGTACAATTACCTTGGTGCTGACATCTAGACGTCAGATTTTAATGAACCTTGGGTAGAAAAATAAAATTTATATGGAACGTAGCTCTGGGTCGAGATAGACCCAAGTCTTGTGAACGGAGGGTTGAAACGACCGTAACCACTTCGAACGAAACAAAAGACTACTTATCGAGCGGCCTTCGCGCAGCGGGCCCGTTTAAAAAGAATCTAAAGCGCTTACCTTGATGGTGAACTGCCTGCACATTGGCTTGTACGCGTTCGTTCCACAAACGAGAAATCGATCAGGCCCTTGTCTGCCGAATACGCGCACGTAATTCTGACACTCGTCCTCGCTACGTCCCTTCAAGTAACAAAGTTCACGATGCGCCCCACTGCTGGACCACTGCAACCTCTGCAACAAACAAGATCAGGCGGCCATTACTTTGGAATCTAATTTCTAGAATGCGGCACACGGTTTCAACGAATCCCGGCGCGAACATGGCCATACTACTGAAACGAGATTTCGAAAATTACGTACTCGGAGCAGGTTGAATCCTTAATTAGCAGACAGCACTCGTTTACGTTTGCTATTTTTCTGAGACCACCCAGATGAATGTGGGTTAAACGGAGGTTTCAAAAATATTGGAATAAAAATTGTAGCGTAAAGACTTTAATGAAACCACTTTGCTCTGCATTCCACGCTCCTACCAACAATTTTAGTTAACAATTGTGGGTACGTAAAGGATAATAAAGGTTAACACTAAATGTATATAGTTAGTTTAAACATTTTATTACATATTTTGTTACAGCAATTATTACACTCTTCCGCCAACACTTTTGTTCGTCTCTCTGAGCCAGTCAACATTCCTGTTATAAATGTTTAGAGTTTAGAGTATAAGTTATGTACATGTACAATATTTTAAATTTTATGTATGAATCAACAATTAATAAATAAAGACAATGTAACGAAAAAGCATATCTGCGTACGTATTTATTTAACCACCAATTTTTCCTGAAATTCCGACTTGTGGTTGAGTTATATGACTGAATTTTCGAAATTTTTCGAGCGTCTGGTTTGACGTTGAGTTGCACTACTGAATTTCGTGCCACCTCCTTCAATATCATGTGCTCCTAATACAACATTCAATTTTCGAGATCTATGAAAATTTTCGCCAATTTTCGAGTGTCTGGCTTGTCGATGAGATGCGCTACTGAGTTTTCAAAATTTTCGAGCGTCTGGCTTGTCGTTGAGTTATACTACTGAATTTCGTGCCACCTCCTTCGGTATCATGTTCTCCTAATACAAACCCAAAAATTGGGGAAATTTTTCTAAAACCTCGAAAATTGAATGTTGTACTAGGGGAACATGATATCGAAGGAGGTGGCATGAAATTCAGTAGTACAACTCAATCCCAATTATTAATTTTCGAAAATCGAAAACTAATATTCTCCTAATACAAAACTTAATTTTTACTATCGAATATTCACGTACTGGTCGGGGGAAAAAAGAACACATTCGCTGTTGTAACTAATATTCTTTATTTTTACAAAAAAAAATTACAATATCAAACGCGTATTATGGTGAGTTGAGAAGAAGGTCCCTGGCAGGAATACGGTGACGTACACTCCCAAAGAAAAAGATAGCACACGCGTGCTATCTTTAATTTCTCGCGTTATAATTATGGTACAGGAAATGTGCAAATACAGAAAGACTACCTTCTGCTAATATGTAAACACTATCTATATTGGAATTTCTACGAGATATTTTCTCAGGAGGAATGTGAACACACAAATAGACAGAGACAAAATGATAGCACACTCAAGGTTTATTTTGATTTTCTTCAATATGTCGCGAGGTTTAAGGAAGTTAAAGTGGTCAGTCGGTGTTCAGTGCTTCTTGATATTGGTATCTGTCGCATTTCGTGATGGGCCGTGGTAAAAGATTATTTGACAGTGAAATAAACGCAATTCTTATTTTAAGAAAACGGAAAGTAACGATTACAGAAATTGCGAAAGAAATTGGTCGAAGCAGAAAAGCTGTGTATAACGTATTAAAAGATGTGGATAACTACGGTAAAAGGAAAAGCACTGGAAGGTCAGCAGCCCTATCGCACCGTGACACAAGAGCAATACTTCGTGCTGCATCTAATTCTTTTGCTACTGCAAGAGAAATTGCTTGCAAAGCTGGTGTATATACTAATATTCAAAATGTTCGACGCGTGCTGCAAATAAGTAACATTATAAACCGATCAAGAATAAAAGCCAAGCCACGATTAACAAAGAAGCATAAGGAAGCACGCCTTGAATTTGCGAAGAAACATATACATTGGAGGAAAACCTGGAGAAATATAATCTTTACAGATGAAAAACGGTTTTGTCTGGATGGTCCAGATAATAGTGCATACTATTATCATGACATTCGAAAAGGACAATTAACAAGAATTAGACGACGAATGAAAGGAGGTTGAATAATGATTTGGGCCGGCATAGGTTACAAAGGAAAGACGGATATTAATTTTATACAAGGAAAAATGAATAGTGCAAGTCATTTGAAATTAATTAAAAACCAAATTGATAAGTATGCACAATGCATTGCAGGTAAAAAATTTGTGTTTCAGCAAGATAATGCTGCCGTACACACGGCAAAAATTATTCGTGAATATTTTTCAAAAGAGAAAAATTCCTGTTTTGGAATGGCCGGCGTGCTCCCCGGACTTAAATATAATTGAGAATTGTTGGGAATTATTATCAAGAGCTGTCTACGCAGAAGGTAGACAATTTGAAAATTTAAACGACTTATTGTACAGTATTGAAGAGGAATGGAAAAATTTATCACAATCTTCAATTAAAGTATTGTATAAATCCTTACCGAAAAGGATGATAGAAGTAATGGAGAATCACGGAGGTTCCACACATTATTAAACACAGGTACAATTATATCATTTTCATATTTGTCTATTTTAAATTCATATAACATGGAATATTTTTCAGATGTGCTATCATTTTGTCTGTATTCATTTGGGTATTTGTATTTTTACGACGAGAATTCGTTGAAGAAAAGTCAATAAAAGTTATGTTTATATATTTGCAGAAGGTAGTCTTTCTGTATCATTTGCACATTTCCTGTACCATAATTATAACGCGAGAAATTAAAGATAGCACGCGTGTGCTATCTTTTTCTTTGGGAGTGTAGGTAGGTACGAATGCGCAGCTGATTGGATCAAAGTTGCAGAATGTCGACGCCTCCCATTCACTTTATACAGGGTGGTCCACCTAAGTAAGGCCACCTAAATATCTCCTCTAATTGTGGGGGTTTAAAAAATATTTTCTGTACTATTTGAATGGTTTGAAGAAACCATTATATTGCAAACAATATTTTTTTTCTGGAGGTAATTTTTTTCGGAATTATCAAGGTCATCGATGTTTTTTGATACATAACTAGATTTTTCTTTTATTGCATCGTGTAACTGATCGAAAAATACATTCAGATATGTACAATAACATGATCTTGAAATGACCTTTATCTTCGAAAATTGCTAGGTAAAGGCCACCTACATATCTCTTCAGGTTATTGTAATGCAAAAAATATTTGTTACGTCATGTGCATAGTGTAAATGGATCAAACATCTGGCAAGAATATTTTTTTCCGAAGGTCATTTTTTCCGGAATTATCAAGGTCATCGATGTTTTTTGATACATAACTACATTTTTTTTTATTGCATCGTGTAACTGATCGAAAAATACATTCAGATATGTATAATAACATGACCTTGAAATGTGACCTTGAGCTTCGAAAATTAAAGTTTTACCTTCAGATCAAGGTCAATGTCATGTTATTATACATATCTGAATGTATTTTTCGATCAGTTACACGATACAATAAAAAAAAATGTAGTTATGTATCAACAAACATCGATGACCTTGATAATTCCGAAAAAAATGACCTTCGGAAAAAAATATTCTTGCCAGATGTTGGTCCATTGACACTATGCACATGACGTAACAAATATTTTTTGCATCACAATAACCTGAAATGATATGTAGGTGGCCTTTACCTAGCAATTTTCGAAGATAAAGGTCATTTCAAGGTCATGTAATGTACATAAACTGAACGTATTTTTACATCAGCTACACGATGCAATAAAAAAAATACAATTATACGCAAAAAAAACATCGATAACTTTGTAAACTCCGAAAAAAATTACCTTAGAAAGAAAAACATTTTTTGCAATAGAATGGTTTTTTCAAACCATTCAAATAGCATACAAAATATTTGTTGTACCCCGACAATTAGAGGAGATATTCAGGTGGCCTTACTTAGGTGGACCACCCAGTATACAGGCCCATTTTTGCTGTTGTTTTAATGCAATCCATTAGTTATTACTGTCAATATAGTACCGTTAACAATGCATAAACGCTGACAAAAAGATTTGCATAATTGTAGACGAAACTGGGCAGACTTTTTTATCAAACATATCAATTCCGACTATTTCAAACAAAATTTGTATACCATTTTTGAATCTTCATTGCAAATTCTAATGTTTATTGCATTATTCGTGTACATCGTACGACAACACTGGACCTACATAAACAACGGAGAAAATATCCTGGCGATAACAAACACATTAATACTTCTTCCTCCGAATGCACACTGTGATAATAAGCGCGTTAAATAAAAATAGATCCGCAGCAACTATGGAAGCGCGCGATCTCGAGTGAAATGAATACTTGAACACTTACACTTGCAACAAGAAATAATGTTATTACGGTGCTTCTTAATTCAAAAATGATTTAAAGCGTACAAGTTGAATGAATGACGCTGCATTTTGCCGTCAAGATAAACTCGAACTAAATAAAAAAAACGAACCTAACCTCGACACAGGATTTAACGTGGGCAGAACATCCCCAGTCATCCGTGAAATCCAACAGCAAAAATTGAAATATTGAAAAAAACGAGTTATTTATACCAGTACAAAAAACGTACTAAACTTGCCTGTGATTTAAAAAGAGTTTCGGATGTTCCGAAAAATATATAAGTCATACGTGACACGAAATTCCCCGGCGAGATATGTAAAATAATTCCGGAATTATCCGCAGAATCTTCGATATTTCGCGCACATGAATAATTTAATTACGAAATTTCTGTGTAGGAGGATCGTGCGCAGTTTTTGAAATTCCCATTCATTATAACAGATAACACATTAGCAAAAAGTTCAAGAAAAACAGGCATTCGGACAGAGAAATCCCATTAAATTATAGGCTTAATGGTTCAATAAACAATTTTCGAGTTGAAATGACTCCGAGTGCAAAGAGCGAATACTCGAATGCTGTCTTTGTTTGAAAATTTCTTCGGCTATAAATGCATGAGGAATGCGTAGTTGAACGAAACATAATTTTATCGGAGAATAATAAAATATCCGTCGGCCAGTGTCTCTTGAAAACTCTCGAGGCATTTTTCAATCATAGCGTGCACGTGTCCCAAGGAGCTCGTATAACCGAGCTGCCATCGTGTTCGGAGACTTCCATTCCGTTCGCCATCGACGAACATAACTTCGTACATAATTATAAAATACTTTTAGCGAGGTGTTCGGTCAAAAATCAGACGTCGCTCACCCTGACTGGAAATTCCGGATTTCCTTGCGCGAACCGACAATTGCTCGAGGCGAGTGGAAGCGAGCGTGGAAAGATCCAGTATGTGAGTATATGAAACAACGAGACGCAAGGTGAAATAGCGGTGGGAGTCTGGGAATCATGAAGGAAAGGGTGATGGTGGGGGCTTTGCAAGAGGAGCTGCAGCTGCAGCTGCATATTCTAGAGCAGAAATCCTTGAACAGGCTGTGCACAAACCACTACACTCTCCCCCTTCTCGCGCCTTCTCCCATGCCCGTAAGTAATCGAGCAGTTCGCGCTATCTTTTTATGGCTTTTCATGGCCGACCCAGAAATTTCCTCTCCTTTGATAATTTCGGATGGCCGTGGGTACGGGCTCCGCCAGCTACAGAAGCTAAATCTTATCAGCTGCTACTTCGTTGGGTCTACTTTTCCGGTGAAAGAACGACGATAGATAGATAGATGATCTTGTTACGGTGCATTATCTAAAATCGTATTTTCTACCCGTAACCAACATACCGTCCTCGACCATCCTCTGGGCACAGCGACAGGAAAAAGTGTTTATACACTGCTATACCTTCCCTCGAATTGGTATTATTAGTTTTCATGGTATAGCACACGGAACAATAAGGTTTCCCTTAGTCCAAGCTACACAGAAGACTGAGTTCTATGCTCTCTGGTAGAAATAAGTCTTCAGCCTTCTTCAATTAACTGACTATTCAGTTTTTCATAACGCGTGTTGATGTTTATTTATATTAAAGTCTCAGAGTCACCACTAAACATTGCTGTACCATTATTCTCAATATCGTTTACATTATAAAATACGTTGGTGCCCAATCGATTACTACACATTGAAGTATTGTATTAGGTATTATAACAATTTCACATCCACAAAATGAAAAAGATCTAGATCTGTTGAATATCTTATGTAATCAATTAATAAACACTTAAGTATTGTATGAGGTATTGGAACAATTTCATATCTATAAAATGAAAAAGATCGTATACAATGGAATTATTCTAGGTCGAAAGAAATGTTTAATATCTGAGTTAACCTTCAGTTACTCGCCCTCCATTTTCTACATAACACGTTACATGGAACTTTATATGACTCCAGCATAAATAAATTCTTATTCAATAAAAAATAGCTACTTTAATAAGCGAAACAGAGATATTTGCTAGCGTAGTCGACACCTTTGTTTACGTTTAAATTACTAAATTTAAAGTTTTGTGATTGTAAGTACATACTATATGCGAGTAATTAAAAGTTAAAATAGCTCCGACTGCAAAGGGTTAGGTACCACTTTCGATGACATGGTCGATATGATTTTTTCAAATAAACTTTAAAATCAATATTTACTACGATTTACTGAGTAAATGATACTAATCTGATTAGCATTATTATCCAGTTTTATTACAAACAGTATTTTCACATTACCAATGGTTCGTAAAATGTTCCGGTGTTCGTATTTAAATTAAACATACCGAACAAATTCAATGATATTCACAATTATTCCGACAGTTGCGTGAAATCGTTTCTATTCATGGCCGCTGTACACGCGCCGAGCCGTACCCATATGCGTGTTTGCAATCTGTCACGACCGCTGACTATGTTCCCCTTAAATAAAACAGAAACTCATTGTCAGAACTCTTTCGCTGTAAAATGGAAAGTAGCGAAACTGTACGTGCCAGCGCACTAAACACGCTGTTCAAAATAGCATTTAATTATAAATAGACCACGAATCTTTATGCAAACATCGTTTCTCGTACAGTAGTTTTACTAGGTGTGCAGCGAAACGAGAATTTACATAGAGTCAGGAATAAATTCGTGATACGAGTCGATGAGAAGGTTTGCTAATGTAAAACTGGTGTAAACACTTCATTATCTTTTATTAAAGCGTAATTAGATTTTATACGTATACCGTGAACACGTGAAACTCGCAGTCCAAGTATAAATTACGCCGTTGAGTGACGGGCCATGTAATTATTGCCGAGTAGGATGCTGACCTTTCCTTAGAACTTTTTTTATGTTATCACAGCGAATGACTGATTTACAATCTATAGTAATCAGTGGAAAGCATTCCTCCTTCGTTTTTACACAGTGTTCTACTCGTTATAGCTGATAGGTCTTAATAGATTAACAATTCGAGAACATAATTCAGAGCGGCATGAATACTTTTTTCTCGACACTGCAGTCTCCGCTACTTTTTGCGTACGTTGCAGATTTCCGGCCATCTCAATATATTGCTGTATTAATCACTGTTCTCCCCCAACGGTTTTACCGTCTATACTGCAACTTCCTCAGTAAAGTTTCAATAAATTACTTAAAATTTATTCCGATACCTATCCGTGACCCAGAAATTCTGTCTACCGTGAAATCTAATTTTGCCCCATCAGTTTCACGATGCTGTTGTGTATCGAGAAATATAGGAAGTAAATCAAATTTTCTACTTAACTTTCGAACCTTTCTCTCTCGTACTCTTCTCCCCCTTCTATGTAATAGAATGTCGATCCATTGATAAAGTATTACTCGCTAGCCTGAAGACTTTTCATATAAATCCTGTAGTTCAGTATAATGAATTCGTTTCTACCTTGTGTATTTGCTAGTTAATTCGTGGAAAGTAAAGTTCATGTTTAAATTTATATATGAACGATGGGCATAGCTGTTTTAATTTTTTTAGAATTTCTTAAAACGCTTTAGGGGGAGTTTCCCTAGTATTGCCAAGAACAGGAGTGGAGGGGGACGATGGAAATACCTTTCTTAAATAAATAAGGAAAAATAATGCTTGGTCTTTTTTTATTCTATATTATTTCTCAGTTACCAAGATCAGAAATCCAAATAAAGGAACAAAATAGTCAAAATTATAATAATAGTTGATTTAAATAAACGTTAAACTTTGGTATATGATTTTGAGAGATCATTGACCCTTTGCACTATGTTGCCGAGTATTAATTGTCTTATTCTTTAGTTAAAAATAAAGAGAAGTTCCACGAATATAAATTACAACAGAGCTTGAGAGAGCTATATTTAATATAATTAGTAAACAAAATTGTTTAAAATAAGTAGCTTAAAACTGTCCTTTGAAGTAAATTTCAAATAAATCACTTGAAATAGTGGAGAGTTGTTGGCAACAAACTCGAAAAATAATTCGAAGCGCAAAGGGTTAAGGGATCCGTATGAAGTAAAATGTGTGAATTTTGAAATAAACTTTCTCGGTTACTTGATTCAATAAATCTGAAAATCTAAGAATTACTTGATTCAACGATAAACGATCAACGAAAGGAAAATAGGAAGAGTGCTATACAATAGGAAGGATAGGTTGGGAGCAGAGGCTGGTGTTTGCTCGACTATGCAGGTAAAGCTTTCGCGACTGAAGTTCTTTTCGAGGTTTGCAAGTGAGACGGGCAGTGACGCAAGGAACTAAACCTATAAAAGAATGGGGACAGTGGAGGTGTGTGAGGAAGGCTCGTACAGGTGATCTGATTGTTCAAAGAGCGTAGAAATTGGATTTGTGAGCTTCAACAGGCATGGGTCTTATTGCATACTGAAATATAAATCCGCGGTTAATCATTTCACCTTGCGATTCAGCAGTATTGCGGATTCATATTTTATCGTACAAGAGGTGTTTTAAACAGAACCAATATTTTGCGTAGCCTACCATTGGTTGCTCGGCTGGGAACTTTGTACCGAGGAGATTTTGACTGAGGGATATCTTCAGTGCTACACTCTCTCAGCTTCAGCAGTCCTTCAACTTTATGACTTCCACTTTTTCATACCTGGACACCCTGGTTCCATAGTCTAGACCAGCCCTACACCACAAACCCCTCTTCCTTCACGTTGGCTGACTAGCTAGGAGTCTTGTCCCGAAGAGACTTTGACCAAAGGACTCCCGAGTGCTAAGCTGCCCGCAGCCCAAGATTCCTGTGGCCTCCTGCCTCAATGCTCCTCAATTTTCATTACTGAACACCTGGGAGTCATAATCTACACCACCTTCACCGAAGTGGGACTTTCGCGGGCAAGAGTATTCGTAATCCCACTCACAGACTACTGTGCCAACAGCCACGGTCGGAGTTCCACTAGCACGAGACGCACGGTACAGCATTTTCCTGATCTAGTTCGTTAAAATTATTTCAGTCCATTTTTCTTTGTGTCCAATCGTGTTTATTGTATTGTTAGTCAACTAGAAGGATAAAGACAAAAAAACAACTGTACGACCGAATGTGAAAACTTCTATGGAGATTGAAGGACTGTCTGTTTCTCCTCTAGTTTACCCGAGTAGCGTTTCACCTCGGAGCGTGACGGATCGGACGCATTCACTGAACAGCAATTGTGTACGCGGTGCGCCTAAAGAAGTTCCCGCTTCAAAAACACTTTTTAAATGATAGTAATTATTTTAATCGAGCCGGATATGCATACAATCTCGATTCTGTATTTGTTTGCGAACTCTTGATATTGTTAAGCAAGTATACAGAAACACCACTATCATCTAGTGGTTAATATTTTGTTATTCCGTAAGCTTTCTCTTAGTTAACCACGTCACTTGCTATCTTAAGAAGCTGTTCTAGATTTATACAGTGTGACTAATTTTAATGTTTGAATGAAAATTCTTTGAATAATATAGGTTATATGTGGAAATAGTTTCCGATAAGAAGTGAATGGTTTCAAGGGGTCACAATCATAGAATGCTTTTGAGTGGTCACATGAAGGTGATAAGTATGCGTTCTTTTAATGGATATTCTGTAATGTTCTGATTAGATTGCGCATCTTATAATATGCAATTTGCAATTTTCGTAGAATAATTTGAAAAAGATCGAATCAGATCAGATCCTATTTTCTGCGGTGGTAGACTTTCCAGATCAGAAATAAATTACAATCCTACTAAATTCCGTCGAATTTTACATTCTAGCATTGCTTGAAGATTTTAAGAAGCCATAATTGCATAAAGATCCGCAGTCAAGTTCTGACGAATGCAGCGATATTCTCTAAAAGTGAATACTGAGCTATTAATATAAAGAGCTGATTATTTTCGGAGATATTTTGAAACTTCGAGACAACAGAAGCAAACTTTCAACACGATCACCTCCTAAGAAATGTTAAAATTGTCATGGTTTCGCGAAGCGTGCACTACGGCTTCCCTGCGAACCGGTAAACCAACTAAAACAGCCTAATCTACAATTCCGCCGTCAAATAACTCGACCAAATTTTAATTAGCCGTTCAAACACAGGATCGGACGTTTGTGATGTAATTTCTCGTTCGGTTTGCCGCGGAAAATGGATCCGGCGGCCGTGCACTGAAAGAGAGGACCAAGTAGAAGGAGAGAAGGGACATCAAGAAGCTGTCGATCGGATGACAGAAGAGCGTGAACCTGTCGGTTCCTTCGGTTTCAAGAAGACCAATTTATTCCGCGGGTGGGCGCGGCGACGCTGTTCGGTAAAGGCGGATTGAAAACTGCCCAATTTGCAAATGGAATTGTCCAATTAAATTTGATTTACACGTTATCCGTAATCGATGCCTAATTAATTCCCGGGTCCGCGCGGTGATTTCTTGCCGCGCTTTCTCGCGGCCAGCGGGCGCCAAACGCGGCGAAACCAATTAAGCCGCCGAACGCAGATTTCGGTCGAGTGTGATTTAGGAACAGCCCTGGACGTTCCGTCTTTCTCCTTCACTGTCCGGGTGCATGTGCACGTGTACACCCTCGGTCCTAGCTCCGGACGATTCTCAAGCAGCGTGCAGTGCCGGCCCGGCTTTTTGTACTAATTAGAATACGTCTAGAGATCCTGGTGCCCGGTTCCAGGTTCCAGGTTCCAGGTTTCGTCGACGCCTACCGGCGACCGACGACAAGTTACAACCAGACCGAAAACTTTCGACCGCAAAATCGCACTGCATATTCATCGGGTAATACGATTTCACACTTTCGAGGCTCCGGCCGGTTTTACGGGCTAACCCGCGGATAAATTCGGCCGAGGACATCGCTCTGATCCTCGTCGTCCCGTCCGGCGCGAGCGAAAAACTTTTTTACCCCCCCGTATATATGTATAACCTTTTCTGGCCCGCGCTGCATACATTCCCTCCCGATTTCGACTTTACTTTGACGTGGACGACGCGCGACGCCGCGCCCGGATCGTACGAATACGTTTCCCGTATTTGAAAGGGTAACGAGCGAGAGAGAGAGAGACGCAGCGGACCGATCGAAAAAGTTAGCGGTTCTGTTTGAACTTCTGCCCGCGAAAAGGACAACCGGACCACTCGAGCTTCCCTCGCGATCCAACAGAGCGAGCCTCGGCTAACGACCGGCCGACAAGAAGAGATATTTTCTTTCTTTCGTTCCTTTTTCACTTCCTCGCGCGAAACTGGAAGTTGAAAGTTCTTGTTCCGAGTCCTGGACGGCTTTAGTTTAATCCTTTTTCGGGCTCTGTGGTGTGGGTAATAAGTCAGTTTTCACGGCGGCTTTCTTGGCTGACGGATCAGCCAGCTATTTATAATGAATAAAAATGAGATTCAATTATTCCGTTCATCTCTCTTACCCCGAGTCCCCTGCTCTTTTATATGCAGAGCGACGGGAAAAGGAGACCAAGATTTATTGGCGCGCAACGCTAACCGAAAGCAACATAATTCAAATAATAATTAATCCAAGCTTATGTTCTCCAGTTGTATGATACAAGGGTCAAGTATTTTTCGCAACCACAAATTCGTATTTTTCGTAAAGAGAATCGGTTAAGTCAGTTTTGTACATACCTTAAAATCGTATTAGGAGAATTTTTATTTCTTAAGAGAATACGTTAGATTCAGAGAAACGTTGTAACTAGACCGTAGATCTTTGTACATTTATAATATTTGTAATAATACAATTTATATCTTATATCTTATGTACACTACCGTCCATTAGTATTTGACTACCTCGAGTTTATCGAAAATATACAAAATATATTTAACAACAAACCTACCGATCATTGATTTAACAATGATTTTCAATCATTGGTGTTTTAAACATTTTTTTCATCTCTATTTTCTGCAATGTATAACGATTGCACTTATGCTGTTGTATATCACTTTCTCAAAAATAAAAATTCTGTAATTTCATGATGAAAAATCAATTTGATTAAAAATCAAACAAAATAATTGGTATATTCTATACTTTAGAACAAGAACTTGTCAACCATAACCGAAAATATCGTTTTATTGTAATCGTTTATTTGTTAAATACAATAAATATTGTTAGATTAGTAAAACAGCTTGAGTGCGAATTTAACCCGGCGTTGGTAAGGTGGGAAAATGTATTGTAAGTGGCAAGGTGGGGTCTCACAGACCCACCGAAATAATATACATATATTGTATTATAGAAATAAATACCTTTTTGGTAAGATGGCAAGATACAATTGCCATTTCGTTCAACATGTTTTAAAAACGCGCTCGCGGAGAGATATCAGGGTGACCGTTCCACGTTCCGAGCGACTTTCAATAAAATTATCAGCGATAAATTTGTCTCTTGAAGTGCGTAATAGAGTTTACGGTAGAAAAAGCTTGAAAAATTCCGCGGAACAGGTTACAAAGAATCCGGCCACTTTTGTCCCGAAGTTGGTAACGCGCGGCTACTGTTTCAGTCAGTTTCACGCTCGAACCCGCGTACAGACCGAGGACAATATCTACTGTTCGCGACGCAGTGCAGCCCCGAACATTTTTGTTCGGTACATTTACAAACATTCCCGGTTTTTCGGCGTAATATTGTCCACCGCAGAATTTCCGACGACTCCGGAAGTCGCATAGAATTTATTTGAAAACGCAGAATATTCTGCGACCGACGGGCGAAAATTAACAATCCCCTCGCCGAGTTAACACGCGTAAAAGGATATTAAATAATTTTGAATTTAAAATGGCCAGAGATCCGCTCGCAGCTTCTTCCTGGAGCGCTGTACAATTTTACGCCCGCTTACCGCGAATACCGTCGATCGTGTATTTTATTTTATACGCGGTGTTCCGAAAAACTGTCTCGGTTCTGCTTTCTCGTTGTTTCGATTCCGTGGGACCGTTCCATCCGAGTCGAAAGTTTGTCTTCGACGCGGAGCATCGGCGAGGTTGAAAATAATCATTTACCGTGGCGTACAGTCATGTTATTTGTAAAACGTGCTTCTGCGAAAATGACTTCTAAACACGCGAACGTCAGCTTACAATGACAGAAATAACTCGAGAAGTAACTGTTCACTGATAAATACCACGACGACTGGTACTTCAGGCTACCTCCAACTTGTTACCCTTCGGCCAGATTATTGTTATTAGGTTGCTGCATGGGAAATGTCCGATCTTAACCCTTAGCACTCGGAGCAGACTTAACTGGAAAATTAGACATCTCTTCGGACCTAGAATATTTCCATTTTATGGATATGAAATTGATATAATACCTCATACAATACCTAAATGTTTAGTAACTGATTAGTAGACTGCGTATCTTTAAGCATTTATGGCTTATATAAATTTTCAAAAAATGCCGGAGTATCGAACTCGACAGAATTTAGAACGAATTTTATTTATTATCCATATACAAAAGCTATTACCAATAAAAATAGGATTTCATTTGGTCCCACTTTCTTAAACTTGGTCTACAAAACTTGAAAATTGCATTAACATCTGCAGCGACATAATTTCCATTTACATTGTCAAAATATACAACCTGAAAAACTCTAGTTAAAATAATAACTGACCTGATTCCTCGTCAGTCGAAGTTCTACTGTAGTTTTTGCAAAGAACAAACTATTTTTCTGAGAAACTAAACGTTTTTTTTTAAAACAACAGTTGGTAAGCGCCGCTTAAATTTGAATTTACAATGAATTTTGTAGCCAGGTACTTAATTGCAGGTTTATAAACTTGCCGTGTAACATGCTTCTCTGTAAATTTTCAACGCAACATTCTAACTTCTGAATATTTAAACGTCTTTAACTATTTATGCACGTCTCTGGATGCGCTTACAAGGGGAACATACCGAAGTGACATCTGCCAATTTCGATGTAACTTTTGCCATTTACAAAGTTCTTACAACTTCAGTAGTTTCCGAGATATTCGAAGATGTTGCACACTCCTCAACTTTGAGAGCTGTGCCCGCCTCTTCAGTACAAATGATGGCCGATACGATGAGAAAAGTGTACGGACAAATATTCTTGTAAAAACTAATTTTCAAAGTTGCATAAAATCGGATATCACTTCGGTATGTTCCCTTGTTAGAGTCGTCCGCTTAGCTACTGCAGGAGACCTTATCGCAGCACGACTATTAGGAAGAAGGATTTCCTGGAATTACCGACTATTTTCTTTCTCCGACTAACTCGCATCTGAGCCAGAGTCGCTAGATGAGGGGAGGGATTACGAATTAAGGGGAAAAAGTTACATTCTCTCTGCCAGTACCGAGCACATGCACGACGATGGAGACAAAACGACGCGTCACGTGACCGCGCGGACGCGTGGGGGGAACAGCCTCATAGACGGGGAAGGTAGAGTGGGGACACAAGTCTTAATCTGGCGATAGATCTGCATAGATCCGCAAAAGAAATATTTTAAATTTTCATTATAGGTGTAGATAAAAAAATTAAAGATTACTTCACTCTTTTCCTTCCAAATTCCGAGCAATAGTAGTTTCTAAAATACTTTTTTACACATTACCTAGTAAACTAATCCTTCTAACATTTCCAAAACAAAACTCAAGCCGTTTAGTCCAATTTTAAAGAATTTATTAATTTTTAAAGGATGTGTGAACTTAAGTTGCCTCCGATTGTATCTCTCTCTTACTGACCTTTTTAGTTCACCCTTTGCACTCTGAACTATTTTAACACTAAAACTTAACATTTCTTCTAACCTAGAATATTTCCATTCTATATGATTTTTTTTATTTAATGCATATATCAAACTGATGCAATTTACTCGTGCAGTACTCAAATGTTCAGTAATTTATTTAATAGTCCCTCTGTCCCATAATAATAGTAGCAGTTGATGAATTTTATTTGTCCCATAATAATAGTAGCAAAAGAAAATAAATATAGAACGCAACATTTATTATCAAAAAACTAGATTACATTAAACAATAAATTAAAAATATTACTCCTAATTTTTTTATTTGTGTGCTCGGATAGTTTCTGGATTTTTCAATCATTTCTTTACTGCATTCTAAACTTGTAGGTAGGATCCCTTGGCTGCGAAGCTTTGCTTTCCTTATATGCGTGAGCTTAAAATTATTGGAGCCATCGTTCTTCATTGCTTCCAGCAGAACTTGATTTTTTCATCTTACTTTTACAACGGGTTGATATTCAACTGAAATAAAACAATTGATTTCGAGCAGCGGATGAAATTAGAAAAATTGCTATAATTCTTAATAATTATGTTAACCTAGAAATTGAAAGATGTGTCGTAACGAGAGAAGGCTTCGCAATTTTGCGCTACAACATAACTTGCAGCTGGATTCGCCGATAATTCCCGTTTAAATATTCACTTGCTACTATTATTATGGGACAGAGGGAGTATAAGATAATTTAATAACGTAACAATTATTTTACATTACTGATATAGCCATATATTTAGCGGTGCCTCAGAGTCGCCACTGGAGAGTGCTGGAGTTAATAAGTTATATTAGCATGTTTTGTGTTTTTCCGTAGAAGACATAATCTTGAATGTCGGCAGCTTCCAATAGCTGACCATTTCGCGCGCATCCTTTTTCTCAGCGAGCAGCATGACGGCCGAGTAAAATACTGAATAAATCCGAAATGTGCAGGTAGCTTTCGCACAATGGCGAAATATGTTTGTCGAGATCACACATTCGCTGGCAGAGCGTAGTTTAATTTTGCCGGAAGATGGAAACAGGGGATCCAGAAAGCCGTCTTTTCAATTTCTCTCGGGGCGGCGGCGGCGGCGGCTTTGCTTGAACCCGCGGATTAACCCATAAGCGGTTGGCACGTGTACACAAGAATATACCGGGTCACGTCTACTCGCGTACACCGGGCACGAATTAGCAGTTAATCAAGCGATCCGCGCAAAAGAAAACGGCCCTCTGTGTCCTTTTAATGTCACGTACGTCGTTCCGTTCTCGTTAAACGGGACGGGGAACGTGTTCGAGAATGGTGCAGAACACCGGCCCCTTGCTATTATAATTAGAACTGTTATGGTCTCGCGGCTGAAATTTCAATTTTTATGCAACGCCCTGCGCGCCGTCGTCTAATTATCCTTGGAGCTTCGACGAACTTCGCAAGTTAAACAGTTTACGATGCGCCGCGCCGCCGCACAGTGGGCGAGAAACCGATCTTTTTGGACAAAAATCTGCCGACAACTCAGTTTTTCATCGATTCAATTGGAATTTTCGTGAAGGACTGTACTTTGATGACGTGCTGCTCGAAAATCGTTAACTGTCACAAGAAATCAAGAATCCTTCCGTTTACATTTAATTAAAAATACGGTATTACATATTCGACCGTTTTTTTTTGTGCCTGTTACGTGACACAACAGTATTCACGGTTCTAGCACGTAACGTTCGCTGAAACCATTACGTATTCGCAATGCAAAACACCGTTGGTACAATGAACAAAGATACCTCCGGCACTCTGCATTTGCTTGCCCGTCACGAGGCTGAGGGAAAGCGATCTGCATTTTTCAATTTCCCATCGGTCGATACTCCCCGCTTCAAATAAATTCAGCGGAAAACGTGAAATATGCGTGCAACTCGTAGCCCATTGCTCCGCCGCGGAAACTTGAGTACAAATGAAATTTGAAATTATCGGTGTTATGCATAACCAACAGAGACTTTTGCCTAAGCTTCGGCCTCATGCATATTCGTTACATAAACTAATTAATTTAAAAAGTGCACGCAGTCGTGGATGACGCAGCGCGAAGAGAGCAAAGGAAGACTCAAACGGGAAAAGAGGAGAGATAAAGAGAGAGAGAGAGAGAGAGAGAGAGAGAGAGAGAGAGAGAGAGAGAGAGCCGAATCGTTGTGTTTAAGGAATTATACATTCGCTTTTCTGCAACATTATTTGCTTTACGCGAATGTCTACCATGTATAGTTTATTTTGGAACGATCATACAGAAGCGGGAAAAAGTTTGATATCTCGCATGTTATGGAAATATTACTTCTCCATTCGACCAGCCATATTGTAATAACTTTACGCAAAATAAAAATTTTTTTACCTGAATTGCAACAAACTCGAGTGAAATAGAAATTTATTTTCTCTTTTAATATGGTTAATAGTTTAAAAATAATATAACAGAGTAGGATCATTGTGTGTGTGTAACAAATGCATAAACTCCGCTGTCTAGTAATAACACAGATGTACGTTTCATCTCTATGATCTCCCAATGTTTCATTCATGAGATATCAACAATATCACTTCTGCCACATTCTTGCAACAGTTTGGTACATACTAAATATTAAACAAGCACTGTTTTCCTTTTTGTATTAGTTCGTTCTTATGTAAACTTGGTGTAGAAGATGAAAATAATTTATAATTTTCTCAAACAATGTTCGGTGAGAATTTAGAAACAATGTAACACCTATGCAGCGTAAGCTACATGTAACAATATTGTGCATGCTACATAAATAAACAACTCGGTTTAAAGCAATAATAAATACATAGTTATTGTAGTGTCTCTTCCGTTGATGAAATACGCATTTTTTCGAATATTTTGGAGATTCCCAATGTTTTTTGAAACATACTCGCATAATCCGAAAAAATCATTAATACTCGCATAATCCGAAAAAATCATTAATAATCGCGATGAGACACAACTAACATAATATTCTGAAAACTTCAACATAAAATCGGCAATTTTATGCATTCGGAGTGTTTTGAAAATTAATTTTGCAAGCAAAAATTCTGAAATAATTCACTGTCGTGTGTGCTATTAGGTAGAATGTCCATGGATTGTTTCGTAATTTTTTGTTGAGCAGAACAGGAAAACAGAGCATTCATTAAATCGTACTCACCCTATAACTACCCTCGTAGTAGAGGTACCAACTTGCGAACAAATCAATTTAGTTTGGGGCACTACACCCTTCTTAAATAAGTATCCACCGATTTGGTCTCCCTGATTAAATAAATATAATATAAACCTTCATTATTAATATGTGAATAATCGATTAAAATGCTAAACTATTCCGTTTATGGCTTTCGATGAACTAATGTCCGTAACCGTGTACCTTACTGCTTCCCCTGTTTTTCCGAAGTAAATTTTGAATATTAAAGTGGTGAAGTTATTCGCTTCGGTTAACAACTCGCATTAGAAATATAATAATCTCTACGAATGAAGAGGATGTGAGATGACGTGGAATCCGCATCCTCAATTATTTCATCCACTTAATTGAACATGCTCAATAGAACACGCTCGATATGGAACGCGTGGAGAATAGATTCCGTTATTAATTTTTTGTTCATCCCTGCCAGAGATCTAACTCGCAACGTGTCTGCTAAAGACACGTACCGCGCTAGAATATTACATTACAAAATTGTAGCAATTAGAAATAATTACAGCGAGATAAATGCCACCGAATATCATCTTTTTAGAACTGTAACTGACTAGATAATAGTACATACAAAGTGAAAACTATCTTATTGAATGATCGGTGATTGTCATAATGGCACAAGTATTGACGAGCTAGATTTGCAGGAACGTATATTTAATGACCGAAGGAACAATGGCCGAAGTTACGTTCGTGGATGAACGTAAGTTTAATTGATTTGGTCCCGGTAACGAATGATACGTGAAATGCTGGCGAAGAATAAAGGAAAATTTTACTTCCACATTATAGTCCTCTTTAAACGTAATAACTTTGATTAACAAAGTTCTCACATCCCCAAAATAACGGAGACATTCAAATCCGAAACTTCACTGGGCCACCTGTATAATTTTTATTATAAAGTTATTCCGTTTAAAGAGGACTATAATGTGGAAGTAAAATTTGTTGAAGTTGGCACAGTTCTCTATAGGAAATATTGAGTCATTCTCTACAGGAATTTATTTAATATAAAAATATTAGAAGAATTTAAAAATACTGGAGTATATTATCTTCAACCTATTAAACATATTAAGAAAGAAAATAAATTTCTATTTGACTCCAGTTTGTGTTGCAATTCAGGAAGAAAATTTTTATTTTGCATGAAGATTCGCTGTCTAATAATAACCTACGTCGAAAAATTATTAGGTTGGAAAATATTGTAACTTTAATGTTGCGAAAATTACCGTCTCTGAGGCAAGACTAATTAGGAAATTAAAAATTGATATTACTAATATGCATGTTACTTGTATTTTAGTACAATTTTTAATATTACTTTCTTTGTTCATAAACTATTTCTAGTTGTTCTTAGTACTTCTATTGTTTGTTGTTTTATTGAAGAAGTTCTCAATTTAACAAATACTCTATTGAATAATACAAGTAATTTGTGGAAGCAAAATATATTTGTTGTTATCCCCGACCCGGAAATATATGAAATCCTATTTTCGTAAATGATTCAGTGAAATGAATATTTACTATTTATTATTAAAGTATGAGATGATTGCATAAGTTCGTGCTCGATTTGAAGATAAAATTCAATGGTTAAATTTTGAATAATACAGTTTTATTAATCAATTATATAGTCACCATTCTTTTCTAACTGTAGAAAATAAATGTAGGGAATGTATGAATATAATTCTAATTGTAAAAAAGACTATCTAATTTTTTTTACAATGCAGTACAGTTTGAGACATTTATGAAAATCGGGCATGAACTTATTCAATCATCTAATATTTATTTATTAAAGTATTTGAATAAATAAGTATAAATTGCATTGACTGGAATACGAATAAGTTAACGCACGTGTATTTAAATAGACGCAAAGGGGTGGTCCTGTCATCCCTCGCGAACAAGAACTCTTTTCCCCTCCGTTTATTTTTCTCCATTTACAGACAGTCGACGTTGTCAAGTCAGACTAAAAGTTTCCACCACGGTGCCCCGACGGTATTAATATTCATGTTCCTCCCATTATTAGTCCCGCGGGTGATTCCAGTTCAATTTATTCTTACGCGTGTTTTAAAATCTGATTGAACTGACGGGGAAACGATTCTCTGGGCGTAGCTCTGTAGATTACACAATGGAAATTCGTATTTTTAATAAGACAGAAAGACCGGACGGATAAAGGGGACAGTATTTATCAAAGATCTGCGTTTATACCCGTCCCCTGTCTTGTGAAGCGTTTAAACGTCGCTACGGTGCTACTTTGGTTTAATAAAGGGACAATAAGAAAAAACTTCGGGCTTATCGTTCTGTACAGTTTTCGGAGCTTAAATGAAAAAAGAGAAGAAGAGAAACTTTGACCTGTACGTGCATTTAAGCACACATTTCGCATAAAACAAATCCGAAATTATTCATTGTACTAAAATTGTTGATTTTTCACGTAATTATTTACATGCATAAAAAGCTTTGCTACCTTGCAAATCCGAAATTATTCGTTGTACTGAAATTGTTGATTTTTCACGTAATTATTTACACGCATGAAAAGCTTCGTTACCTTGAAATGTTTTTTATTGTATTCATTCTAACAGCTTCCGATTGAGTTTATTAACCCCTTGCCGTATCATTTTCTTTACAGTTACAGTGATTAAAACGTCATAATCCCCAAAAATGTCGTTGACGAGGAGAGAAAATTTATATTCTTTGTATAGCTACATTTATTTTAATGCTTAAAAATACTTATCAAAAACATTCAAATTTGTTAGGCTTCGTTTAAAATCATCAAAACGAGCGTGACTCGTTAACACTAAACCTACCACGAGGGGTTGAATGACCATTTTAGATTTTTTATTAGACAATTATTGAAATTGATAGGTGTTTTCATGGGAATTTATTGAATATATTTTTTGACTCCAGTATACATATATTATAGTAAAAATCGCACAAAATATAAATAAATTTAATCTTCTTATTTTTCTAATACTATTTAATCTTGTTATTTTAATAATAAATAATATAGTTTAGTGTAAAATTATGGCAAGGGGTTAGGGTTAAAGATTTCATTCGAAGCAGAGGGGATGAAAACGATGAAAAATTTTCGTGGGAAATTCTGCGTTAACTTACCGAAAGGAAGACTAATTAAACAAGCAATTAATCGTTAAGAGAACGAACGATCAATTGCTCCCCTCGTGCTCTCAAAGAATCTGACAAATTCGCGTTTAATCGCCATACCAATTAGCGATAGCTCGCCCTCGTGATACAATTAACCGTGAAAGATGGCGCAGCTGACGCAACGGCGCGGTGCTGCGGTGGTATCATCGCCGGCCTAATAAAGATGTCATAAGCCGCAGCCTGATTTTTCCATTTGGTGGTAAAAAGCCACACGGCATTTTTCA
Source organism: Lasioglossum baleicum (assembly GCF_051020765.1). Taxonomy (NCBI): domain Eukaryota; kingdom Metazoa; phylum Arthropoda; class Insecta; order Hymenoptera; family Halictidae; genus Lasioglossum; species Lasioglossum baleicum. The sequence continues at coordinate 5,156,180 of NW_027469081.1, read as the reverse complement.
ATTTCTCCGGTGGGCGACAGCTGGCTTTAACCCTTCGGTTGAAACTGGCGATGGTCATCACGGCTCCACTGGCAAAGTTTTTCCGTGTGCGGAACTTCCGCCTTACAGTTTCACCCGGAAACTTTCTTAATTCCGGCGAAAAGTAGCGAGGCGAGAAGAAAAGCGACCAACGCAAGAATAACGATATGGAAACGTTCGACCGTTTTGCTGCAGAATGTACGATCCGTGTTTGTACACTCGATCTTCTGCGTTGACAGGCACACGGACAGTGGATCTGGATTACAACAAATTGGAGTGAAATATTTATTTTCTTTCTAGTAAGAATGAATTCGTTTCTGTAAAGAAACATATTAATGTTCAGTAGGTTGAAAATAGTGTAATAGTATTCTGAAATTCTTCGGATGTGTTTACTATTTTAAATTAAACCTACTCATTTCTGTCATAAATCCATAAAATCCGTTGTCTACTAATGACTTTAATAGTAAGAAACATTTTCCACCTGAATTACAACAAATTGGAGTGAAATATTTATTTTCTTTCTAGTAAGAATGAATTCGTTTCTGTAAAGAAACATATTAATGTTTAGTAGGTTGAAAATAGTGTAATAGTGTTCTGAAATTCTTCGGATGTGTTTACTATTTTAAATTAAACCTACTCATTTCTGTCATAAATCCATAAAATCGGCTGTCTACTGATAACTTCAATAATAAGAAACATTTTCTACCTGAATTACAACAAATTGGAATGAAAGAGAAATTTATTTTCTTTCTAGTCAGAATGAATATGTTTCTACAAAGAAAGACATTAATGTTTAGTAGGATGAAAATAGTATAATAGTGTTCTCTGAAATTCTTCGAATGTGTTTACTACTTTAAATTAAATAAAAAATCCGTTGTCTACTAATAACTTTAGCACTAGATTGTTTTTCAAATATTGATAACATTATTCCAATCCGGGACATCCTCGACACACTATACTACATCAAACCTTTTTGTTATGTAATGCGTTAACATTTTGTTCGACGCTAGCAGCAAGGAAATGTATAAATTCATAGTCGTTAGAGCATTGTAATAATTAGAATGCGGATTTTATGCACTTACGGCAAAAATGGTGGGTGTAATTTTAATTAAAAATATTACAAGACTGCAAGAGCATCAATACATTCCTTGTAAGTTAATAATAATTAACTATTTGGTTGCTATGACTTGCGATTAATGCGAACAATTTTTATTTTGCATAAAGATTCGCGGTCTAGTCATAATAGTAACAAAATTTGTCGATATTTCTTTTCATTTCAAATATAATCTCAATCATTGGTGTTTTAAATATTTTTTTCATCTATATTTTCTGCAATGTATAACGGTTGTACTTGTTTTGTTGTATATCACTTTCTCAGAAATAAAGATTCTTTAACTTCATGATTAAAAATCGATTTGATTAAAAATCAAACACAACAATTGGTAAAATATCGTTTCATTGTAATCGTTCTTTTGTTAAATTAAATTGATATTGCTGGAATAGTGAAACAGCTTGAGTGCGAATTTAAAAAATAAAAAAAAACATTATTGCTCCTTGATATACAGTTTGAAACATAATAAAAAATATCAATAAACCTACTGCAGATAATTATTATACATTATTTATTGGTTTATTTCCCTTGGTAAAACCAGAATTATTCGAGGTGACTCTCGAATAATGGAGTGTATATGTATACAATATATCGTAATATATTTACGCATACACATGTAATACATGGTCGAATATACAGAGGGGTAGCGATGATGGAAACGGTACGATCCACCGGATATACATATGCAATCAGCTACGTGGTTATACACACGCTGAAATCGGAACATGATTTACACCGGATCGAAGATGCTCAACTTTTCCATCTTAACCCACGACAGGATCTGTCGTTGCTAATCTTTCCACGTTTTACAGCGAGTACGTAGGTTTAGTGATTCGGATCATGATTGTTTTAACCTTCGAATCGTTTATGCTGTAATTTGTATAATATGCAGTACGTTGGTAGTACGTTTTTTTACAAAAGTTTAATGTTACACGGCTGACGGACTTATCTAATGACGTCTAATAACATTACTAGGAAATACTTAACCTTAGAGCATTAATATCCAATGAATTAAACAATGAGTTTCAAATAATGAGATACATAAATACACATCATTTGTTACATTACAGCATAGCAAAAGTATATGTATATTTATAACTATATTTAATAATTGGACATATAAAATATTTATTGTACATTATATACGTATGTATAATTTTTTAACTGATACTGCAGGAATAGTTATACAAAAAGAAGTACCTATATTTCTTGAAGTAACGTAAACAATTTTCCATGCAGAACGTGTTAATATAAAGCAATATGAAAAATTAATCTTTTCATTAGATGTATCGTCAGTAGAAAGCGGATTTTTGTGCATTTATGACAAAAACTAGTAGGTGTAAAATAAAACATTGAAAACGTTAGAGAATTTAAAAATACTGTTATATTATTATCAACCTACTAAACATATTGAGAAAGAAAATAAATTTCTATTTCACTCCAGTTTCTTGTAACTCAAGTAGAGCATTTTTATTTTACATAAAGATACGCTGTCTAATTATTAGATTTGAACTTATGAATAAAGAGTTGCGAAAAAGGAACTAAATATAAATTGTCTTAGTTATGAGTTAATCTTTTGAATTATACTGAACTTATTGATTTGTTCCAGTTCCGACTTCGAAATTGGAAAGCGATGAATAAGGATGATAAATTGGCAAACAAGAATTGGGAAAAAGAAGAAAATGTATTCAGATGGTGTTGAACTAACAACAATATTTGGGAAGAATGTCCACCACGTACAGGATGAAGGAAATTGCTTACCGGCGAACTTTTTGGTGATGTCCAGATAATGGAAAAGTGCCATAATTCTTTTTTATTCGCGGTCTGAAGAATGTAGTAAATAATGGAGCAATATACCTTGCGTCAAGCCCAGCAGATTTCAACAGGATATAAAATCTACAATTCACCTGTAGATACATAAAAGACGGTCCAAGGAAACCAAAGTTTTATAAAAATGAAATTCATAATATTTGATGCTGAAAATTACTTAATTCATTCTGCATGGTTATTCCTACAAGTTTAAAAGTGAGTAACACTTTCAACTTTGCTTTCTGTTTACTGTTCCACTTTGAAATGTCTTTTCGGAATTTCCTCAATTTTCTGAAGTGGTAGAAATACATAAAATGATCGACATCGATGCAGGCTGTTGTTAAAATGAGGGTAAAGAATAAAAAAAGATCTATAAGATTTTATAATTAAATTTGCAATATTTGTTTAGCCTTATTATGTGATAGCATCTCCATAGATTATCTCTACAAGCACGATATGGCTCTAAAATATAAACGACAAAGTTTGACAATTTTTTTCTGAATTCGAAAAATCTTTGGAAAGAAATTTCAGTGCTTTTAATGATCCGAATAGCGGAGACATTTCAAACAATGATAAAATCAGGAAGCAACGCGATGACCGATATCAGGCTTCTCGTAAATTATTACAAAGGATGCTACATTACTGGTGCATACACGCCGTCGAATAAAAAGCTTTTCCTTTGAGTCTCACGCATTACAATCTCCGGACGTAATTGGCAATCTATCAGTGACACGTACCGCCATACAGAGGAATCGATCAATCGTATAATACATATGCGATCAGGTAGCCGGCTTCTATCCTATATACGATTCGAATACACACGGTTTCTCGGTGTTCAAAGGAATTCTTCCCCGTTTTAATTTAATCTGCATTTAAGTGTCGGCCGAGATATACGGGGAGGGTCACGAGAAATCATCAATCGGAACGCATATCCCGATTGCACGGTCACGCTCGGGCCTTGCGCAATGACACGCGATCGAAGGGCGTGTACCGCAATTTTTCTTCTAATCGGCAATCTCGGCTCGCGGGAACGGTCACTCGGCTTCGTTAGCCCCGATAACCGACTCCTATTATGCAATGGAGTGGCTGTTTAATTATTCCGCGGATCGTATATTCTCTTCCAGGCACGTTCCGTATTATTGGCAATTAGGAGGATCCTAAGATGGACCGGACTGGTAATCTCCTGATTACACGACTGATGGGTTAGCGAAGAGCATTGTATGTATAAAATCATTCCGACATACAGTGCTGTACAAAAGTCTCGGGCCACTTGCGATACATTACAAATTTATATCTTTACCGGTTAACACTGGATCTACCACGCCAGTCAAAATGACTGGTTTTTACAATTTCATTCTGTAATTCCTACTTCTTGTTACCTTTTTTCGCAATTATGACTTTTACAGCGACAACTGAAGGTGTAATATAATGAATTTTACTTATACAGAATCAAAATAATTGTGTATCATGGCTACTTATACCAGTCATTTTGACTGGTAAGTACTTCTCAAAGTGGATAGGTATCCTGTAATCCGTTTCCCGAATCTGAAACCGTTCATTAGATATGTAGATAGATGTATCGATGTTTTTGTTAGGAAATGTTATTGCACCTTACGTCTTATCTGGCGCCAAAGCATGAACATAGTCGTGATGTAACGTAACATGGACATCGATGCCACACTATGGGCCAAACCGACGAAATCTGTGTAAAAATCAAAAAACTTTCGATAGAAATGAGATAGAGCGATGAAATTTTTTTTAAATGAAAGCTGAAACTATGGGATAATTATGGAGATTGTGGTATGAACGTTTTTTAACCTTGAAAGAATTCGTTAAACTTGCACAATTTCAAGAAAATTGTGGTTTTTCCAATACCACGCGCGGAAAAAATTTTTCTTTAACATAATTTCCCGTAGATTTTTTCACGCTGATTTCAAATCGGGTTTCAAAATATGTCTACGACCTCAGGATTTTGCAAGAAATCGATCTTTGTGAACACAACTTATATAATCATTTTTTCGTTGAAATGATTTGGTAACCCACTAGTTTGAAGGAATATTGTATTCTCATATATAAAACACATTAAAAATAATTATAATGAAGTATTTGAACGTTTACTTAAAATCAGCATGAAAAAATCTACGGGAAATGATGTGTCGCATGTTAAAAAAAAATTTTTTCCGCGCGTGGTATTGGAAGAACCACAATTTTTTTGAAATTGTGGAAGTTTAACGAATTCTTTCAAAAAATTTCATCGCTCTATCTCATTTCTATCGAAAGTTCTTTGATTTTGACACAGATTTCGTCGGTTTGGCCCATAGCGTGCCGTTTCACGCGGTTATTCTGTATACCATAGTGTGTTTGACTGAGAATTAAAATAATTTACTTATGGTACCTGTTAACTGTACCCTTTATTATACCATAATAATATTCATATTGCACAGTATGAAATTATAATTTAGTATTCATTCATTTTTTCTAAGGCCAGTCATTTTGACTGGTTTCGGTAGAAATAGGTGTATTTTAATTGCCGGTAAATCTAGTGTTAAAGAGCGTACACAAAGTTACCTCGAGCATCATTTAATTTAATATACTAATTTCATTATATACTGTTTATATAATTCTATAATGTATAATATATAATTCTATAATTTAATATTTTGCATGGACCTCAGAATAATCACTTAATTAAAGTAGAAGAGACTACGAATTTTCATTTATACACCTAACAGAACATATTTATGTATTCGTAACTGAATTGTGATTTCGTTTTAATCTCCAATCCTTTACTCCCACCCACATCAGAAATTTATTTACCGCAAGACAAAGAATATAAGATTATTCTCGAGAGTGTAATTTGATTGTCTCAGAATAATCAATTAATTAAAGTAGAAGAGACTACGAACTAATTTATACACCTAATGGAACATATTTCTATTCGTAACTGAACAAATTTATTATACAATACAAAATGCCAGTTAATTTTAATATAGTTTTACTGTTAGAGGGAAGGGGCGCCTTGAATAGTAAAGTTTCAGGAAGCAGGATGCAATTGCGTAACGGACGAAATTATTTTCTAATGCGCAGATAATGAATAATATCGTGGACTAATTGGATGTGACTCAACTTCCCCTTTCACCCGACACTGTCAGATATTCCGTTATCCTACAGTAAACGTCCTTCCCCAGGGAGTCATTAAAATTAAAAATAGCTACCCAGCAAATGCGCAGTTACATTCGAAGATCTTCCTAGAGGACTACGTAGAAGACATCCCTGCGACCTTCCCTCAACAACATGAGTGTCGTATCGATCACGAAGTACGGGACTTGATTCACGAAAAATGATTGTAGAGTCAATATCCGGAGAGCCAGTTCCCTTATTGATCAAATGCAAGACTTGGCTTTCTGTCTCCAAGTCAGACTCGGCTTCGAGTTACTAGAGTAAGTAGTTGAAACAGTTCTGACGTTAGTCGCGTGGAGTTTAGAAAGGCTCGGAGCTTGGTGTGCTCTGTGACAATTGTGTATTGGTCGGAGGGTGTGTTTGAAGGGTGGTGGAAATAGTGGAACATTAGGGAGAGTAGGAGTAGAAGTACAAGGTATCAATGTTACAGCGTGATTCTACACTTTAGGATTGGCGAAGATCTGTTAACCCCTTGCCGTATTTTAACGAGGCACACTCGTCATGAAGATTTTTAACAAAGCCTAACAAATACGAATGTCACGCCTTTCTTTTTAACAGAAACAAATATTTGATTCGTTTGTAATCAATATTTAAGCATTAGAATAAATGTAGCCATACAAGAAATATAAATTTTCTTTTCTCTTCTGCGATATTTTTCGGGATAAAGACGGTTTAATCACGGTTTAATCAGAAGTGAAAACTTCTATGGCGATTGTAATCGATTCTAAGTAGTATTACATATATGAATTATATATGAATATTATTAGTATCAAAATCAATATCTTCTTCAATGTTATTATAATTTAAGAATGAAACAATGGGCTTGTGATAACTAAAATACGAGATAAATAGTTTGAATTTAAAAATCTCTCGAAATATCTAAAACTTATCCGAGTAGCGTTTCACCTCGGAGCGTGACGGATCAAACTTATTCAGTGACCAGCAATTGTGTACACGGTGTACCTAGAGAAGTATTCACTGCAAAAGTTTCGTGAAAAATTGACCTTGACAGACTTTTTTAAGGTCAAACGTGTTCTGCTCATCGAGAGGAACAAACTTCTCGAAGGAATCGTTCTGTCAAAAATCGACGTTAAAAAGTTCAAATAAGAATTTTAGAATTTCATTACAACGTAACGTAATATATTGGGTTGGAAAGAAAGTAATTTCGTTATTTTAAGGTGAAATAAAAACCGAATTTCTTTATTCAAGTGATGAACTTTAATCAATAAAATATTTTCTTATTTGTTCTTCTTGGCAAAAGATCATTGAACAAAAGGGGAAATCTTTTATTCATTAATACGTTTGCTACCAGCATTTTTTCCGTTGCTTACCTTCCTTGTTCGAAAGTTTTATTAAATGCAACGTACCTAATTTTGAATTATTAAAACAGTTTAGCAGAAGAAAGTCACAGATTCTCGGAAAATTATGCATTTTACTATGACCTTAAACAACGAAAGAGCGTACAATTAATTTTACTGTTTTTAAGTGAACTGTCAGATTATGGATGTCACACTATTTGTGACGGTGGTAGCAAACAGGTTAAAGATCATTGCTTGAATAAAAAAATTGGGCTCTCTATTTCACCTTAAAACAGCGAAATGACTTTCTTAATGAAAGGGGGGAGACGTGTGATTTTTATAAGCGCATCCGCGAGGGTATAGGGGAGCCGAGGACCCGAGGATTCGAGGACAAGGGTTGTTTAAGGTAAATAGACGAGCGAGTTGGCATAAATAGCGAAGGAAACAGCGTTCCAGGTGTTTTCGTCGTTTCGAGTGTACTTTGTAGTGACGGTCCGAGTGCTCCTCCACTCGAGGCTCGTTACTTCGCAATGCAACTCTTGGCCGCACGCGAGAAACGGGACCGACACACCTTTGATTGTGAGTCCGCGACACGAGGGAAGACGGAGGGCGTTGCGACGAACCTTGCCGGTCTGTGTTCGTCAAGTAGACGCCGGTGTTCGTGCCACCGTGCGGTCGACGCCTCTCTAACGTTTAAACTAAGCAAAACCTGCACAACGCGAAAATGAGGAGAAACACGGGCCGCGAGAAAATTCCCGGAAATCAAGACAGAAAAGAACGGAACACATTACCAAGTTTCTAAACAGTTAAATAATTAAGAGGCTCCCGCTGCTGCTACACGAGTGTTCTTAAGCATTACTTTGCATATCGTTTCATTTCCTTCTCGGATTAAATAAAAACGATACTCCCCTCGCTGTACCAGGGAGAAAAATTACAAACTGAATTCCACGATCGTGTATACATAAGACCACTTAGGGGTATTCAGCACATTGAAATGGGACAGAAAATTTAGAATGTCGAAGGAGATCCGCCGAGTATTGGGAAGGATCAATTAAATAAAATAAGTGTAATCAATTTTAGCGTGGCTTGCGTAAGACAAATGTAACGTCTTTCATCAATATTGTTATGTTTTTATTACTCAATTTCCAATGATTAACTGTTTTGACCTTGGAAAAGTCTGTCAAGGTTAATTATGCACAACACTTTTTTACCTCTTTTTGACACCCGGTAGATACAAAATCCCTTGGAGGTCACATGAAAAATTGTATACAATACATACATACAGTGACTCCCACTAATATTCGGACACTCTTAAAAACACCGTAACTTTTCAAATATTCGACTATGCGATTTGAACTTTTTTGGAAAGCTAGAGCAATCAGTTTACTAGAGGACGTGAAAAGAAATTTTTTCAAAAATTGCATTTGACCGGAATTGTAGAGGATATACTAAATGTTGCATTTTACAACTTTTTTATGCGGGCCTATATTGAAATTTTGAAAAATATGTTTTGTAGATCTGTGTGGGTTATATGCATTGTGAAAGTTTCATCGAAATCGATTGATGCGGGGAAAAATGACAGTCATTGAAAGATGTAAGAATTCTTAGATTTACTGCTGTTATAGATCGAAAATCGTGAAAATCTGCAGTTTTTGACGAAATTTTCAGGATATGTTTAATTGAAACAGATCTGCAAAACGTATTCTTTAAATTTTCAATATAGGCCCACATAAAAAAGTTGTAAAATGGATCTTTTAGTATTTTCTCTACAATTCCGACCAATTGCAATTTTCGAAAAAATTTCTTTTCACATCCTGTAGTGAACTAAGTACTCTAGCTTCCGAAAAAAGTTTGAATCGTATAGACCAATATTGAAAAGATTATCGCGTTTTTTAGAGGGTCCGAATATTAATGGGAGTCACTGTATGTAATGATAGGGAAAAATACTGCAGTCAAATAGGTATGAACTGTTGAAAGTATGTCAAATGTTCATTGTACATGGAAAATCTTTTAGAAGTGACCGGAAAAAGTGCGTTTGTCTTGTTTTCAAAAGAATATGACACAGTGACTACCAGACTGCGGTTGTTCACGCAATTTTCAAGCTTTGTAGAGAAATTTTAAGAAGCTGGAACCAAATAAAATCCTATTTTCATTGATAATAGCTAGATTGCGGATCATTATGTAAAATAAAAAATGTTTGCTGTGATTGCAAGACACAGGAGCCAAATAAAAATTTGATTCTTCTTTTGATTATCTGGTTAAGGTGAAACTAATACACCGATGGCTTTAAATCTTTTTAATAGCTCCACTGTTTGAAATTGTACGTACCCATTTTTGTCATAAATGCATCAAATCCGCAGCCAAAATAAAAATCGTACTAAATTTCGTCGAATTTGATACTCCAGCAGTCATTGAAAATTGTTAAAAGCCATAAATGCATAAAGATCCGCAGTCTAGTGATTACTGTAAGAAAGTTCCTGCTAAAATGATAATGGCAGTGAAAATCGGTCGCGTATACGTATCAGAACTGCAAAGCAATTAACAGTGAAGGTGTCCGTGCTAATGAACCAGCAGGAGGTCGAGCGAAAACTGACGGATTCTACTCCGTGAGCTCCGTTGGACAGCGCTAGACGTAGCTTAGCTACTTGTTAGCACCCAACTTGTCCAATGACGCTTGCACAACGGTACAAGTGTAAGGTTTTGCAAATCCTAGTCTGGACTGGTCCAACACCTACAACGGGGATCCATTCACTGACGTTGAACTAGAAAATAGCTGACAAATTCAGTCTGACAGGTGAAGCCGATTTAAGGTAAATTCCTGAATAGCTGCACGCTGACACGCGATCAATTTTATCAATACAATAATTGACTGGGATTCTATGAAATCCGGTTGATGGATTCAAATGGTCGATATCAGTCAAGCTACGCCTGCGAAGAAAAATTCCTTCGGAAAACTCAATCGAGTTTTCCTCTCTCAACCCTTGCGCACTATTTCGATCGATCTGACACGGAATGAATACTTAATCTCTAGCGTCTCGTCGAGTCACAGACCTTTTAACATTTTTATTCTACCTTTTACATATTTGAATACATCCTAATTTTTTAATACAACTTCATTTTAACACAGGTTTGTACGAAGGATGCGAATGAAGCTATTACGTGAATGGGACAGGAGAGTTGACCTCTTACAGTTCATTGGTACGTTAGACCAGTAATATCGTAAGGTCCCATTTAGGGGATTTGTAAACTGACACCATGAGTGGGAACTGCTACTAACGTCACTTATGGTAGAATGTTATCGCTCGTCACGTTTTCTGAAGAAGGAAGTAGCCAGATCATTTTCTCCAGCTCCTAATGAACGGTGTTTCGTTAACTTTTTTCATGTCAAGCTCAAATATTATGTTCAACAAAATTGCTTTATTTGTACAATCTTTCAATTACATAACTCTCTATTAATACCCTACATTATTACAACTAGACTGCGGATCTTTATGCCTTACAAAAAATTAAAAAAATGCTGGGTTATCAAATTCGACAGGATTTAGTATGATTTTTATTTGTTATAGATCTATACAAACGCTATTGCCAATGCGAATGGAATTTTATTTGGTCCCACTTTCTTAAACCTTGTCCACAAAACTTGAAAATTGCATAAACATCCACAGTCTAATTACTCTCTCTACCCAGTATAAAATATTAATTACTTAATTAATACCCAGCAGTTGGCAAAAAGAAGAATGCTACATAAATTCGAGAAAACTTGTACGCTTCGGTCAGTGATGTTTTTATTTTGGAGATATTAGTACACAATTAACAATTCTAATTTTTTCGAAGTAAAAGTGAACATTCAAATCAAAGAATGACAAATGTCAGTGCTAAGTGCTTTTTCTTAAATAGAAATATTTTCCAGAATTAGATTCGAGTTCTACACCGAATCGAGATTCGAGTTCAAAAATAAAACGTATAATACTACATATACATATAAATAGTACGTCTGATTTTAATAGATAGATTCTCGATTGCCGGTGCTAATGGCGTCGATACGGACGCCAGAGCTATTCGCGTACATTACAATTACCGGGATTTTGGTCAGTGAACTGTAAGTTGACAGAACTATTTCAACTCAGGTATACTTGAGCGTCGCTGCGCCAAAATAGCGAAAACTTTAATACTATAACATTCAACGCTGAATGTTAAAATGATGATCTGAATTCCGGCCAGCTAAACAGTTAATTTACCCGTAGAAAATCCTATTACAGTTTACGCTTTCTAACAAACTTCTAACTACGTGTCAAGCACCACGGAATACATTAAAAGTGAATCTTATACCGCGAAGGACAAATATTTTATGGACATGTCACAGTCGGGGAACGTATTGGCTTTAATCCTTGTGTAGCCAAACGGGTACATAATAATTTTTGAATGTTCCACTAAAAAATATTACAAAATTTCTCCGAATGCCCATTCTTTGGTTGCTAATATTGGTTTGGCAAGAAAGTAATTTCGGTATTTTAAGGGGAAATAGAGCACTATTGTTTCTTATTCAAGCAATAAACTTTAATGAATAAGATATTTCCCATTTTGTTCGATGATCTTTTGCCAAAAAGAATAAATAAGAAAATCTGATTGATTAAAAAAATAAGTTCATTGCTTGATTTAAAAAATTGGGGTTTACCTCACCTTAAAATACCGAAATTACGTTCTCTTAAAATGTCTTAAAAGTCTTAAAATGAGAATCTGTGCAAATCTGTTCAATGCAGAAGGTTTTAAATAATCATAAGGGTTAAACGTACACACCTACTGTCAAGCTGTACATTTGGGTAAAATTTTAACGAGAAAACATAGGATATTAAACAATCAGCTAGATGAAGCAAAAAGTATTTAGAAAAATATAATACTACTTTGACGAAAACGAATAACACTCTCCTCCCAATCATATATAAATACAGGTTACAAATCTGTCAAGGAAGTACAACATTTACAATTCGTTTAGAATACGAAATTGACAAACTTCGTTTGAACGCAAGCAGCGACTTTCATTTAAACAAGTCAATACGAAAATTTGGAGAAAGATTGAAAAAATATAACTTGAAGAAATAAACTAGAATTTATTACGTCACAGAGAAATGGTAAATCAAGAATTTACTTTTATTTCAGTAAGAATATTTGTTATTATGATTAAAATTTCTACGGTTTTGGTTGTTTAATTACATACGTTTCATTATGATTAAACTACAGACGTGAGAAACTTGCGGTGATGCAGAGCATTATCGGTGGAAAATTCGAGAACACCGGTTGTATTTGCATGCACGACGAAACGTATTTTCCACCACGTGCAAACATTCCCATTTCTGGCGGCGGGCGAACATAACCCATTCTCCTCGGCTCAAATATACACCAAGGATGCGTTGATCTTGGAAAAATTCACGAGTATAAAGCCCCGATAAACTTTTCCTACCGATAAGCTTAGATATTCTCCGCGTCGCTCGTAAAGTCGCGACACAGAGGAAAAGACTTTATGCCGTGCCGAGAAAGACATTTCTTCGAAAATTCCCAATATAGAGGAGCACAAAGCTCGCATACGAGCGCGTGTTTACGTACGCAACTAACTAAGCCGTTATCCATTATTATCATGCAAATAGAAGCGCAAAATAAAGTAGAATAAAAGTAGAATGTTAACCCTTCGCACTCGAGTGGTGGCTCAGAGTCGCCACTAAAAATTGCTATATCATTATTCAGAATATTGTTTAGATTATTAAATATGTCGGTATCTCTAATTTATTACTACACAATTAAGAGTATTGCACGAGTTATTATATCAATTTCATATCCATAAAATAAGAAAAATCATATACAATGCAATTATTCTAGGTCGTAAGAAATGTTTAATTTCCGAGTTAAGAAAAATCTTCCATGCTTCTCCAAATTAAAATTGCGTTCCTCAGATAAATCATTTCGAAAATTTCTTGTACTACATGCATATCTATTTGTAATATATTACTTTATATGTATATTTCTTGTACTACACTTGTACTATACCTGAGTAAAATAAACTACCTATACTTATAGGGAATGTTGATTACACTATCTTCTAGCTATCAATTAATATATAATTAATATAAAAATCATTATTATATCGAGAACATTATATCAGTAAAAAGTGTACATGATACTAAATACATTATGAAATACGGCATTGACGTTTGAAGAATTTTGCTTAACAATCCAGGAACTGCTAAAAATGTGATTGCTCAAGTCCCTGCATATTTTCTTGCTTTCAAATTTCTGAAAATTTTTTCTTTTACGTGCTGTACTTATTTCTCTCGTGATATCCAACGAATCAACAAAACACTCGACATATTTTCACAACTCTAAACAATTTCCAGTAATGTTTCATCCCGCTTCGCGAAATTAATGGTAACGCTGTTGTTAGTTAGCCACTTCGTGTAACACTTCTCTTGGTTTCATAGTAAGCGAACTTTTTTCATTAGCATAGCTTAGTGACTAGTGGGCACTTATTAACATGAAAGAGTAACGAGCAATTAAATCCCACTTGTTACAGGGAGGAAAACGCGCGTACCGATCGTGCTTTTTGCCGATCGGAGGCAGCGCGCCGGGTCAGAAGTTGCGTAACAAACACAAGAGCGTTAATGTTGTAAGTCACAATCTTGCTCAGCGAGGGGGAAAATTAGAAAACTTCGTTCCGCGGTAATACAGTTACGATATAAACAACATCATTAAAACGTGATCATCCGAGATGGTAGCACCGGAGGCGGCGAGCAACATCGAACAATATTTCCGCGATCCTGGGCAATTCTTCTGCCAGCGTTTCCTTTCACGACGATCAAAGAAAGCGTGCACGGACGTATTCCTTTGCAGCTTCAATCGCGATAGACGCCGAGACGCCTTCAGTCAGCAATCGTTTCCTGCATGTGTAGCAAAGAATGTGAGAAGGTATAACGAAATTGTTCCTGTGCTCTAAAGATAATGTTAGAATGCTACCGAGGTAAGCTATATCGTAGCAGGATTTTAAACAGATACGATCAAAAGTTTTATAAGCAATTCATAGACACAAACATTTAATCGTGCTTCGATGGAGGATTCACGTTTATTGCTTCATCCCTTTATTCTACAGACGCTTGCCACGAAGGATAAAGGGTCTACAAGGATAATGTAGGATTGGTATTGTGTGGCAAACAATCCATTTAGGTTGGAACATATAATCCCCCAAAATTTTAAATCCTTAACCTCTCATTCATGGTTTTACGGATAAACACCATTGACGTGTTTTATTTCACAATTTACTTCAAACGACAGTTCCTCGACTGCTACTTATTTTAAACAATTTTGTGTACTAATTATATTAGTTTTTATTATATGTATGTACTAATTATATTTGTTTTTAACTAAAAAAATATGTAAAGGAAGAACCAAATACATATCAGAACCTGTTGTATTTATATTTTTCTTTCTCTGATGTAGAGTCACACTCGACAAAGGAGTGCATAGGGTTAACTTCATCATTTTTTTCTCGGCTGTTAATTACGATATTAAGATGAAAATAATACGAAAATATACACGAATTTACCTCCTGCAACTCATATATTCTTTTCATAACCGTGAGCAAATTATTAAGGGTAGAAAAAATCTATTATTTAGGGGTGGTGGTTGCAAGCAACCCTTTGAGTGACGCCTACCACAAAAATTCCAGAACAATGTTCTGTTACCTGTCTAATATACAGGGTGAGGCACCTAAATCAGGCCACCGGAATAACTCGGCTGCTATTGGTGTTAGGAAAAAGTGCATCACATGAAACTTGCTTGGTTTCGAGGGCTTGCAATAATCTGATGTTGGTAGCTTTTTTACAGGTGGACGTGTAAAGGATATATGAAGGTCAACATTATTTTTTTTAAATAGAATGCCCAATATTTTTTATCGAATTCGGATGAAGCAGAAAATTCTGCGTAATAAATTATTGACCTTCATATATCATAAATGGTTAACGAGATATTATCGATATAAACTTGGAATAATGTTTTTTCGGCGTTTTTAAATGTTTTAATTTAAACGTTTAAATTTCCTACAACATAGCTATATAATGTAGAATTTGATCGAACCGTTGCGCCGAAAAACATTATTCCAAGTTTATTCAAAAACAATTTAAGATCGATAAGAATCCCTCCTTTATTATCGATATAGTTTCCCATCTAAATCAAGTTCTATCTGATGCATTTATTCTTAACACCAATAGCAGCCGAGATATTCAGGTAGCCTGCTTTAGGTGCCTCACCGTGTACATGAAAGTTTCCAGATAATCGGATTGGTAGAACAAAGTTAAATAATTGAAAAACAAAATGAGACTCTCCGCCATTGCAATATTATAATCTGAACGAAGCTATCGGCAAGTACAATTACCAACATTTGGCGTGCAAAATTCTTTTTAAGAACAACTACAAACAACAGTTCTTTTACTACTAAGAACGCAGCACACCGGTAGCTCGGAGGACAGCCGCACACACGTGTACTTAGATCGGTGCGCAACACACACCATCGAGTCGTCAACTGCCAAACTCACGCACACTGGTACAGCTCTTTTGCACGGGTAAATATTGCCCGGCTGTGCTCTGGCCGAGGGTTAACGTATCGATTACCTCGTAAACCGATAACAATGTACCGCTGAACGTATCTCGCGCGACATTCCAAATGCTTAATAAGAAAAGGAAGAATAGTCCCACGACTTCTCTTTTCCCCGGCGACGGAACACCCGAAGAGCACTCGAGCGTAATGGCCGCAAGTTGAACCCTCCGTGATGGAAACCCCGGGATTCCCAGACATAACCCGCGCGACAAACACGAAATCCACATTAATGTCCTCCAACGCGGTCCGCGACTAAGAACAAAGGGATCGCCTGAAAAGAGCGACAAACGTGTATCTCCCTGCGCGGGGGGGTTGGCGAAAAGAAACAAAGACAAAGGGTGTAGGACCAACTGAGGAGAGAGCGAGAAAAAAAAGAGGGGATTCTTGGGGGCGATGGTAAGCGGTGGGCGCGTGTACGAGCGGCTAAAAAATCTCACGCACTCGAACCTCAAAGTCCCCTGAAAAAGGAGACGCCTAAACGCACTACTTCCAACAACGTTTGCCGGGGACAGCCCGAAGTCTTTTCTACCATAAAAGTCTCTTCGCGGAGAGTTTAAAGAAGGGGTTGCCGCGCGAGGCGCGCGCGTATATGTAGGTATTATCTACCGTTCCACCCCTTCGGTAGACACAGAGGCGCCTTTGCCGAGGCACAATTTTGTTCGTAGGAGGAAAAGGCTGCTGACTAATGGCGCGCGCTAATTGTGCCGCCTGCAGTACACGTACACTAGGTACCCCTTAGATATAACCAGAAAACGGTAGGGATGGGGGTTACAGGAGAGGACAGGAGAAGAGGACGGGGAGGCTAGTGGATAGAGATGGGAAGGGTTTGGAGACCGGCTGGTTCAAGAGGGACAAGGGAAAAGGTGGTAACGGGGCTCGATTACGTAGGTATACGTACACTATGCACACTATACACGGATACACCCGCCAACAGAGAGGAAGGAACACGGGGGAGGAGGGATGCAGAGAGGGGACGCTTGGAACCTGCGATAAATAGATTAAATTTGTCCCTCGACTCCCCCTTTTGACGGTGCGTTAAGCGGAAATAGATGGATGGCACGCGACCGGTATTATGTCGATATACTGCACCGTCGGCACGCTAATAATCGACCAACGCGATGCATTTCGCAGCACACTATCGCGAACACACGGCAAACAGCCGTGTATCCTCTTCGATCTCCGACCACCGGTCACGGATACCGACCAACCCAGCGATCAAACGAGAATCTTGAACGAGACCTCGCGAAACGCTCCAACCTCTTCAACGACTCCTCTTCTACCCACAGCTGACTGGCTTTTCCAGAACGTTGTCACGAAATATTGTGTTATTTCAGAGATTCTGTTGTGAAATAGTTATTATTACTTCGCACGTTGCAAGCCGGGTAGATGTTATTACGGAACGTTCGTGGCAATTTAATGAATTTAGTCATTCCAGGAGGCGTGCATAAATTTTCCTGAGTAATTATTCGTACACCCTTAGCCGTAAGAATACTTAGAAGAATGATGTCTAGCTCAACGATTTTTAGACAATTACCTTCGAATGCTTCTTTCAAAGAATTTGTGTTCTATACTACGTTACTAATCTTGCAAATTGTATTGAATAAATAGACAGAGGATCTTTATCATGTCTGTTAGCTTCTCCATACAATTTCTGTCCCTATAAATCGTTCCTTAGAATGTTGCATTTGGTTAAAGACACGCAGTGTAGTAATAAATACAAATTTACTGTTTTAATTACTTTTGGCTGGTGTTCTAGCTAACTAACTTAATTAGTTGGTTTCTATCTTTCTAAGTTCCCAAATACAATGTCACATTATATAAAGATATTATGTAGTATGATATATCATGAATTAAAGTTTAATTAAGTTAATTTAGTACTACAGCGAATAAAATATATTTTTTCTTCGTCGTAAATAAAGTTACAGTAGGACAAAGTAAATATTGTACCTATTGTGACCAATATTAGAAATACTCACTGTATGTATCTAAATAATTTTTGTAATATCAATTAAATATTGCTGTTTACAAGTGATTCATTAAAACATTAAGTACTAATCTATTGAACTTCACTGAATTGTGTTGTACAACTCGTGAAGTTAATTGATACGCTGCAGAAACATTCGTGTTTGAGTGATTTATGGTAGAAATGTTTTTGTTGCTCGAGATAGTCAGGGGTGATAGTTGATTGATTGTAGGGATGGATTCCCAGAAAACAAAACAATTAAGCGTTCCAAGAAGTACTGTGACATTAATGGTCGCCGAATGTGAGGGTTTGTCATTGCACAGTCACTTCTTGGTCGACAATGTGTATTTAGTCTTTTTCACGAAGCATGATTTGCTCATATTCCTGGCTGGGAAGGTACTGAAAGTGTCCAATAGGGCCTTCTCGACGTGACTGTCATTAAAACAAAAAATAGGCTAAAAACGAATTGGTTTCATAAAAGTAGTTGGTCGGGTAGATATGTAAATTTCTACTCATTTCATCCTTTGCAACATAAAGTTGGCTTAATTAAAGGTTTAATAGATAGAGCTATTTTACTCTCTGATCCTGAATTTCGACCCAACAGTTTACTGTTGATAAAAAATATATTAAAACGCAACGGTTACTTAGAAAACTTTACGTCAAACATCATCGAAGAACGTATTTTTGAACTATACCATCCTCTTTTGGTTGAAAAAAGAAAAGAGGATAGATTTAAAAGAACTAGTCCAATCAATTGGAAAAATACTGTTGTTATACCTTATGTCGAGAACATCTCCAATGACATAAAAAGGATCTTTCGAAGAGTAGGAATTCATACACAATCTTCAGAGAATTCCAAATTATCTTAAAACCTTATTTCCACCTGTTAAACACAAGCTACCACATTTAGAAAGTTGCAATATTGTATACTCAATACCTTGCTTGGACTGTAGTCAAGTATACATTGGACAAACGTCCAGAAATTTAAAAACTCTTGTCACAGAACACAAGTGTAATATTTTCTTACCTCCACCACAACATACGGCTTCGACGAAACATTCACTTGAAATGGATCATAGATTTGATTTTGAGAACGTCAAAATTATTGACAAAGAAATACATTCAATATTTCTGTTTTTTTCAAAATTACTATAACATATTTAATTTACAGACGCGATTCAAATAAATCTTGAAAAAGATCCAAACTAGGATCGAAACGTTGATTTTGTTTGACAATTAGCAAAGTTGCTTTATAATTCGTAATAAACGATCGAAAATTATAGAACGATAGAAGAAACATATTTACGACAGAGTTTAGTACGATTTTCATTTATTTCAGATTTAAAAAGGCTACTAGCATGGAAAATATTGTAAGATTTTATTTGATTCGAGTTTCTTAAAATTCGTCTACAAAAATTGTAATGATAATGATACGAGACCGTTACTAACATACCCCAGTTGACTACCTGATCTCGCGTTAGGTTCGCATACAGAACACAATAAGATTCCGAAGCAGGTGCTACCATACCCTAATCTTGCATCAGGTTCGTTTGTTATCCAACCTCGCAGCACCACCTCGACTTCGCATCGAGTTGGTCTGCAATGTCTGCATTCCACAGCCAACCTCCAAGCAAGTCCCTGACTTCGTGTCAGGTTCGCCTGCGCGTCAACTTCCTAGTGACTTCTCAATTTCGCATCGGGTTCGTACGCCAAGTATCTCAACATCCTAGCAGCTCCTTGACTTCGCGTCATCTCCGTCTGTGCACCCACTATCATATCGAATACCATTTTACACAAACAAACCTCGCTGGCCACACACGCGCTGCTCGTAGCATGATTGACCGAATGCGAGATTACATTGCCGTTCTAAAGATTTTCTATTATACGCTACTGTGCAAAAGAAAGAAGCACTCGGCCATTTTTCATAGAAAAGCGTGAAAAATCAAACAAGAACACAGTAAGTTTTGAAAAAGGATTCTGAGAATATGTGTTATTGCGGATTATCTAGTACGTATACATTATAACTCAGACGGTATACGACCTGTTAAATTTTAGTTTCAGCAAATCAATTTTCATATACATGTATTATACTACATATTGTATGCGCACGTATATGTCTTCCCGTGAGTATTCTCGAGCTAACATCTGCAATCGGTAGGCAAGATATGGCGAGCTCGTAAAATTAACTCTCCAAGGACCGGTGTCGCTATCCAAGCGAGACTTAATCGTGCTAATATAGGATATTTCTCTAGTTTTTTCGAATGAGAATTTAATAGATTTCTATGCGGTGTACGACGAAATTGTTAAAAGTTTGCCTAAACACACGAAGTTAAAATATTTTACTTCTCGATTCACGAATTATTAAGTGGTCCCGTTTAGTCGCGAATATAATGCTAAAAACTCTAGAAAGTCTCATAGACATTAGCTGTAAACAATGCTTATCGCTCATGTTCAAGAAAAATGTCACAACTCCTGTTTCCTTTTTTGTTTTGTACCTCACGAAATCCTACAAAGTATGATCATACAAAGTGTGCCATTAAAAATATCTCCTTTATTTTTAATGGCACAAAAAAGATATTTTTCGCATAATTTGAATGGTTTCCAAGGAGGAATATCATAACAGAACCATTTTTTGTCTGATTATTTTTTCGTAGTTTTTTCAAGGTCGTCGTTATTTGTTATCGAGAAAACTTATCTTCTTTATTCCATCTTGTTAATGACTTAAGCATATTGAAATGTATTTTTTCAGCCGTTATAAGATGGAATAAAAAGAGATAAGTTTTCCAGATAAAAAATAACGATGACCTTGAAAAAATAACCGGACGAAAAGAATTGTTCTTCTATGATATTCCTCGTTCGATACCATTTAAATTATGTCAAAAATATTTTTTTTGTGCCATTAAAAATAAAGGAGACATTTAGGTGGCCTCCTTCAGCTGAGACACTTTGTATGCTTTAAATATTGTGCGTTGATTAAATGTAAATGCTCTGCGTTGAGTAATGAATTTATTCTGCCGATTAGATCCGCCAACCTAACAGTAAATATTTTTCTAAGGTAATTAGTCTTACGTGTCAGTCGCAGGGAAAATTCGAAGCTATGGAATAGATTCTCGTGAAAATGACCCACATATTATAAGTGAAATTGCACGTCCGAACAAAGCACGAACTCATCACCGCCACCACAGGATAACCAACCGCAGCGCAGCGCTGCGCTGGTCCCTCTATCGTTACGAAACAAGATCTCGAACCCGGTGTGTATCGGGTCGCCTACTTCCGGGAACCGAAAGACAAGATTCACCGTAATTATAAGCGTGATAATAAACCGCGGAGTCAGCGGACTCGTTAAGACACTCGCTAAAATACATTTCCCGTGCACGCTGCGCAGGAGATAACGCCGGATTTCAGCGATTCCACCGACTCGCTTCCCTGTACGCTTTTGTTTAATCACGGCTCGAAGATCAGCTGGCTGACGGAAAGCCGGTCTCTCCGCCTCGGTAAAGAGGTCGCCGTGCCGGTGACGAACGCGCTGGGGACGCAGTGATTACATTTGGAAATTCACCGTGGATGAGGAATTTTGCGAAACATTTTCTGGTCAGGCAATGCGCTAGATTTTAATGGCGAGGATTATCCCGGAATTATAGACACTGAGAAACGGGAAAAATTCACTCGGATTTCTACATTTCATTTTTTGCAATTCATGCGTGATTTATTTCGCGACACACGCGCTTAGAAATGTCCTGTGTTTCCTTGTTATATTTTAACGTGTCCCACAAACATTTTTCTCCTGAGATATCTTCGTTCTTTTAAATAGTAAGTTGAAATGTTACGCGAATGAAAATTGCTGAATTTCAAACAAAACTTAATATGGTAGTAGGGTCACCTGTCAAGTGAATGAACATTATTCGCATTACACGAAAAAATAACATTTATGATGCCCTCTTCGTGTTGAGATTTATGCGGCGATTAATTTGAAGGTGCAAAATATGGGAGAAAACTTTATATTGTAGTATAAATTGCACAAAATATAAATAAATTTAATCTTGTTATTTTTATAATACTATACACATCAGTCACTTTTGATGGTCGGTAGGTTTAGTGTTAAATAATATGAAGAAGCGGTGCGCAACGGAACACAGATGATTTTCGAAAAATCAATATCTCCTTGGAAACGATTTCTTTTGTTTCAATCGATCTGTCTTGATCGAATACATTCTTACGTATAATAATTAGACAGCGGATCGTTATGCAAAATACGAATTTTCTACACGAGTTGCAACAATAGTTGCAAAATAGAAATTTGTTTTCTTTCTTAATATGTTTAATCGGTGGAAACTAATACTGTATTTTTAAATTTTTCTAATGTTTTTACTGTTTTAAATTACACTTACCCATTGTCCCCATAAATGCATAAAATCCGCTGTCTAATAATAATGGACATAAAGTGTTCTTTCATATTTTGCAACTTCAAGATTATCATCTGAATGGGCAGGGAGACGATGACTTGGTACGGTCCTATCCGATTTGAAAAAGAATTCAATGGTTAAATTTTAAATAATACAACTTTATTAATCAATTATACATATAGTCACCATCCTTTTCTAATTGTAGAAAATTTAACCAATTTTTAATCGTAATTTAACCAAATCTTTAACCAAATCTTTAACCAATCTTTACAAGTTAACCGTTGAATTTTATTTTCAAGTCGGGCACGAACTTATGCAATCGTCTGGTAGAAGACTGGTATTACGGTATTACTGGTATACCGGACTGTAATAAAACTTGTTAACCAGACGCCGGAAACCGAAGAATGTAAAAATATTTTTATAAATTCTTTCCCGGGGGACTTCGAAACCGAACACGAATGTTCTACTGATGTTGCAAAAGATTGCGTGTTGTTCTAGGCGGTTGATCTTTCCGTGAAAATTAGCGTGTTTTATCGGCCCCTGCGCTGTGATTAACGCAGGAGACGAACCGAAACGTGCAAGGTCCTGCGGAAAAGAATGTGAAAGTAAATAGACCGTCCTGGTGTATCTGTGTTAGAACGCATACCGCGTGGATCATGTACCGTGAGTGATTCAGTAATTCTTTTTCCATATGAAGAGATTATTAACACTTCTCTTAAAGGAGAGCCACAGTTTCTCGGAACGGCGAAAAAACTTGCAGTTGCCGTGAAAAGGGAAAAGTAGTTTCTCATTGCTAACGGGAGTTCCCTCATTTGGATCGAACGAGAAACTGTGCCATCGGCCGTGAAATCAAAATTACATATCTTTCGATTTTGTACATTAATCTACGAAATCTACAAATGTTTCGCGATAATTATCAGTTCTCTCCGAACCATAAAATTCTTGCGTTTTCAAATATTTACCCAGAACATGTGTGTCCCTTTATTTTCTTACACGTCAATCAAATCGTAACATAATTATAGCATTTTTATCGGTTTGTAAAGATATTTTTTAACTTCTTGTCTACATTTCGAAAACGAATTGGATGCTATTTGTAACTTCTGCATTTCATTTCAATACAAAGGAATAATAACTACCGTGTTGTAGATTAATTTTGAAATACTCAGCACGTAAAGGAAACCTTATTCCGTGATTCCACACTTACCTACTATATCTCCTTCATATCATATTTTATTTTTGCACTATTTGAGGCTTATCTTGCATGTCCCTTAACAGAGTTGAAAATGTAATTGCTTCCTTGCATGCTATCGTGTTTAATGTAAGTATTCATAAAATGTTCTACAAACTTCTACAAAGTACATTCACAATGTTACACAATAATTACCTTGTCTCGTATTATACTACTTTTTCATTGTTTTCTACGTGACCGGAGAATATATTCTATCCTGAATATACAATTCTGCAAGAAAAGAGTTGCTTATTTATATTTTCATTACGTATATGTCTTAACGGATCAAAGGATCTTTATGCAAAATAAAAATTTTTTCCAGCTGAATTGCAACGAGCTGCAGTGAAATAGAAATTTATTTTCTTACTTTATATGTTCTTACTAGGTTGAATAATAAGAGTATTTTCTAATCCTTCCAATGAATTTACTCTTTCAAATCACGCCTCTTCATTTTTGTCATAAATGCATAAAACCCGCTGTCTATATATAAATTTTTATTATTGCATCACTGATGGTGAGCAATAAATATCTAAGAGATAACTCGAGACTCAAAATTCGTTTGATCTTGTTATGCTTGTTTTAATTGAACTAAAATTTATTTTATCCTATTATGTTAGCCAATCGCGTATGTTTCTCTCCCGCATTTTTAATAGGGAAATGTTTTAATGTAAAATATTTTAATGAATAGAAATCTCCAGAGCTGAGAGTAATTTGGAAAGTTGCATGTGAGCGGTGACACAACAATGTGCATCTCGTGATTCTATTTTCATTTTAATGTTCCATCCCGTTATGTTCTTATGAATGCTGCAGGTTTGCATTATTTTTAACGTGTAATTATAATACGAATTACGTTGGAAGCACGGCATCCATTGTGGCGTATTAAAGTGCAAGATAGAACATTCAAGGAATCTGTGGGAAGGGAACCATTCCTACTTCTCTGCGAAAGACGTTTGATATATGTGGTAACGGTTCTTGAGCTTGTCAATCTCGAAAGTCTCGATATGCGCGGCAAATCCCGTATGAGGGCCACTATAGGGGTGAAAATCCTATCCTGCAGTTACGACGCTTAACCCCCCATAAATCTGAGTAGCTGTACGAAGAAAATGAACGATGAAAGTCAAGAATAGCTTCGATCAGCTATTAATTAGAATGGAATACCGAGACCTGTTAAGCTGACAACGAGGTTAATAGCCGCAAGCCCACGGAACTTCATTTACATCGTACTGTACTTCAACTTTGTTTTAATTTCATTTATCTCACACACCTTTTGCTTGCTCTGTCACACGTAATATAGACACGTTATCATCGTTGAACACTTTCTAATGTGACGGAAGGAGATAATATTTCATTCGACGTGTATCTTTTAATTAGAGGGATTTCAAAGCAGCTTCATTCATTAATTTTAATTAATTTATTAATTCTGTGTTGATGCAGTGATTAAAGATATCAGACCATGCAACAGCTAGACGGTGTAAATCTTAACATTGATTTTTCTGAATAAATATTTGCATTTTGATAACGTTTTCACACTCTAACCGTACCACGACCGGTTTCACAGTTTTTAGCTTTTAATCATTGACATTATAAAGAAGTGTGTGTGTGTGTGTGTGTGTGTGTGTGCTTCCATTAGAAATTATTCAATAAATTTCTTTATTCGTCTTCGAATTTTCATAAAACAAAGTATATACGACACATTTTGTGCCCGGTACTGTTAGTGTTAAATGAAAACTGAATGTGTTGAATATTGTGAATTTACATACAATTTTATGTGCATTGTTAAACATATTTTGAAATGTTGTCGTGCTCTAAATGCACTCGAAATGATCAGAAATTAAATGTCGAATGTTTTTCGTGAAATGCAGTGTTTAAATACTGTTTGGATCCACTGTATGTAACTTGCAATAAGTTCAGTCTCAATCAATAAACGCGCATGGAATTTCCTTCTCGGCTTAGCACCTCCTCAAAGAGTCACCCTGCAGATCAATTCTGTAGTTCCGCAGCATTCACATAGTTTATTTTCAGCAGAGTAGACTATCAACGTGATTTCTCGAATTGGAGATCCTTCCGCGAGGTGCCTCGAAGCGCACATCATTTCCGTGACATTCAAATGCATTCGTAATCGTTCAATCAATCAGCCAACGGACCGCGCGAAATATTTAATTACTTCGTTAAATAGGATTCATCCCGTCGCTTCGTTGCCCTCTCGACTTTCAAAATATCCTGCCTTCACTTTCAGTCTACAAACGGTCGAGTTACCATAATCCTTATTTGGTGCCAGCTGCGAAGTTAGCAGGAAACTTTCGAAATATTATTCTTGAATAGCATAAATCTTAAATGAATGAGACGCTGACAATTTTCGTGGAATATACAGTAGACACTAGTGCTCGAGGCTATTTCGTGAATTATAGTTTGCTTCGAAGAAATACAAGTGTGTTTTATTTGTTAACATCTTAATATTTTGATAGTTCAAGATAAAATTACGATGCTGAGTAATTTTAAGAATTACACTTTGCTTAAACGGATTTATGATACACGCAGTTAAAAAGAACAATAATAATATATACAAATAATAATAATAAAAGCGTCTTTTAGACTCTTTTAATGCATAAAACTATTTTTCATGGTATAATCGCTGCCTCCACACAAAGATATATAGTTTAAATTTTTGAAATTGTAGATTACATCGTCTTGTGGATCGTTTACACAAAATTTCTAGATTTGGTATACGAGCTGATTGTTTACAAAAAATATAGAATAAACTTTTTCCTTAGAAGCTTTGTTTTCGAGAAAATCGAGTCTTATCGTGACCGAGCAATTCTACTTCCTGGATATGCTATGTATACGCGAACCTGAGTGTTCTTAAAACTCGATTTTCTCGAAAATGAGGTGTCGAACTAAAAAATGTTATTCCTTCTTTTTGATTTATTTTTACATGGTCAATCTTCAACTAGTGACAATTCTAACGAAACAGTAATAGGAACAGTGGAATGACAGTAATTTTTGAAGCAACAACCTCCAATTATTCTTTGCAGTTTGCGTCTATCGTGTGTACCTGAATAATGCATGAGAATTTCGTGCGTCTGATAATTTGCAATTTATATCGCATCAAAAAACACGTTGTGTATTAATGCGTATTATTTTTCACTAGATAATCGAATCAAGGAGCAATATACGTTATACGCTTTCAAATTCATATTTTCTCTTGGCTTCGCATTCATCATTTTTTTTTTGTACCCATTGCACCGTATCCATTTTACACTGCGCATGGATATTATTTTGCAATTCTGTAACGACCGATGAGATTCTGATTTCCGATAGTGAATTTATTTCATTTAATTTACGCTCCATTTCGCAGTACAGTTCTATTTGCACGCATGAACTTCTGTAAACTTCGAATCAATACAAAAATACGTCCGCGATTGCTGTTAAATATAGCGCAAAGGAATATAATATCTAATCCTTTTGAAATATTAGGTATAATAAATGATAGATAAACGTAAACACTAGTATGAGTAGGTGTAATTTAAAACAGTGAAAACATCAGAAAAATGTTAAAATACTGTGTTATATTATTTTGAATCTATTAAACATACCAAGAAAGAAAATAAATTGCTACATCACTCCAGTTTGTTGCAATCCAGGTATCAAATTTTGATTTTGCATGAAGATCCGCTGTCTAATCTACAAAACCATTTTATTCTAGCGTGAGAACATTGATCTCTACTTGACAAATTTTCGATGAATAAATGTTCATCTTTAGGTAAAGCTTGTTTGGCAAATCTTATCTGAATATTACATCCATATCCAAAGCCATCAGCTACGGCTTTCAATAATTAGAAGAGAGCATCTCTTAAGATGTAAGCTTAATTTGCGTTAAAGCACAATGCAGGTTCTCCAGCCATTTATTTTAATCCGTTATAACTCAGAGATTATACTGCACATGAGCTGCATATTCTCGTATAAGATGTTTACTTTACGTTCCACTCTCACAAGGAACGTTACCCACCAACCTCCACCAATTTGATGAAACTTTGCAAGCTTGCATATGGAAGGACCAAAAATAAGGGACACGTATTTTCTATCGGTGGAGATTCAAGTTTAAAGGGTGAAACCGTTCTCAGAAAATTCGCCTTCTCCATACTATCTCAAACACCATGAATAAAAGCAATCTGAACGGAATAACCTACTGATAACAAAAATAATTTAACGGAGCAGCTATTCTTCACATTAATTTTATTTATTTTTTATTAAAAGTAACATGCATTTCATTCTAGATTTTAAAACTGTTTTAACTATATAGTGGAACACATTTTTTAACATGCTCAGACAATACCATAAAACAAGAGATGTACCACTTTCATAATTACTGACATGCCTGTATACCCGGTTATACGCATTTTGTTCATTTTTACGATCGATTTAGATCGAAATCGTGGTACAAGCGGGCGGGGGTGATTCTACATAAAAAATAGACAATTTCGGTATAAGATTTTTCCATCCGAAGCCCCGTTTTCGTGAAAATCGAGTTTGAAAATGTGGACTTGTCTGACCATAGCTAACCAATTCTACTTCCTGTATATACTACAGTTAGGAGCAAAACTGATCACACACACTTTAAATCAGAACTTTTTTATGAATGGACCAAACAACTTCAATATCTCTGTAAGGCTAAAGGAATTAATTTAGTAAGTGACGTCTAAAAAATATGTTGAAAACATGCATTTGGTCGTTATTGTGAAAAACAATAGCAAAGATTGATTTTTATGATTTTTTTAGCTGGGCCAATAACGAAAATTTAAAATATGTGTTTGGTCAACTCTTATAAATTATATACGCTCCGAAAATTTCATTGAAATTGGTTAATTGGTTTACGAGTTATAAGCGATCAAAAGTGGTAAAAAGTCCAAAAATTTTGAAAAATTGCAATTTTTACTACTTTTGATCGATTATAACTCGTAAACCAATTAACCAATTTCAATGAAATTTTGGGAGCGTGTACAATTTATACAAGTTGACCAAACACCTCTTTTAAATTTTCGTTATTGACCCAGCTAAAAAAGTCGTAAAAATCAATTTTTCCTATTGTCTTCACAATTCCGACCAAATGCATTTTTTCGACATATTTCTTAGACGTCGTTTACTAAACTAATTCCTTTAGCCTTACAGAGAAATTCAAGTCGTTTGGTCCATTCATAAAAAAGTTTTGCTCCTAACTGTATACCACACGAACCTAACTGATCTTTAACCTCGATTTTCTCGAAAACGAGGCGACAAACAAAAAAAATTTTATTCCATTTTTTCGATTTATCTGTACATGTAGAAAATCACACCCTGCCTTCTACCAAAAACCTGTAGTGACTCATCGGTATAAAATATCAACTCGACACTACAAATAAAATGTTACTCTATGAAATAACCTTGAAACAAATCCGTTCATATTTATGCAGTCTATTGTGTACTGCACGCAATTGTATACGAACAGGAAATTAAAAATTGATGGAGTAGAGAGCTACGAATTAAACACTAGTACTTACATACCCAATGTACAAGGTAACAATGAAACTGAAGTCATACCTGCAACAGCAAAAATAGAGCACATCAGTAAGTGATATCAGAAAAGATTTAACTGATATTCAGTATCAAATAACATAAATCACAGATGTTGCTTAATATCTACTTTCCTATACATAGATTGCATGGGAAGTGAATAAAAAAAGTTTTATCCGCGAAAATCAATTTTAAAAGACTACAGAAAAGAATGGAGAACCGAATCACTTTATTAAGTTTCTTATCTTTTGAATGTATTAACTATGATGACCATTGTGTGGCTGATATCCTTTACGTGTGTAATGATTAGACTGCGGATCTTTATGCATTTATAGCAAAATTGAGTAGATGAAATTCAAAATTGTTGGACAATTAAAAGAATGAAGTCGTCAATATATGATTTTTCCTCTTTCAAAATCATGAATTTATGCATTTATAGCAAAATTGAATAGATGAAATTCAAAATTGTTGGACAATTTAAAAAATTGAAGTCATCAATATATGATTTCTCCTATTTCAAAATCATTAATTTATGCATTTATAGCAAAATTGAGTGGATGAAATTCAAAATTGTTGAAAAATTTAAAAAATTGAAAATGTCAATATGTGATTTCTCTTCTTTTTAAAATCATTAAGGGGAGAAGTAACATTCAATTTAGTTTCTATTTTTTGCAATCAATGCAGACAATTTTATTTTCCATAAAAGCCTGCAGTCTAGTAATGAATTTGTAGCAATTCAAATCTTCAACTGCAATACCTCAGAATCGAAGACATATAACTTAGAGAGTTCTGCTTAACAACTGTAGATACATAATTTAATACTTTGGCAAAGAGACAGACAGCGGATAGCTTTAGTTCTAATAGTTAATTACGCAGTGTGCGCGAGGTATGAATTTTGATCTTTAGCAGAGGAGGCCTCGCGTTGTGAGTAATGGTTTGTAGAGTGACGGTACAGAGAAAGTTATTTCGCTAATTCCATTGATAATCCCGAAGACGGGTTATCCAACAATGCATGAAATAATTCCAGTTTGTTTGTCAGACTGTACCCTCTTTGAAATAGTAATTTGTTGACTGTAGACTGGCAAACATAATTAGTTCGCAATGCAGTTGGTATTTCTTAATATTGTACTTCAGTCTGTACATCACTATAAATCAAAATGATAATAAGAAGACGACTTATATACATTACTTTTTCGTGAATAATAATAGCTAAGAAGTATACTATTGAGAAACAATAATAATAACATAAGAAAATAATAATTATTATTTTTTCATAATAGTATACTTCTTAGCTATTATTTTATAAGAAAAAGTAGTTCGTACAAAATTTAGTCGTCTTTTTGTTATCATTTTGATTTATTGATATTAATTAAATACATTCGATATCTAAATAATAAAAGGAAATATCGTATCTTTTAATGATTAGTTAATAGTCATAAATTTTCAGATAAACTGTTACTTGTCATTTTTTGTAACAATCTTTTATTTGAAGTGTGGCAGTACGTTCAAAGATGGAGCACGTTTAACGACACTTTTATTAGCAAACATTATTCTCCGGCTTGATTTACAACACAGCTCGACCGAGTAGCTAGAATCACCTTGTATAAGGCTGTTTGTGTTTATGGGATGTCGGAGTTTATAGGAACATACGTGTTTGTGAGCGATAGCGGAGAATTCGCATTTATCAAGTAGTCAGTCGAGTGTGAACCGTATAACAAGGAGTTTGAGAACATTGATCTGCAAGGTGCGGTCTTGTTCTATTGTGTAAAGAGAAGGTAATATGCTGTAACTAAGTTCGTACCTCGATTATGTTGTTGTTCCTTTGTAATTGGCTTCGTCATTGTAAGAATGTACATCAGAATAATTCATACACCAAATGTTATAAGCAGAAATTAATAACGAAGATTATGAAGTTGTTCAATTCTATTCAACAATAAATGAACATTACCATCAAGTTCATTAATCAATCTTAACCTTCTTCTGTTAATACGTGCAATAACATGATGATATTAAAGAAATTAACGGGGCTAATGCCCTTTCAGATTTGATTGCGTAAATAACCAGAGTATTAACAAAAGATAAAGAGAAGAATTTTTTAGATAACAAAAAAATGTTCTTTCAGATGTAGGCTATCCTTCTTTTCGCATTATTAAGCTGTAGCATGAGAGAGGTAAAATTTTCTGTAAGATTTAACTTGACTAACGATTTTTTCTATTGTTACTCTGTTGTATTTATTTACTCTGTTTTAATTAATTAAAACAAATGTATTTAATTAAAGTTTGTAACTGAAACTTTTTGAAATATATGATACTTTTGTTTTTCATCCCCTACGGACGTTAAAAATGACGGCTTACTCATCCCCACATTTTACCTTCACATTTTAGCGTGTTTTCCACGTTACCAGCTATCAATCATACAGTAAAGTCTATAACTAAACCTTTTTTTAATATAAAATACTTGTGCTAAGTGACGTTTCTCACGTCTCGATAATGCAAAGATGGGGTTTTTTAGTAGTCAAAAGCGCTAGGTAAAAGATTAATCTAGGCCACGATCGCCATCAGGAGTCCTATTTTTACGTTTACAAGCCGAAATTTGCATTATTCGGCAGCACGTAGCTATCGCAGCTTTATGAAAATAGCTACATACGCAGCTGTATGCTTCCGAATAATGCAAATTGCGCTGCCAAATAATGCAAATTACGCCCCGTAAACGTAAAAATTGGGCTTTCGCGGCCTACATTGATCTTTTATCTAGCGCTTTTGACTACTGAAAAACCCCGTCGCACGCATTATTGAGAAATGAGAACTCGTATCCTTAATTTGCGATTTATTAAGATTGTAAAGATGCTTCCCTGAGAAATTATTTACCAAATTTATTTCTTTGGGTATATATTATTGGCAAAATGGCCAGAAATTTGGATCGACACATTTTCTTGTTATGTTTATCAAATAATGTGAAACAGTTACTTCTAGAGCTCCGTGAACCTAGTGTTAAGCCTCAAGACAACTTACATTACAGTTTGAGGTATCTTGAGAAAACTAACATTATACAACGTTTCTTTTATTTGTTAAACAAGCTGACAATAATGCAAAATGCATAATTTGTAAATCAGTGTATAAAGACAGGTAACAACTGGACGCATTTCGAAAAAGGGAGACATTTCAGATTGTCTTCAAATTGAAACGACATTAGAAAGAAGGCGTGACGGACGTCTGGCTAGCTTCAAACGGTGCTTCGAGCGGTGCTGTGCGACACCGACAAAAGGACACCGGGGGTGGTACAAGCGGTGTACATAAATTTTTGTTCAAGCGTCGCCGGAGGAGCCGTTGTTGATTATACGGGATCGATCAAAGGTTCGAGTAAATAATCGCGCGTCTGCCCGCGGCGTATCAGTCGTTGTGAGCGCACAGGATCGCTTAGGATCGCGTCGCGTTGGTAGCAGCGCGTCTCGAATGGTTGCTCGTGAAAAGCACCGATCTCGCAAGAAGCGGTGCTCGTCAGTCGTCCTGATTCGTCCGTTTACGATTCCTTGCCGAATTGCTGCCGCTAGCGATCACTCGACGACGATCGTCCCCCGCTCGCGCGCGCGAGCAAGCGGGGCAAACTTTTCGTTGGTCGTTCATCGGTTAAACCTCCTCTCCCCGGATCGATCGGTCTGACCAGAATGGAGACTCGCCCCAATCGCGGGGATAGGATGGAGGAACGACCCTTGAAGGCGGAACGATCGACCGACGGGAAAAGGAGAGGATCCAATGAACGCGGCACGGAGAGACCGTGGCCGAAGCCGAACGAAACGAAACGAAACGGAACGGAACAGAAGAAACCGGATGCCGTGAGAAATACCGAGGGGTAAAGGTAAGGAACGAGGAGGAGAATGATGGCTCGCGGATGAAGAAAATGAGGAAGAACAAACGAAACAACCGTGAGTGGGGAAAAAGACGGTTAAAGAGTAATAGAATTGAAGAGACGGTAGGGTAGGAGAGACCGAGCCCAGAGTCAGTCCTCTCTCCAGCGCTTGGTCCTCGCTGATAGAAAGAGAGATCCTAGAAGAGGTCGTGACGTTATCGCGACGGTATTAACTCGAATCGAGCTTCCGTTAGGTCGAACCGCAATCAGCTACAACGAGCCAAGTCGACGGAGCGTAATCTTTCTTCTCGGTGCCCCTTCGTTCCCCGCTTCGTCCGCCTCTAGCTTCGATATCCAGCCATTATGCGCTATGGAGTAGCTTCGCGGAATGGAGCAACGGACCAGGTGCCAGATGAACGAGAAACTGAAAGGAAAGATGGCGGAATGAGAGACGTGGACAGGGCCGAGCCAGCGATGACACTATCGCCGATACCGTGCCTCGGGAACCCCGCAACTCCGTTGATCCACCGGAATCGTATCTATTTGGAGTATCTAGCTATCCGACGGATATCTTCATTTTTCCTCGAAGCCGGACTTTATCCGCGATCTAACCAGACCCTCGCTCGCTCTTACCGAATTCTGTTTTCGCAAGGCACAATCTGTCAGGACCGGGCCAAATCAAATCGAACGCAGCTTTTTTCCCGTCGGACGATTGTAAAGGCGCGCCAGACGGTCCTGGCACGGTCCTGTCGGACTTATGGCCGGCCGAACAATAAGCCTGACGTTCGGAACGCTCGGTAGCAACGATTCGTTTTGTGCAAAACGTGGCCCAGGCTTCGGCGGTTCCGGCGGTTTCGTGTTGGCCAGATTCTGTGTCCTGTCGACGAATTTCAAGCGCACACGATCGTTCTCGGTGTGAATGTAGCGCGTAATCTGGCCGCGCGAGCGTTGCTTTAATCTGTTCGTTTCCGAAACGATCAATTTCGAAGTTTGATTGCCGTCGCCTGGTAATCGCATAATTTCTCGGCCACAAACGCTAGTAGAGCACGGCTGAAGACGAACAATAATGATGTGCCGCGACTTTCACCGTAATACGCCGTGTAATGTGTCTTATAGCGCGAGTCGTACCAGCGAAACTGGTTTACACGTCCAAGTATCTCGCAGATAAAAACACTGGAAACTGTGATCAACACAGAAAAATATACTTTTCCGTATCGTGATTTATTGCACGAATACAACAGCAGTGACATTATTGAATGGAGACAGAAATTCTTTTTAAAAAAACAATTTGCAAGACATCTTGAAGTACTTATTGAGTCGTATGCTAACTCCTTAAGAGTAGGGATGGGATCAAGTTCAATATGTACTCACGAATCCGAGTCAATATCAATAACCAAGTTTGACTTCATGGGTTTCGCTTACTACTTAGAAACAATAATGTTTCAATGATTATATTTGAAAAGTATTCATTTTATACAAACTGATATCGAACCTCGGAATGAGTACTTACAACTTTCGAAAAGATAATACTTACAAGTACTTCGATGTTGAAAGGAATCGAATCTTTCACAAGTAGTATACTCGAATCTTGGAAATCAGAACTGCACATAGTAGGTTTTAAGCACTTTCTTGATTAAATTCGTAACTATTTAACAATAATATTTCCGATAGATTATGAAATTATAGTTATACGTGTTGAATTAAATTATACATTAGAGGACAACATAATTGATTTTAAAGGTAAAAACAATAATGATTAAAAAATCGGAGAATTTCCGGTACGATATTCATAAAAGTTTCGAATCTGTTCGACCAAGATTCGAGTATACTTGCAAGTATTACTTCCGTTTACCAAAGTACTTGTAAAAGGTTCGAAACTGTCTGGCGTAGGTTCGAGTACTTATAGAGAGTTCGAATTCAATCAAAGTTCGAACGTGTTTGCGAGGTGCTTGATCCCATCCCTACTTAAGAGTTGTATTTGCATTCATCGAAATAGACTCGACTTATAATTGTTAAATAAAATATAGACAGTACTGAGTCCCTAGTAAAATATTTCTGAAATTATTTTCGATGTATCTACCAATTAATTGAAAGATTGACTGCGTCTGTGAATTAACCCTTAGAACTTTCTTATAGTTCGTAAATTTCTAAAAAAGTAGAAAATTTATATCTATTGTATGTCTATATATTCTCCAATAGGAATAACTATAGTACATTAACAAAACCAAAGTAGAATTATATTTCGGTTTAAAGGTAATTAATAGCATACTTATTTATTAGAGTCTGTTCAGAATCTTCATTACAAGTCTGTTAAGTATAAAATCCGCCGTTAATAAAATCCATTATTGTTGCTTATGTCATCAGTGACGCATAGTCCTCGTTTAAAATCCGCGTTGCACTGACAGTGTACCTCTTCATCGAAATAGATGTATAATTATTACAATGTAAATGGGTTCTCTGACGGAGTAAAACAATTATGAAAATATTCTGCGCGTATCCGTCAGGTCAGCGAGCTGCGGCAGGATTAAAGATTTTCTGTTCGTGATCTACGGTGCCGACCCTTCCTCCGGCTCCGTTGGATAATCGCTTTGCATTCGTCTAGCTTATACAAACACAATATGCCGTATCAAAGCGGAGGGAGCAGAATTAAGGCGCATTTCTCTTACGCGGCAGAAATCCGCACAGCCGAACGTGTGCGGTTCCCGTGAAAGAAACGCGACCTGTTTCCATCGAGATCACTGCAGAAAGAGGGGACGCGTGTCGAAATATAAATCGTTGGATCCGGCAGGAGGCAAAAAAAAAAATATGTGCGACCGGAAGGAAATATGGACGCACAGCGTTTCAGCTAAATTGAACTTTGATGAAGAATCCGTCTGCGACTATGAATGGCTACGCACGCTTCGGTGTTCAACAGTCATTGGTTATCGATTCTGGTATTCCTGCTGCATCGAGCGATTTTCAGACACAAAGGATGAAAATGAAGAGGAATATCCTCGACAAAATTGTGACATTCCAATGCCACGGGCTACCTCTAATCCTTTATCTTCGTCGATCTTCCCGTAATCCAATCGGTGAAGATGAGTTAACGTGTTGTTCGCGTTCACCAACACTTTTACCAACACTTTTCCATCATTTTCCGTTTCCTTGTTTAGCCACGTCGATAAAAAAACACAAAAATACAAACGTTTTTTACGGTATTCGATAAATTCAAATCCTTTGTGAACTTTCTGGGTGTGCGCTGTGAATGCAAATCCGTGTAAAAATATTCGGAGAATAGAAATTGGAGTAGAAAACGTGGAAAAGTGTTAAAAGCCGGTTGGAGAAGTAGATACCTGGAGTACTGTCATAACTACGTAACAACATAAATTATACATTTACGACAAAAATGGGTACGTGTAAGTTAAAACAGCGGACGGATTAAAACTTACTAAAACAATTAATGCAAACTACAACTAAATTACAACTAAATTCGCTACCTTTTGTTTCGTAATTCTTTTATTGTATCATTGTAACCTCATTCAGTGACCATTCCTTTTGAACTGTATAGTATTATATTGGGAAGCTCTGAATTGTGCGATTAATTTGGTATAAAATACTCGTGCTTAAAAAGAGAAAATATTCGTTGAGAAAATCTGTCAAACAATTTGAAAATGGCTCTTAATGAGTTTTCATTGTCCGACATGATAGATGTATTTCACACCGCCGAGAGTGAACCTGGACATTTATTTCCCTTGTTCTTTACAATTTGAAACTTGCTACAATCGTTATTGCCTGACAGAAATATATAAACACAGTATATTGTACATTGCATAAGAACAATAACTTTTATTTAATTTAATAATTTAATTCACGAGACACAAACACATCACTGAACAGGGTTAAATATTGTAAAGCAGCGAGTCATATAATTATATTGTCTCACAGAGAAAGTTTTGAGAAATGTTCCGAATTGAAGGTTTCATTTTTGATAAATCGATTTTCAGTCTCGACAGATGAAAAGGGCTGACTGGAAAGTGAATCATTCGCGCATGCATACGCTGAAAAGACCTGTACCATTTGGTCCCTTTCATATCGTTTACAGACAATTTGTAAAAACGATCTCGTAATGAACACAATACAGGAGCACACGGAGAAATATTTGCACGGTATAAGTTTGTTTGTTTGATGATAAAAACCAACGGGCTCTGTTGAAATAAGAGAAATTGACTTCGGTTGAGAAAAATAAGAACAGAAATAAGATTTCTTGGTGTCGGATACCTCCATGAATCATGGAACCTTGCAGCCTGTAGCTTCGTGCTCGTAAAATATCAAGTGAATTCTTGAAAGGCTTTTTTCCTGCATTAAACCTTGGATAGGCGTGCGTGCGTGTGCGAGCGAAGGACACGTTTTATTGCAGATGAAGAAGACGATGGAAAGGAACAATTTTTCTGGAGCCAGACGACCAGCGAAAACTCGAGCGGCCAAGAGCGGAAACCACTCTGCGGATTGAGCTAGTTCCTTAAAATAAAAAAAAGAACAGTCACGGGGAGGGATACCGGTGGGAAGCGGATGGAGAACGGGAAGTTAGTCAGCAAGTTTTAGTCGTAGCAGGTGCGGTAAACAATCCCTGTTTCGCCTTAATTCTACCGGAAAAATGCACATTTTCGGCGACGTTCAACCTTCGCCTTTCTCCTTCTCTTAACGATCCGTAGCCCCTCGCGTCTCGCCGTTCATTGGAAAACCATCAGCGACCAACCACGAAATATCGATTTAGACATTTCTGTAATTCAATCGCTCATTTTGTGATTTAAATTCGATTCGCTGCGGCGAATTTTATTGCATTTTATGAATTGTTTCATATATCGTTTCGTTCGAGGCAAGATCACGTAATATTGACATTTTTTGAGATGATCGTAATTTTGATTAAAAAAGAAAGATTCATTCGATCGAAAAATTCGAATAATATAACTTGTAAGTTTAAATGGTGATACACAAGTTTTAAGTCTTTTAATGATACAGCTGCAATCTGTAAGATGTTTATATCAATTTGTATTCTTCTTTTTTTTATTTAAGCTTACCCTTCTTTTGCATATTAACGTTCATATATCATATAAGTTCAATAACCTATACATTATGGCCTTGAAGTGTCCTTGAAGGCGAAATATCAGTTTAGCTTGAAGAATGAAAAAGTATTGAAACGAAAAGAGTAATATCACCTTATTTTATTAGATGTTCGAAATCTTTGATGTATGTAATTATAATATTATTATAAGCATTTTTGTAAAGACACAGTGGCAACAGAAATAATCATAGACAAAGCACTAATAGAAAGATTTCAGTAAAATTTGATACAACACATATTTCTACTTTTTTAAACGAACGTTTTTGTAAATTGGATAAAAGTGTGCGTACGCATCCACGGCACGTAACCTATATCCTCGGCGAAAAAGGAGTTTCGAGAGTAGCCTCGACGGACGTTAATAGCACAATTCCAACCGAGAAAGTCCAGTAAAATAAAATTGCGTGCATGATGAAGACAATTCTGTGGCACGAGGTTTTCTTCCCTCGATGCGGAGAGATCTACCGACGCGAAGGAAGCGATTATCTATGCAACTCAAGGAGGAAATCGGAAAAAGTAATCGCCGTCTCCGGCATTATGACCTTGTGAAATATCGACTCGGCGTAAGTATAATGAAGACACTTTTCAGACCACTAATCCTTTCAGACGTTCCCGGTAATGATACCTTCTTATATTAAAGTGGACCGAATTCCTTCGGGGAACTTCCCGCCAAGTTTCGAGTCCCCGGGAACCTCTTTAATAGACCAGAAAATATTCGATTCCTTCGGACGGTTAATTGAACGAATATAACCTGGTTAATTACAGATCTCGCCTCGTCGCTGCGCGGTTTCCTTTGATCCACCGAGGAGTTTTTTATTCGAGATTAACGTCAGTATTAACATATAACTATATACAACCGTGTGTACAGTTAGGAGCAACACTAATCACTAGACTGCGGATTTTATGCATTTATGTCAAAAATGGTTACGTACAATTTAAAACGGAGGAAATATTAAAAAGATTTAAGGCCAGCAGTGTACGAGTTTCACCGTAATAAGATAATTAAAAGAAGAATGAAATTTTAATTTGGCTGCTGTCTCTTGCAATCAATGCAAACATTTTTTATTTTGCATAAAGATCCGCAGTCTACTGATCACACACACACACACACACTTTAAATCAGAATAACTTTTTTATGAATGGACCAAACGACTTCAATTTCTCTGTAAGTCTACAAGAATTAGTTTAGTAAATGACGTCTAAAAAATATGTTGAAAAAATGCATTTGGTCGGATTTGTGAAAAACAATAGTAAAAATTGATTTTTACAAAGATGTGTTTGGTCAACTCTTATAAATTATATACGCTCTGAAAATTTCACTGAAATTGGTTAATTGGTTTACGAGTTATAATCGACCAAAAGTGGTAAAAAGGCCAAAAATTTTGAAAAATTGCAATTTTTACTACTTTTGATCGATTATAACTCGTAAACCAATTAACCAATTTCAATGAAATTTTCAGAACGTATATAATTTATACGATTTGACCAAACATATCTTTTAAATTTTCGGTATTGGCCCTCTGCTAAACAAGTTGTAAAAATCAATTCTTACCATTGTTTTTCACAATTCCGAACAAATGCATTTTTCCAACATATTTTTTAGATGTCATTTACTAAACTAATTCTCGTAGCCGTACAGAGAAATTGAAGTCGTTTGGTCCATTCTTAAAAAAGTTATTCTGATTTAAGGTGTGTGTGATCAGTTTTGCTCCTAACTGTATGTGTAGTGTACAAAAAATCACTTTTCAAAATCAGCAATCTTTGCTTTGGAAAATTGAAGATAGATTTTTGGTGCTTTTGGCTTTTTCTGGAAAAATTTTTCCCACGACTGAAACTACCGCAGATTTAAAGATTGAATCTCCCCCTTTACAAGGAATGATTAAAACTTGATGAACGATCTTTTCTAGTCGATTTGCTTGCTTTAAATATGACACGACCAAACTTGTTCCTCATTTTTGTTCTATTGAAGCGATAATTGTATAAAGGGAAAGATTTAATATTCAAATGTGCAATAGATTCATTCAGAACAAAAAATTTGTTAATACTTTCAAAGACAATTCAATTTGTAGTATTTTCGACCAAAATCGTGTTCTCAGATTTTCATCTCGTTTATATTAAAAAATATAACTTTCGTACTTTATATGTATTTTTGTAATATTATATGTATGTGTAACCGCAATGTTAATATAATAAAATCAATGTGTTCCTTCTTTATTTCGAGTCTTCTTAATATTTATTGGCCACCGAATTAATTCATAATACTTAATGAGGCTCTCGGTGGTAAACGAGTTTGACAATACCAGCCGTAAACCTTGAAAATATCTTCGTGTTCGTGTAACATTTCGGAGATCAGCTGCTCGGTGAAGCAGCTGTCGTTGCAGCCAATGATTAGGCGGAAGACGCTTTTCAACCGAGCTTCATAGTTGGTAATGAGCTGGACGTCGCGTCGCGTCGTGTCGCGTGAAAACGTTCTCGCGCTTTAGGAAAGCGTCGCGACGGTCGTCACTGTCGGAAAGGATTACGTCTCGAAGAAACTTTTGTATTTTATTTCACGGAAGTTTAGTGTCTCGCGGGGGTGCAGGAGTTGCTGTCGGATCGAGGGAATATCATTCAAGATGTTCCACCGGAATGGAAACTCGGTCTGGCTTTTCCTTTCCGGACACTTATGAATGTCGGATCCACGAAATAAGGAAAAGAAGTTGGACGTTGCAGAGAAACCGGCTTTGATAGCGAGAAATGTTTCGGATGAGTTACACACACCGACATAATATTTACCTTGTAGCCTCTGGCCATTATTATTCATATAAATAATTGCTGATTAATGGATATGCCATTTTAGAAGATTCTTTAATATCTTCGAACATGAAACGACCTTCGCTTGTAAGCTTGCGCAAATAATATATATGTTTAATTTTTATTTAGTACGTTGTTGAAGTTAACACCGTTGATCGTAAGCGCCACGTGTTGTGGTGAGATAACAAAAAGATTCCTGGCAGAAGTGTCGCCAGGGAGGGGGCACGAATCGAGGAGAAAAGTTACCCCCTCTCTGCTAGTACAGGATTAATCACGTGACAGGGGCGGGACGCGTCACGTGACTGTGCCGCGGCGGAAGCGTGGGGGGGGGGGGGGGGTAGCGTCGTAGAAGGGGAAGGTAGAGTAGGGACACAAGTCTTGCCCCGAGGACCTTCTTGTCATCTCATCACAGTACTTACAGCAACTCCCATTTATATTCGGACACTTAAAATGACGATAACTGTCTAACCCTTAGCACTCGAATGGTGACTCTAAAAGAGAGGCAACATTAAAAATTGTTTACATTATTTAATGTGTCGGTATCTAATCAATTACCAAATATTTAGGTATTGTATTAGGTATTATAACACTTTCGTGTCCATAAAATTTAAAAAATCATAGGGAATGGAAATACCCTTGGTCGGAAGAAATGTTTAATTTTCGAGTTAAAGTAAAGTTATTTTTTTTAGTTTTATTTGAGAAGTTAGAACAATTAGTTTACTACATTATGTGAAAAGAGTTGGTTGAATAATTGCAGAGAAAATACTAGAAACAGTATTTTACATAATGACTTATTTTTAATTTTTTAATATTCTTATGCAATTTGCTTGACATTTTTTTAATTGGAACACAGCAAACGTACAAGCGGAAATGAAGTGGAATAGCAATTTCTTTGCTCTGTTGGTAATTTTTAAAGACTTAATGCTTCAAGTTGAAGCACATTCATTATTCATATGCACGCCAAGGATCACATTTACAGTTACAGAAATATTTCTTTCGAGAAATACGATGAAGAATATAATGAACCTCGATATTTCTTTGCAACATGCAGATTGTCTTACGTAGCACAGAAAAAAAGGAATGACGCTCCTCAAGGGGAAAGAAACGTACGCGATGTAGGCACCATTACCTGGTATTCATGAGGAATACAGTAAAATAAAATTTCATAGAAAAAATTTCACTGTACATTTCATTTTTTATGCACGATATTATTCGCTTCCGGGTTATGCTACTATTTCCAGAACACTTTATAAATATTTAAGGAGCTTCTTTACTTTGGCAGATTCAAAAAATCAAATGTGATACATGAATATGTGTACATGAAACTTTAATGATGTTATTCTTTAAACAAAAGCTGAAACAAGTCGGCATTTGCAGAATTTAGTATTATTTCGTTTGCTTTACTTGAGACAACAGCTTCGCGCGCACTGTCCAAAAATGTTTTTTGATTTTTGCATTTCAAACAACCGCAGTGTCAGATTTTTGCGACAGCCATGAATACATGTTACTTGCAGACAGTTCTTTCCAAACCATCATAACGTTGGCTACAATTGCTGTTATTATCCACAAAAGATTTCTTTATATTTTTTCAAAATTGAGAACTACAGCAAACAAAATTGAAAATTCACGTATTCATAAAATTTGTTTTGAAAAGTTCTGAAAAATCTCCAGGTTTTTATACTGCCGAGTATGAACGTCACTTAAGGTATCGTAAATGTCGAAGTAACAAATTACCGAACACATAGAACTTTTCTCTTGAAAATGGCTAATTAAATTTATATCTCGTCGAAGCTATCGATCAATTAATTAATTACCCTATACTCGAGGAAGGAGGCTCCACAATCAAATTAACAACCGGGATAAACAGCATGTCCAATAATTTTGTAAGCACGCGTACGTGCCGCCTCCAAAATAGTAAATTACGAGATGCAATTTAGCAGCTTCAATCTGATGATTATTAAATTAATGAACGACAATCGAGTCGCGGGACGGTGGTCTGGAAAGCGACACTTTATGGCCAAAACTTCAATATTTTGAAAATATGTTTTTTCTACGAAATAACAATCCTTTAAAAATTTGAAATTTAATTATGTTGCTCACATTACAGATCATTATCTGATCAGGTATAACCATCTGAAGGTAGATGATTCAGTGTTCAAAGTGAAATTAAATGTCTTTCAAATACTTATACGAAATAAAAATGGTCAGCATCAATTGCAAGAACCAAACGACTAATAAAAACCGTTTTCGTTCTTTGTTAGTCTTCATAGAATAACTTGTTACGGCGGTGTGTTCAATATGAAGTCGCCAGAATTCAAAACTACCCTTCGATGAACAACCCCTAAGGAAATAGTGACTGAAGGAACTAGACAGAGAGAGAGATAATCATTATATAACAAATAAAATTGTAAATTAGTGTGAATAAAGGACAATAAGAAATTTGCACTCATTTTAAAGCTGAAAGCCTCTACTTTCGCAAACCATAAGTTTGAAATCGGCCAGGCGAAAGCTTCTGAATAATCTGATCAACAAAACTTATTTGAAATCGAACAACGACCATAGCTCTCAGTCAGAGCGATCGTTTTATCATTTGAAAGGAAAATTTATTTAGAGCGTACATTCTTGACATCTATCGAGTCAGCGGAAATTGATAAGCTTTTTATTGCTTGGGAAAGAGACGCGACGGGGGGGAGCGAGTGGTAGTACGTGGTTGAATTAAAGGAAATTCATCGCCGGAAATTATGTAAATTTTTCAATTTTTCCGGGCAACTCGGGCTCGATTGAAACTTTGCATTTTCAATGGCTTTAATCGCGTTTATTCATCGCAACTTCGGCGATAGCTTATTGTTCGATATTACTTTCTGATCTTAAAATCGAGCGGAATTTTTCCCCTTTATGAAGAAATATTAATTCTTGAAGTAAGCTACACTATTCTAAATAAACTGTGATAGCCGATCACCGTTTGAAACAATTACGAAGTAATCAAAATGCAAAATACTTCATCATTTCTCGAACCAGATACATACGTACATCTACTTATAATTTGCACAATGGATATTTCAGAATTCCGTAAAACTTGTCAAATAAACGCGAAGAACACATGTTTTACAATATACGGGAGAAGCAGTAGTTTAATAAAAAATCATTTCATCCGTAATAGTCTTTTTACAATATCCTTGGATTTTTTATATTTCACTGCACACAAACTAGACTGCGGATTTTATGCACTTACGGCAAAGATGGATGGGCGTAATTTCAAGTATTGAAAATATTGCAAGATTTTAAGAGTATGATATACATTTCTTGCAACTTAATAAAACCACTAAAGATAGAAATAAATTCCTGTTTGGTTCCTACGACTTGCAATCAATGCAAACGATTTTTATTTCGCATAAAGATCCGCAGCCGAGTAATCAATAAAATAGTTCGTCGCGTGCATGTCAGGAAGAGTGAGCTTTAAATGAAAAATATATAATTTGATGATTGATTGCTTAAAATACGAGGATCAAGATGAGAAAAATTCCGCAGTGTCGTCGTGTTTTTTTTTCAAATAGATCCAGCTGCTGTCGAGTCCAACGATCAGTTCGGTGACACACTTTATATCGCTAGAACAATCGAGCAGTGTGAGAAGATGACATACGAAGGCTTTTCCCATCCGTTATATATCACCGACCGCCGTCGGACTGCCACGATTGCAACATTGTTCTGGCACGTCTCGCGCGAAAAATCATCGTCGAGTCGGGGTAGACGGTCCTAGCAATTTTTCATTACAAATTGTCAAGCCGGCCGGGGCCTGTCCGCCGGACTCATGAAT
Source organism: Lasioglossum baleicum (assembly GCF_051020765.1). Lineage (NCBI taxonomy): Eukaryota > Metazoa > Arthropoda > Insecta > Hymenoptera > Halictidae > Lasioglossum > Lasioglossum baleicum. The sequence continues at coordinate 5,111,434 of NW_027469081.1, read as the reverse complement.
ACGCAGAGGATGGTGTCGCTGTTCGACTGGGACAATTTGTCTAGCGCCGAAATACCAGCGGAAAACATGTTCCGCGCTATAATGCAAATTGTTTCGCTTTGAACCGGTTATTTTCTCGACAAACAGAGCCCCGTGCGACCAAACAGACCCTCGGATAATATTCACTCTAATTAACGTTAATTCCGAGAGCGAAAGCCGGCCGCCTTGCCCGCGTTACCGCGATTTCTATTCAATTTGATGGAGCTCGCGGAGATTTCACGGCTTCGCGATTTATTATTGTAATCCTGAGAACGCCCGTTCCTAGACTCCAAACAAATTTTTCACTAAACGCGAGAACATTCTTCGCGAGGAGCAATAATTCATCTTGCTTGGTATATCAAGCTTGGGTTTCTCGCTTATCATGTTTAACGAAAAACAATGAAATTACGTGCTTCTTGTTCGCAACGTTTGCTCCTTTAAAAAAGATGCAACGTTTTCAGAGATTCATCAATGGTATCAAAACATCTTAGCTGTTACCTTAGGGAACTAACTCGGCTAGAGTATTGTATTACGTATAAATGTTTGAACGACAGAGATTCTAAAATTTACATACACAGAATAACTTATCTAAAATTGGTTCAAACAACTTGAGCTTTTTATAAATGTATACAGTGGGCGTACAAAGTATTCGTACACCTTTTAAAAACTAATAACTTTTTTTACATAATTGTACCAAACGACCTGATCTTTTATAATCAATTAGAAGCATTGGTTTACGAAATGATATGCAGAAAAGATTCTCCAAAAATTATAATTTACAAGGTTACATGCAAAAATAAAAAAGGGAATTTTTAAAACTTTTTTATTTGGGCCCTCAATGAAAATTTAAAATATGTACGTTTTGTAGATCTATGTTAGTTATACAACAAATGCTGAAAATTTCATCGAAATCAATTTTTATTTGGGTCCTGTGTCCTGCAATCAATGCATACATTTTTTATTTTGCATAAAGATCCGCAGTCTAGTGATAACTTATGTATTTTATCTCTACAACTCGAATCAGAAGAATTCGGACACTCGACGAAACTGCAAAAACAATTGAATTCGTTCAAAGGTTGGCAATAAGCATGCTCCATTACTTCTATAACCGTAATTACCCGATAAAAAGGATCGTCACAAGGATGCTAAATCGATAAGAACAGTAAGGAATCAGATTGGAGCGATCGCCTAAAAAAGGGCGCAGCGCGAGATAAGAAACAGCCAGGTGGTGTGGCCCAATCGATTTGAATTGCTAAGCTCGAAAAGAGCCGCAAGCTCTGATATTAATCAGTCTTGAAATCCATCTTCGCGCCGCGCGGAAAAATAAGGAAACGCGGGGCGACAAGATTTACTTTGGTTCGGCGCCTTATTACCATATAGCTCCGGTGTGCGTTCTCGAGCTCAACGCGCGGAAATTTACTGCGGAATCGAACGAGCGCCGTATTTTTTTTCGAGGAAAGTCGTTCGGTCTGTCTGGCCGGGCTTATGGTTACGTAGGAAACGAAAGAGCCAGCGCGGCGGCGCCATGGCGTGCTACCGGAACGATTTGTCTCGAGTCGAAATATCTGCGAAAAATCAAGTGGACGACCATGTAAATTGCTCTCGTCAATTTTATTTTACGGTGGCGCGCCGTCCGCGTCCGACTGATCGCCGAGCGGGTCGACACCACGATTTATGGCGTGCGAACCCGCTTAACATTTTTCCTAATCAACAACCCTGTTCGCGCTTTTCACCCAGACTTTTTCGTTTCAAATATTGTGCACTACGTTCGAACGAATGCTTAATTAACCCCTCGCCTCGTGATTTATTCCGCGGAGACCTGCAGAGGAATTATTCCGTCGCCAATTATGGCCGAGGATCAAATTATACAGGAGGAATTAATCATTTTGTTCTTCTTGAATAGTTTCACTATTTGCAGACCTTCCTTGCAGTCTTAATGTCTTAATTTAGTCTTGCTGTATTGTTTTTTTATTGCTGTGTGATGCTCAACGAGCTGCTGTTTCTATTTTTATGTAACATGAAACTAACAAGAGCCAAATAGAACTTTCTTTTTCTTTAATAATTTTAACAAATCGGAAAGAGTATATCAATGTACGTTTAGTGGTTTGTTGTAAATTAAAACAACATAATTGTTGTGTGATGCTCAACGAGCTGCTGTTTCTATTTTTATGTAAAATGAAACTAACAAGTAACTAACAAGAATCAAACAGAACTTTTCTTTCTTTAATAATTTTAACAAATCGGAAAGAGTGTACCAATGTACATTTAGTGTTTTTTTTCTATTAAAATAACTCTGAATAAACAAAAAACTAAAATCTGTAGGAGAACTATTCATTACAGAATCCCATAATAAATGAATACTTCGTATAAAACAATTTTATTAGGATCGTTGAGGTGTGAGAAGTTTGCGAAAATCTTCTGTGGATATCGGGGCGAAAGTTGATGTGTTAACAAGTGTTCGTGCAATCCTAAAAAAAAGTCGAACGATTCAGTAATATGAAGTTTTAATTTTGCGGTTCGCCAATAAAATTCCGACATTGCGATCCGTCAACTGCCCCGTGTCGCCACGTTTAGTTCTATTGCAGTTCGTGGACTGCTCTGTATGTCTCTAATTAAACGTTCTGTACAGTTCCGGACATACACGAAATCTTGTTATGGGTCGTTAAATTTGAACACTTGCTTACGTCAGAAATGATACTACATATACATACACAATAGAAAGATCTATATTTTCCCAGAGAAGAAGCTTTCGAGATGTTCGTGTTTATTAATCGTGGATAGTATAGATTTCAACAGTTCAGAGTTCTTCTATATTTGCCACAGCTGGTCCACGATAAAAGTTCGAGGTAAAATAAAAACTCTTTAAACCAGTACCGAATTAGTATCAGTCGAAATGTCAAACTGGACTTGGGATGACAGGTGGGCGACCGTGCATATAAAACATATCTTCTAGAAACTGATGTGGGAACAGCGTTCGGAATAGGCGGTCTATGTTTGCTAATGTTTATCATTTGATATTCGTACAGGTTATCCCATTTTCACGATATAAAAGACTTTAAAGAATGTTCCTAACGGAAGAGCAGGATACTAAGGGAAGCTTGTTTAAGTACATACATGTGATGACGGTTTTAGTTCGCTGTGATTGACGAGTATACTCGTCATGGAGAAGTGGCAGTATTTTGTGTCGTGACGAGTATATTCGTCATGCGTAAAATTTAGTTACCATTTGCTATTTATATTGTAATTTTAGAAAAAACTAAAATATCAGATGATTGCATAAGTTCGTGCCCGATTTGAAAATAAAATTCAAGTTAAATTCTAAAGATTGGTTAAAGATTTGATTACAGATTGGTTAAACTAAAATTAAAAAATGGTTAAATTTTCTACAATTAGAAAAGAATGGTGACTATATGTATAATTGATTAATGAAGTTGTTTTCTTTAAAATTTAACCATTGAATTTCATTTTCAAATCGGGCACGAACTTGTGCAATCATCTAATATATTAGTTTTCAATATGTTTAGAATATGTGGAATAAATATTTGAATATTTGAATATTTAGTATAAATAATTTCAGATGGATTCATGCATCCCCGTATGCACCGGCATCATCGAAAAGAGGTCGCCACGGTTAACTGGTTAAATATTTTTGTAGTTGATATCATATTTAAAACAATGCTCGTATTTTCGGATTAGATCAATTTAAAACGCGAATCGAGCGACCAAGAATTTAGACATCACTTGCTCCAAGGTTTTGAATCGTTAATTGCCACAAGGGTAACGAATCGACCCAGTGTAGGACCCCACGAAGATACACAAAGTCCGACTAAGCAATCTTCCCGCAGTGCACATCCAGTAATTCGTATGCTGGTGGTGTGTCAACTTTGGAACTTAATATCTCGGGAACAGATGCAAACGACACGAATCTCAAGTGTTTTCAAAATATTCTGGTTTGTGCAAGAGCGTGTAACAGACAGCGCTAAATTCCTGTTTAGAAACCGAGAGTTTCGGAACTTCCGCGTGGCTTTCGAAGGTCATCGCAAGATTAAACGCTTGCGAACTTCATCTTCTGTGATACTACTGAATTTCTAAAATAAAATCCACTGTGCAAGTTTGGCAAGTCTTTCTTACTATTGTGATTATTGTTATATACTTGCGTGTATTATTCCATTGATTGCGAAAAATCAAATAAATCCTATGAAGTATCTTTGTAAATAAACAATAAAAATGAAAGAATCAGTGAATAACTTGGAATAAAACTACTGGTGTCTGCTTTATTATAATTTCCCTAAATGAATGTTGCTTTTTCTTTAAAATTTTGCAAATTTATTTTTAGTTGTTAAGAATACCATGGGTTTAGGAAGAGACGTCTCACCGTTAGAGTGACCTCGTAAAAATTCAATCTTCGATTTATCGTTGTTGTTTCATTGCATTTTGAATGGCAAGTGTGCCGTTAGCATTAGAGTAACATAAGATGCATCACGTGGTGAGTGCACGATCGATACTAGGGTATTAATAACACGATGTTATGCATAAAAATGTGGTTGGTTTCGCAGAGGATTCAAACACACGTATTTGAATCCATTACACGGTGAATTCACTTGCATTCAAAGTGCAATAACGCAGAACAAAAGTTCGATATTTTTAAAACTCCTTACAGACATTTGAATTTTTAAAATTTTCGGAAAAATCTTTAATTCTCGTTAAAAGTGAAAATGCTGTCAAAGAAGAAGCTGAAGAAAGTAGCTTTTATCTCTACTTCATACTTGAGGGTTTCAACCTGAAAGTATTTCTTTATTCACTATCGCTTTTAAACCGAGTGGTTTAGTTAGCAAGCACAATATTATTCCATGAAGCTCATACCACATAGGTGTTCCATTCTAGTAATCCTATAATTCAGATCGCCAATGTATGAACAAAGTTTGAACTCTGTGAATTCCGCGCAGAGGAATATCACTTTCGATTCAGCAGAGCCGAGAAAAACAAGAAAGCCGGGCTCTCAATTGCCGGGAACGAAAGAACTACAAAGATTCTATCACCAAATAACGATACCCCAAAATTAGTCCTGGTCACGCGAGTTCCGCATCCATCATGCGCTCGCGCGCGTCCATAGATACCCAGCGGTATTCAAAATATCGCGATAGAGGATAGGGGATGATCCAGCACTTCGGCCACGGGCGCGGAAACGAGCTGAAAAAAAGCCGCAAGAGGAAACACCGCAAGCCGATATTTCGCATGCTAGGTATCAATCGGGGGTGGTGGCCATCGGGGTTAAGGAAAAAGTAGAAAAAAAACAGCGGAGGACAACGGGATTAATGGGTCTGGTTTCGCGGGGATGAAAGGATTAGCGCGAGTGCATTATATTCTATCGAGCGGGCTGGCATCGGCCCTAAATTCAGTGCAGGTGGAAATCCAGCGCGGCGAGGCGATCGTTTCTCTATATTTTTTCGCGGCGGATGGGCACGATGAAGAGCGCAAAGCCGGACGGGCTGTCTGCGGCGAACTTACAGTTGCGGTCAGAGGGAAAGAGGAGCAACGGGCTGCAGTGTCGTCGTTCGAGAGGGACGATTTGTTTCGCACCGAAACGAGACCCGCGCGAAAACTGGTGTGCGAGCTGGCTGCTCCCTTGCCGCCCCCGCCGGCAACCCTTTCGTTGCGCATCTTCGGGCCGCGATGCTCTCGGCGGGCCTCTTTCTCGCGCCCTCCCGTTCCGTTCTCCATCTATCATATGTACACTTAGGTATACGGGCAACATAAAGTACACACGAGGAGAGCGCATAGAAGGTAGCGGCAAGTTTTTACGGGGCCGGTCGGCCCGAGTGAATGACCGGTCAGAGACGCCTCTCACTCTCGTCTCGTCTCGTCTCGCCACGATCCGTTCGCGTGTTTCTCTTTCTCGCCCGTTGATCCTCGGCCATGCACCACCACACCGAGCCGAGCCGGTAGAGGAGAGAGAGGACTCTACTAGACTCGCGAACGCGGGGCGAGCGGCGAAAGGGGTCTGCGGATAGAGGGCCGCCGGGAGAACCGGGTATGAGAGAAACAGAGAAATATATACCGAGCAGATAGAAGGAGAATCGAGCAGCCCGGTCGACTGCAACGCTGTGCAACGTGGCAAGTCGGGCCACGCAGCTCGCGATGCATTAGGCGACGTGCACACTAAAACACCGTCGCGTCGGGGATCGACAAACGTATATCCGACGTCAAAGCTGAAACGGAGCCGACCGTTGTAGCTCGGCCAACCGGAGCTACCGGCTCTACGTTACATCCTACGGGATACCCATTGTTTCCGTATTTCAATATTTCCTGCAACATAGTCCCATTTTTTTTCCTTCGCTCTCCAACCCCCTCCGACAGCCGGTTTTATCGTAGCACGTTCGCGGTTCGTTGCCGAACAACCACCCTCCACCCCACCAGCTCTCTGACACGCTGCTCCTGTGATATGGTTTTGCTCGAAACGACGATAACGACGAACCCCTGTCGAGGATGATATTAGAGATTACTGTTTCCGAGCGGGCACTAATGAAGCCCGTGTGCACCGAGTCCGTGCGTGTTCTTATTAATGAACTGAAAATCCGCGTTCTCCGCGCGTCCCGTCGTCGTCGTTGGTGTCCAGCCGCGTTCCACAGTTCCACCGAGTGTACTGCAATTCCAATAACTTTCGCTCATTTGTTCGTATCTTTCGGTAATCTCCGCCTGTGCTCTTAAACACTTCTCTATCTCGTTGACATTGTTACTACTTGCTGTTTCTTAATTTCCTTCGTGTTTCATTCCTCCCACATTTCTAACTTAACGTATAAGCGAAAACTACAAAAAATTGTTCACGTGCCTCGTAAATTATGAAACGGTGTACAGAAAGTATTCTTCTTTCAAAGGCAGCGAAAATTATTACATGGGACAACTCATATTTCTAACGTGTTCGTCCTGGTGATAGTAACAATGAGAAAGTATATAATTATTATTAGACTGCGGATCTTTATGCAAAATAAAAAACGTTTGCATTGATTGCACGACACAGGAGTCAAATAAAAATTTCATTCTTCTTTTGATTATCTTGTTAAGGTGAAACTAATACACTGGTGGCCTTAAATCTTTTCGATACCTCCACTCTTTTAAATTGTACGTACCCATTTTTATCGTAAATACATAAAATCCGCAGTCTAGTAATTACACAGTTTGCTCCGAGTGTACGATTTTGATCTACATTGAATATATGTATATCAAGAGAGATAAGCTAGAGTTCGAAGGAGTTTTACTACAAAGGAAACATTCAAATTATGAACAGAAAGTACTTCGAACATATGTATCATTTCCCTTCGTTTTAAGGATTGCAGCTAATTGAAATTAGCCTTGTGGAATTGTAGATAACGAGCAAATAGATAAATTGCCGAACGATTAGAAAACACGAAGAAACCTTATCGCAGAATCGTAAATTAATGATTCATTTGTGTTCGCCTGGAACACTCTGGTTAGTTACAAAAGTACATAGATGCACACATTGAATATTCTACATCCATTAAACACAGCAATGACCATATAATGGCCTAAGATGCATTTACAGTATCAGGAGTAGAGAAATCATTTATGGTAGGGAGTACAGACAGCTTTAAATATCTCAATAATTACTGTTTTAGCTTGGGCCACGGAAACCAATGAATACTTCAGCAAAGCCACGATACTGAATAAGCGGTCCCTACTGTTATAGTCAAGTTATTATACAGGGTGTCCCAAAATTCCTTCAACAGCCGGAAATGGGAGGTTCCTAAGATCGTTTGAAGCAACATTTTCCTTAGCAAAAATGTTATCCGCGGCTTTGTTTAGGAGTTATTAACGAAAAACAAGGACCAATCTATATATAATAAATGATAGGAACTTCTTATTTCCGGCTGTTGAAGGAATTTTGGGACACCCTGTATGTATGCCTCGGTAATTGTGATTGTCGAATTCGAGTTACAGATAGATAATATTTTTAAAGAATTTATAAAATCATATTTTACATGAAAAAACGAGTAAAAGATATGTATTTTAGTAGTACTACCAAGCGTCAAGTAAGAACTACTCTAATCTTTTTCAAAACCAAATTTTAATCGTTATTTAAATTGGAGAAGGAAATTGTACCATAACACAAGAACGATAATACAGGCAAAAGATGTTAATTTTTAGATTAAGCACGATTATTCGCATGTAACAAAGTACTTAAAACTTTCATCGTTCGAGCTACAGACTCCTTCGTCCCACTATACATTTAGTATCACTTAAATAAAATACTATTTTCGAAGACTGCCTTAAAAACTTGTTGCATTAAAGAAGATATTATCTGTGAAGTTATATGCAAGACTTGAAGTAACACAGACTAGTCGGTGCTTGTTATCTGAAACAATATACAGATTATCCCATAGTCGTTGGACTTTGTTTAATACATTCATGCCACATTAAACACAATCGTTACAGATAATGTACTTAAGGGACAATTTATCTTAGAAATATTTAGTAACATCGTAATTCGTAAGTGACAATAACAGGCGTGTTTGTTAAACATTGCTTTCAAATCCAGCCTCAATTTCGACAAGCTTTCAAAGCGTAGCGATGATTAAATCTCCACTGAATAAGCAACAAGAATTCCGAGCGGAATGATTAGTAAAAATGTCCGAACATCAGTGAACTACATCACTAACCGGGACAAGTTAATTGAAGCCGGCGTATTGTCGGGTTTGCACGTTGCATTCCAGAGCCGCCACAATTCATGATTTGTACGTGTAGACGCGTGGTACAAGCTCGTAAATGCTGCGCCGCGTTTTGTCTTCATATTCGAAACACGACGACAATTCTCGCGAAAAATACCGTCGACATAGTAGTCCTTAATGCTCCGACTCGAACAACAAAACCGTTGTTATTATTAAATTTCAGCAAAACGAGGATGCATGGTAGCAGCCAGGTTCTCCGAGCGAAGAACGTATCCTCGAGCATACCGCGCGAACGAAATCGTTTTCAGAAACTGATTTCATCCCGAAAAGAAAAAACCGTGCCCAGCCACCTCTCCTCCGACCCCGTTTATACCGCACGCGGAGTAAAAACGGTCGCATTGTTATCGTTGAGGATCTCGGAGGCGCGACGCATTTATATCCCTTAAAGCTCAGACGGATCTGTTATTTATTCCATCCTTCGCGAAATTTTTCAATTTCCTTCGCCTCCATTCAACGCCGCCGCCATATGTATTCAACGTGCGCGTTTCCATAAGGAATGTATTGCTTGTTTTTTCCGTGCTCGTCCTCTCCTATCCCTTTCCCGCACGAGTCCCGAGCCCGGGATTCACCGCGCGCAGCCCACCTGAACAACACTGTTCCGAGCACGGTGTATAGCTTAAACGTTCAAGTGCCGACCGAGACGGAATCCAGCAGTATCAGATACCGTACTTTGTTACAACGTACTGAATTTGCTCGCCTCCTGTGTCTTAAAGGACGAACTTCGCATTGTGTCGCTCCCGACATGCCTCCGCTCTGCGGTGTTTGCGGTAAAAAGGAGCACCGGATGTGCGGGCAGCACCTGCCACTGCTCCGCTTTTCAATGCAATGTTACAGAAAAGACAATACCAACGGACCCGCCCCGTGCTGGACTGTCTCTATAAAATAGTGGAATTCGCTCAACAAAATTTCCTTCCGTGACATAAATCGACACTAGGTGTTTTCGTAAGCTAATACAGTATTTTCTCGTTCGTTGCGAATAATGTAGTATTCGCTCGTTGCGACGTGCCTACCCACTCCACTGCCTGTCAACGCCGAGTCGGCCGAGTCGCTCCGCACGGCGGCAACGACTGTCCGCTGTCTCTTTCTTTCCTATACGCTCTTCTTCGTTGCGTTCGAAACTTTTATCGTCGATTAAACCACTAAATATTGGCCAAATTATATCGTGTTTGGTATCATTTTAATCAGAAAAATGCCAGAAATGTGTTAGTGAAAGTCCCATAAAAGCCTAATAGAAAATGAACAATTCCATCACTGCCATTACTACATTGTAAGAACTCACGGGCCTTTAAATTGTGCCGGCGACGGCGACACGCTTCGGTCACCCGATCCGTATTTCATTCTGTCCTTCTCTATGTTCGGCTCCCTATTGAAGTCTCGCTCGGCGCGCTCGGCGCGCTCGGCGTGTATCTGGACGCAGTCATAAATCACAAAACAGTTCAGTATTCGCTCGTTGTGAACTCAAACCCCCGGCAGTTTCGCAACGAACGAGAAAATACTGTAGGTACTTACAAGATTTTTTAATGATTTTGGCGCACCGGTTCGATCAATTGTTGTATAGAGGGTCATCCGTTTTTAAACGGCCAAACGTTAACAAGCTGTAGAGGACCCCAAATGGAACAATTTTTACCCGTATCACTTTTTTTGTTTCGGCCTTGATTACCACATAATTGCAGAAAACCATCATTTTTTGAGTTTACATATAATTAAATATCTCAGGACTCCAATGATGAATCTTGATGGTTTTTCCTTTGTTTAGTTAAAAATAAGTAGGGGCATCTTTTTTATTAAATAAAGTTTTTTGTATGACCTTCGGATCATGGTTTTTTTGGCGTGGGGCACACCGTGGAGCCTGAAAGAAATAAGTTGGAAAGTGGCGGTGTGCCCGAAATAAGTACTGCCAGAATTAAATTCCACGTCTCCAAAACCCACCAAAACCGTTCCATTTGTAATTAATAATGTATAATATAATTAACAGAGGCTAAAAGTTTGTCTAGCTGTTTGCGATGCTGGCCCACATCGCGTCGGTAGAAACGGACAGAATTTGATACGAGTTCAAATGAAATACTAAAAATGGAAATATTTCCACAATCGAGTACTATCTTTTGAAGATACTATTTCGCTTAAGGAGATACATACCTTCGGAAAATAAAAAAATCGATTTTTTAAAAATGGTGCATTCTGGTGATACGATCCTGCTGGAGCACTCTCGGGGAGTTTTATTTCGGAATTCGTCAAACTGTTGAATTTGTAGCTCCGAAACTGTAGTCGTGTTACACTGTAGCAACAGATAATTGAAACTTGAAACGGATTTTTAGCGAAATGAAGTTTGCAAACTCGGTGGCAGAAATATCTGAAAAATTGTTAGACGTAGTTAGATCGAATTCTGCATTAATATTCTGAAACCTGTTATCCAGTCTTTGACCAGAAACAAAGGCAGCTGAAAATTTAGATAGAAATTATACATACATTTGAGTTCGAATTGCTGTAACTCGTTTAAAAAATGATCTTTTCGACATCTGATTTGTCAATGACTAGCCACTTTTATTTATTTAGTTCAAAATAATACTATAAAGATGATAAAAAACTGTATATAAGAAATAATCTACCTGTATCCTCATTTCACCATTGAATTACTTGTTCTTTTTAATTAACCTAACCTCATCAGTAGAAAAACTGTACGTAAATGGTCTATAATTTTAGTTTTCCTGTTAATAAAGTATGTTAATGAGCTCGCTACCGATAAATTTAACAGTATTTACGGTATAATAGCATTCACAGTATTCTATTGTTTAGGAACTAAAAAGGTTCCCAGAATTCATGGCTGCTATTGAATCGCTACTTAATATAAATGGAATTATGTAAATGTTTCCGGTATTTACAGGTACTCATTATAACTGCTTAGAACAATATTTATTCTTATCCGAATACTTTAAACAAATTGCATAAAACACAGATTCGAAGTGCTCAAATTGAAAAAGAAAATATATTATATGTTTTACTACAAACATTCATTCCATGAACAGAATGAATTTCAAAATTAGTCATTTTGTCTATTGTCTAAATTACTTCAATGAGTCCATCAAAATAAAAAATAGTAATATTAGTTGTATGCAAAAGTTTTCATTTTTTTCATTCAGACTGCGGATCTTTATGCAAAATAAAAATGTTTTCCATTGATTGTGGAAAGCAAAAATAACATAAAAATTGGTTAAGAAAAAAAACTTAGTTATATTAAAAGCAACAATATAACATTCTTGTATTTTTTAAATCTTTTACCGTTTTATATTTCCATATTATAACCAATTTCTTCATAAATGCATAAAGATCCGCAGTCTAATAATGACTTATAAGTAGACTGCATATCTTCATGCAATATCAAAATTGTCTCTATCGATTGAAAAAGGACGAAGTTCCATAAAAATTTATTTCTGCACTTCATACTTTTAATAGGTTGTAAATAACGAACCAGTAATATTAAATTCGTCTGATTGTTCTTCTATTTTACATTTCATCTACTTACTGCCATAAAACATACATACAATCAGCAGTCTAGTTATATAATCATCCATCTTTTAGTGCAATTGTCCGGTAACGATGTGTATAAATAATTAGCTTGTGTATAAATAGAAGAAAATTGAAGGAAAGATTAAAACATTTGCATGCACTGAATAACATGAGTTTAACTCTGCGTAAAGGGGCGTAACCGCACCCCAGACTAGAAACGTACACGAAATGTTGTTGTATGGAAAATTTCTAAAATTCTCTTAGAAATTTCACAACAAATTGAAATAATTAAATTTATTATTTTTACTTATACAAAATTTTTATATATCCAATTAAATTTTTCAGAGATACCGTCAAAGGTTTATCTTTACATTTTGCACTGAAAGCATGCAGGAAGGTTTGATTGCACCCCAGTACACAGGGTTAACATTAGAATATACAGGGTGTCCCAAAATTCGTGAAAATCCCGAAAGGGGGTGGTTCCTGAGACCATTTCAAGCGACATTTTCCTTTGCAAAAATGTTATCCGCGGTTTTCTTTAGAAGTTATTAACGAAAAATACGGACCAATCAGAGCGCGATCTAGACGCGAGTTGGAACAGTTGGCCCGGCGCGGCGCGCCAACTGTCGATTGGCCGACTGTGGCAACTCGCGTCTAAGTCGCGCTCTGATTGGTCCGTGTTTTTCGTTAATAACTTCTAAACAAAACCGCGGATAACATTTTTGCAAAGGAAAATGTCGCTTCAAATGGTCTCAGGAACCTCCCGTTTCCGGGATGTTCAGGAATTTTGGGACACCCTGTATGTAGGCAGAGTTAAAGACTTTTGTCTCTTTTAAAGAGAGATTAAAGACTTTTGTGGTCCACCGACGCGGCTGCCTGCAAGTGTACCATTAACCATAACTGCATCCTGCGTCCGTCGATGAATTATTTTCTAGTTTGACCGATACAATCTCGAGACTTCCTCCTCGCTATAGATCCTTCATCGTTCCAAGCCCCCAAGATTAAGATAGATATTTCGCGTGTTAAGCGATGCAAACGCTCGCGTTCAAATACTTTCGTGAGCAACTGTATATCGTGCGAGCGATGCCGCAAGCTCCCGAGCGTGCTTCTTATAGTCGCTGGCGACCAGTTTCCGGAGTCGCCTTATCTCCGGTGCACTAACAAGTGCAGCGGCCCGAGTTGCATCGTGGAATTACGTGCTGATTATGCGAGACAATAGCTGTTTTTGCCGGCGAACGATTGCAACGTGAGTTATCCACCAGTGCTCGTCTCGTCCGTGCGAAAGTTACAACTGTTCGCAGCGGTGAACACGGAACGTGAAAAAAACGTTTATCGCTCAAGGAAGCCGTAATTTTGCACCCACGTGACGCAGTTGCATCGTAACCGGACGGATCAGCTGGCACCGCGAACGAAGTCGGCGAAGAAATTCGTCTTTTTCCATTCACCTAAACGATTGTTTCTGGGAACCATTACCTTCTTCCACGGAGAAATTGCTTGGTTACGTTTTTGAAATTATTCATATTCGCTTGTTAATCATTTGCTAGTTAAACATTCCTTCCGACCGAGAATAATTCCATTCTATAGGATATTTGAAGTGAAAACTTCTTTGGGCGCACCACGCACACATTGCTGGGCAGTGAATGAGTCTGATTCGTCACGCTGCGAGGTGAAACTCTATTCGGGTAAACTCGGGGAACCGAGTTTAGATGTACAAACGCCATAGAAACTTTCACTTCTAAGGGTTAAGTGCGAAGAGTTAATTTTAACACTAAACCTACCACCCATTTTAGATTTTTTATTTGCCAATTATTGAAATTGTAAAGGTGTCTTCATGGGCATTTATTGAATATATTTGTTGACTCCAGTATATATTGGGTTGGAAAATAAGTTCGTTCGGCTTTTTAGAGTGGAATAAATCACAAAAACCGAACGAACTTATTTGCCAACCCAATGTTATAGTAAAAATCGCAAAAAATATAAATAAGTTTAATCTTGTTGTTTTTATAATACTATACACATCAGTCACTTTTAATGGTCGGTAGATTTAGAGTTAAGTAACTGAATAATATGAAAAATTCTTCAACCATTATTCAATACTGTTATGACTATATTGCAGATTTTATGCATTCATGGTGAAAATGGGTGGGTGCATTTTGGAATAGAAGAATGATTAAGAAAATCTAAGAGTAGAAATGTATTTTCTGCTTCTTGGAGTTATCAAAGAAGGAAAGCTACGTGATTCCCATTCCTTGCGATTGACGCAGACAATTTTTATTTTGCATAATGTACACTTTTATGTAAGGATGATTACTTTGCATAATGTACACTTTATGTCAAATATGATTCAAGACATTGTCAAAATCTGAATGTTGGTATTTCTAGATCTAAATTTATGTAGATGTATTCAAACTAGAATGTAAATGTACTGCTGACACGAAACTTTTTCATTAATAAATGGGATACATCGTAAAGGTGATTGTCGAATTTGCGAGTATATGGAAAATTAAATTTTGCATTATACATATGCTGAAGGAATATAATGGAAGAACTGACAATATTTCAATTCTCCTTTCCCTGTTCAAATATAAAGTCTGCTCACCAGTAGCATCGAAATTATAACAAATTTTTAAATTGCATTTAAATAAATTTAATTTATGCGACAAACGCAATTTCGCCATTGACTCGGAACGCCTGTTTTGTTTTGTCCCGTCACAAACTAAAGGAATTCACATACGACGAAGGGTGCATGTTACGCAGAGTATAAAAGTTACAGAATGACTTTACACTTTACGCGGAACTTCATATTTGTAATACTTTTATCCCTTCAATTGTACTCGGTTGCACGGTAATCGTGCTACGTGACGTGCCATGCATAAAAGGTGAAACGTTTTGCAGCTTACTGCGTTTATTATTGCCGTACTAAAACTGTAATGTTTCTGGTATCGAACGCGCGAGTATAGAAACAATTTTCATTTCATTCTTGATCCTATAAAAATCCCTTATACACATACATAGGTATGTGCCCAAGTAGTTGGAAGCAGTGAAATGAATTTCTAAAAACGAAGTTTCAGATCTTTTATTATAAAACTTGTCTTCATCAAATCTTCATTTCAGTAGAATCGCTAGTTGCATTTTTAACAGCTCCAAATAAAATATCTGTTAAGTTTATTAACTTCTGAAATTATTCTCTAGATTTTATTATAATAGTACTTCATTAAAAATCATTATTGCTAAAAATGAAGATGAAATAATATGTATTATGAACGACAGGAAGTCCTTGATGGAAATGGTCAAAATATGTACTAAAATTTTACAACAGACATTCAGCAAACTATAATCAACTTGTCAGTTAAGAAGTGTAACTGCTTTGAAATTTTCAAACAGTAGAGAGAATAACTGCTCATGACTATTAATAACCAGTAATTTCTATTCTGCTCGTACTTCGTAAAAGTGCCTCGGAGAAATTGAAATTTACATAAATATCCGCGTCTGGTGATAGGTTTGATAACTGCGCACACTCAACCCCACCTCTTTTCTAATTTATGGGCATACAGTGTACAATCAAGACGGATCTCATCTAGGCGAGAGAGTAACTAGATCGACGAGTAAAAGATATGCCAGAGTTTCACTATGATACAGGCATCGCCGGAATTTTCTTGCACTCGAAGAAGATTGATATTGCGCGTAGAATCTAGAAAATACATCTATCAAGGCTCCAGCTCTTATATGTAGTCGGCCACGAGTGTACCCGTCCAGCTTGATAAGATTAGCTGTCGATAGATCGTGAATTGCGCGTTCGCAGAGGCTGTGGATAACATGCACACAGGGTGAGCTAGCTAAGATTGGAATCTGAAATATCTCCATTGTTTTTACCACCGTAAGTCTTAAATCTTATCGTTTTTACTTTTCATTTTTACCTTTATTCTAATCTACTTCAAGACTATTCGATCTATAGCAGCATTTTCATGAAACTGGTACTTTAGGACACGATAAGGACCATACAGGGTTAATGACGCGAGAACATTTCTAAGGGATGAAGTGTTCCGAAGAAGAATTTTCGTGAAATATTTTTTGAAATATCAAGACTCACAATGGCTTTTCTTTAACACGAAACGCGCCGAGCTTTAAAAGTAACCGGCATCATAAGTCAAAAAATAGGAAATTTGACAGGAGAGCCATATGAAAATT
This sequence comes from Lasioglossum baleicum, assembly GCF_051020765.1. Classification (NCBI taxonomy): domain Eukaryota; kingdom Metazoa; phylum Arthropoda; class Insecta; order Hymenoptera; family Halictidae; genus Lasioglossum; species Lasioglossum baleicum. The sequence continues at coordinate 5,094,980 of NW_027469081.1, read as the reverse complement.
ACCAAAAATTTCCAGGTATTTTTATTGTATATCACCAACTTAGAAATGTAAAATAATTTGTTGTTATTTAGATGCTGGGTTAATTGTCATGTACATTAGTTATGAAAAAAGTACACCACAATTTATATATTTATTATTACACTTTTTTTTTAGAAATGTATTTTGAGTTCTGACACTTTTCTAATATGAATGAACGACATGTCGCCTTATAAAAATTGACAAGTATGAAAATAATAAAGATTTTTGAAAGAATTATAAAAGCATCTTTATAATTTCGATAATTGTAAAATGAAAAATCTAGAACCGGTCGTGGTATGTTTAGTGTTAATTAATAAATTAAAAAACACAGCCTGCCATTCTCCACGATAATGGATTAACCCCGTGACGCACAAATATTGCACACATTGATGTAAAATGCATGTCTATTACAATATCATCCTAGGAACTCTTTTTCAGGAAAGAAAATTCATTATTAACTCATAAGTGAAATAACAAGTGGAACCATCGGTCACAATGAATTTTGTTTAATTCGTATGTGAAAGGGTTAGCAAGGTATGTGATGATTTCAATAAAAGGATCTTAAAAACTATGAATATTCCCAGCTCGCTATGTTCTTTGAAGGGTCTCCATCAAAAGCCATTGGCTTATGGGGATTGCATTATAAAATACTTTCCTATGCTAATAGAGATTTTAATGAACAATATATTCGACAAACGCATTCATACCTGTCCCGCTTGCTAAGTTATGTCTGTATAGTTGAAGCGCATTGGCTCAGGAAATACGTCAATTTCAATGTCGGGAAATGGCGCAACGTTCATCTTGTCGAAATTAATATTTAAGGGAACGTTCTCCAGCCTGAAAGCCGAGAGTCTCTCGACATTATAATTGAAATAATGAATGACTCTAGGTTGTAAATAACTTAGCAGGTCAACAGCCACTCAAATTTCGTCAACACTTTAGATTTCAGTTATTTCGTAGCAGAGATAAACGTAGCTGAAAGCAGTCATCAATTAATCAATACTAACATTTTCACTTTGCTAATTCAGTTAGCTTTTCAATTGTTATTGCATAATTCACCAGCATCGACTGTTAATCATTGTTGGCGTTATTATAAGTATAATACTTTTTTATGGCAGACATGACAAGCTAAGTAGATGCAATTACAATTGTAAAATATACGATATTTATTAGATAGCGACTTTAATTTACTGTGGCAGCTATTTTTCCAAGATCATTTATGCAAAACGTTTGTGGTGCCAGTTTGTAAATTCTGAAGTACAAAGTCCGAGTTTAAATTTACGCGTAAGCTCTTCCTCTATTTCAAAAGTATGTGTTAATTTATCGCAAGAAAAATTATCTGACAAAATTAAATTTCTTTAGTGTTTACCGCAGCTTACTTGAAGGAAAATAATAATATAATTTATACTATATCTCTCCTTTAAATCGTAACATTTCCGGCTATTCTTTTCATCATGCCTCTGATCGTCTCGGGGGAGTCTGAATCTGTCTATTGTCATATATGTATATTTGTCTTCTTCAAACAATAGCGGGGCGTTTCGTAAATTATCTAGTTCTACCCAACACCATTATAAAAAATCGATGTTTCTTATTTTCCCAAATCATTTTCTTCACAATTTCTTGCAAAATACTGCAGATATTGTCGACTTCAGTCTGAGATAGCTCACCCTGTATAAGCCTCGGCAGTTACCGTTCGATTTACTTGACTCTCCGCAGTGAAGGTCTGGGTTCGTCAAGGACTAGAAACGGACTAGATGGATCGCGCAGGATATCCGGCTACCGTGTACCGGGTAACGCCCGGAACAATGTTTTTCCTTCGACGGGCTGCTCTGCATCGGAATGTGCCGGCGAGCGCTATTTTGTTTGCGAATCGAACACTCGGCTAACGTTCATGCATTGAATAGAATAATTTCAGACATTGAAATGGATTTATGGCTTTCCTACAACGAAAAGTATTATTCAGGTGTCCGGAATCTATTAAAATAGCTACCTGCGGGGTGCGATCGCAGCGCGCGAGCGTGTAGCTGTCGACAGGATAATTCGTCGCGCGAAACTCAATCGAAAAATAGAACAAAGCTTTTTTTATATGACAGCAGTGGAACCGGTCAGCCGTGTAAAACAAAAAGATATTGAAAATTGGTGAGTCGACGAAACAGCATGCGTGTTGCACCGTTCAGATAATCAAGGCTCTACTGTATGTGGGACAATAATTGTAGTGTGTATTCGTAGAAATGAATGGAAGAACTGCATTGGAAACGTCTGTCGTTCATTGATCGTTTGTTTCTCGATACCATTACACAGTGTATTACGTTATGTTAAATATATGGTTGTTTGTTTAACTTTTGTAGGGTAAATGTACCAATTATACTGCGGTATTTTTTCCCCAACGAGATTAAAATACGTAAAAATAATTATTGTTCACTGAATAAATTTGTACAATTCGATGGGGAGGTATTCTCGTTCGCGAGGCAAACAAAATTGTCAATCATTCTCATATCTTTATAAAAGGCTAAAATAAAAGGACTATTGTTGTAAATTACTATGGTAAATTACATGTTAAATTGCATAGGGGAAATTATTTTTTAGAGACCTACTTCGATCCAATAAAAATATTAAAAGAAACTTCTCTTGCCTTTTCTATAAAAAAAATTAAGTCCTCAACATTACGTACATTAAAGTGAAGGAGGAGCTCATTTTTGCGGCAGAAAAATCACTAGGAATGTCTAGTTTATCTCCCTACGACCCCTAAGGCCACTATTTTTTGTTTTCTATTCAGAACACATCATTCTTCCATACAATGCTTCCACATATTATTATCTCATGATAAATTACGAGTAATGTAAAATAAAATACGATCGAAGCATGGTACCGCAGTAATCGGTACAGTTACTGTTAGATTATGTAATTAAATAAACCGCACACTTTGTATTAATTGACTAAACGGAGTTTATTCAATAACGAGACAAGCACAAGCAAACCGCGTCTTTATGATTTGAATGTAACACGTCGAGTGAGGATCATTCGGGCTAGAAAATTAAACGATACTATGAACAAACAAACCAACGGTTTCATAAACAAACTGAAATAAACTGATATTGAATCGATCGTTCCTTGTGTGGAATAATAGATTAATTTTGTTTCTCAAAAGATATTTCAACAGTTACCCTAGTGCGGGTTCCTTTCGATATAAGACCGCTTTCGACGTATTGCGGATGAGGGTACCTAACTCGACTGAGAGTTTGTGGGTCCCATGAAGCACAAATGTATGTACTATTTTAACTATTTTAGTTGCAGTTGTTCTCTGTTTGACGAAGATCAGATGGATTTTTCTACGCGCGTAATATGCTGCTCGTTAACGGGCGACGTGGTCTAGCCTCGTACGATGAAATGTCAAGCTATCGATAAGGCTCACTAGTATTAGCGGTTAGGAAGCTTGTCGGGGTCTGCGAAATTTTAACTCGGCTCAAGTTTCGCTCCTATCACGGGCGGAGAAGAGTATTAAGAAGTTGGATGAATCATGAATAAATTCACCCGATAAATGGTCGTCTTTGTACAGGCCAAGTTTCTTTATACCACGAGATGATAAAACTTGTCTCCTGGAGGCACTTGAATTATTAGCGCCCGCAAATAGAACGAGCTGTCGTTCATGTTGCTTGCAAGTTGCCACCCTGTTAATTTTCCCCCGTACCCTAACCGCTCTGTATAATCTTTGCATTAATTCTTTAGCATAAGTTCCATTCGCATTTAAAGAGATCTACACGTCATTTGTATTTTATCTATATTTGTTTGTATGTGGACATACACTACTGTGCAAATTTAAATTTAGAAGTTAGTATCTCTGCATCTCTTACATACATAGATATTCAAGGATAATGGTAAAGCCATACATACCCAGTATCGATAAACAGCATTTTAAAATATAAGATTGTAGTAAGGAAACAGGAATTTTTAAGCCTTTCTTGCACTTTAGCATTTCCAGGCGATAAATTATTATCGCGGTTTTATAGGACACTAAAATACCGAAGTTCTATAATTAGAGATTAACAGAAGTACACCAAGAACAGAATTTTTGTTAAAAAATTAATATGCTAATCATAACCTCGAACGTAATTAAATATGCAACTCGCATTTCGCTTTCAAAGGAAAATGGAACTCTCCTACTAGCGATCACGATATAACAAGGAAACAACATTTAGATAATTATAATATAAAATGGAAACAAAATTGAGAGGATTATAATATAAAAAGGAAACAAAATTTAGATGATTATAATATACAAGGAAAAAAAATGTAAACAATTATAATATAAAGTGGTAACCACACACACAAATTTAGATAATTATAATATCAAAGAGAAACAAAAAGATACCGTAAAAATGAAATTCAGCTGACCGTAATAAATATAAATAGGAAGTAAACCACAGGTGGTCATAAATTAAAATCTCGAGTAAGTAAAATGAAAGCTGTCGCGTCAGCTCAAATATTGAATCATATGAGAAATATCCTGATACCGAATCTAGCGTTTACTTAAGCAGACCAATCCAATGCAGAGATTACTTATACGGGTTAATCGTGTTGTCGGGTCATCCGGATAATGCAATTATATGTATTTACCATCTGTATAAATATAAATACATACGTGCCTGCCTAGCAATGCCCGGTTAATCTGAAAAAGTTTGCCGGCCGATGCACCGATAAACCAAAATATGGAGATTTTTCGGTCAGTGAATAGAAAATAGCCCAGCCGTACACATCGCGACCTTTTGTCAAATTCAGATCAGTCCTTCGGTTCCTCTATTGGTCTATCGATTCCGTGAACAGCTACGATAGAACCGAAAAAGTATCGTTATATCCGTAGTTTTTTGAATACCTTTAAACACAGAAGCATCGTGCGAGTACATACAAACTATTACGTTCCTTGAGGCTTTCAGAGTGCAAAACTGTAGTATTCGGAAGCATTCAATGATACAGTATATTGCATCGTGAAATCCGCATCAACGCACATGTCGGAAATATGATAAAAATTGTAGGAAAAGTGGAACGCGCCATAAATTAAAATCTTCAAATTTTTGTTACTTTTTCGAAATATATGACTGTGTTTTATTATACATATACATTCTATATTTCCAAGTGCTGGCACGCAAAATACGTATTCACTGCCTGTATCTTTATCAGTAAAATGTTTTATTAAAATGCAACGTACCTTTTTCACGAAATATTACAAAAATTTATTGAAGAAAATGAACTCCCCAAATACGATGCTATGTTCCATGATTTTAAATAACAGCGTAATTAAATTGACAAGCTTCGGGAAAAGTAGGAAATTTGGAACATTATATTAAGATTATATGCGCAATTATTCTACAGTTATGCTACAGCATCGGTACAATCTAACTGCCAAGAATACTCGTCAAGAACTGGAACACCGAAGTTAGAATATTTTATTGATTCGTAAACGGAAACGTGATAAATTTAATGTATCGCGAGGTTCTCGACGAGAATTGTATTAACTAGAGAAAGAACTAAAGTTTTCATACAAAATTCGTGCGTCATCCCTCGGAAGTTAAATTTAACCTGAACGTAACCGAAACTAAAATGTAATGCTCATTAATAACGGAGAGTTGAGATAAAGGGGATAATTTTGTTTGAGACAGAATTGTCATTCAAATTTTTGTTGGAAGACCTCCTAAATCTAGTCGCGAGTGGTGATAATGGAAGGGCCAATTATTTCACTACATTCGTACGACGTAACAATATAAGTATTTTTAATAGAAATATATTATAAAATTGACTGTAAACTACATAAAATCGCCTATCATTGCTATCATTGTGATGACAGTGGCTTCAGGTTACACGTATAGTTAGGTATGTACTAATAAAACATCATTTGTTACAAATAAAATATTGTTGCGGCGACACGTTCCATGTAAAGTGCAAAACTGTGACGAACAACCCCAAAGAAATAGTGGAAGAACGAGGATATGAAAAAATGGCTATACCAACTGACGACGAACCGAGTCGAAAGCACGGTCGAGACAAATAACGTTAACACTAAACTAAAGCGATGAAAATGTGTTAGCTTGCAACAATGACGAGGCTCTATTTATTTATAGATTTCGCGCAATTTTTATTACAATATGTGCTTGGATAAAGCAATTTATCGAATCAATTTCCATGCAAGTAACTTCATCATTTCAATAATATAATTGGAAGATGAAAAATATAAAACCGGTCATTTGACCGGTGGTGGTAGGTTTAGTGTTAAATTGTATAGTGAATAAAGTGTTCCGTTGAGAGAAGACACGATACGAAGCGTCATAAAAATTTGCAACGGTATGAAACGGCTAGCCAACAGAACCATTCGTCGGACAGAGGAAAAACAAGGACACAGCATTAAACATTGCCACAGAGATTGAAGAAAAGCTGTGAAGTTAAATGAAACTCTCATGAAGTCGGGTTCGAAATAAATTCAGACGTCGCTATAAATCCGCACATAACCCACATTTCTTTCAGACACGATCTCCCGAGCACTTTGCATACGCGTGGCTCGAGGAACGAGGAGGAAGACGTTAAGGGAATAAAAAGTGTGGAACAAGTGAGCAAGATCGATCTTTCTCTTATCTCGGTCTCATTGTCGTCAGAAATAACGACGGTTGGCCGGGTATGGGGTAACACTCGAGCGACAAAAGTTGCGGCTCGACTCGGCGGCGCTGCTGGATGCCAGGGGGATGAAAAAGGCAGAGGGCAGGGTCGGGGGTCGGGAGGTTGGAAGGGAGGGCGATGGCGACCGTCAGTAGACTCAATTAGCCCCGCGGAAAACTTTCGTCGTGGGATTACGACGTCAACAACGTCCTCCTTGCCCAACCGACGTTCCGCGCGCGCCTCGTCGAAATTGCAGCTCGTCGAAAAGGCACTCTTCCAGATAGCGGAGCCAGCGTGGCTCGCTGTTGCTGATCCTCCGGATCGTTCGCCGTGTTCTCGGGCGACCGTTTTCCTTCGTCCTTCGTCCTCTGCCCTTCGCCCTTCTCATTTTTGAGCCCTTCCGGAGGCGGCTACGCTGCTCTCGTTTCCTCCGTCGCGTCGGCTTATCGGCATGTGGCGTCTTTTCCGTCGCTTCGCACGGAGGAAGTTCCAGCGGCGCCTAGACGGCGCGAACTAGCCACCTAGACTAACTTCCATTCGGGGAATCGTTGAAGAGGGTGCTCGTGACTCTAGCGAATCGTCTGACCGTTTAACCGTTTCGCCACGGTCGACTGGTGCACGGTGAAAGCTCCGCGAAATTGATTTTTGCCCTGCTGTAATTCCGTTCTTTATCGGACCGCTGGCCTACTCTCGCCGTGTCTTACCTTCACGGTCAATTTCGGTTGGCTCCGTCTCTACGAAACGTTCCATTCCGAATTTTCTGTCGGTAACATTCCTTTAGGTGACCCGTCCAATGAATGAACACTTAACTTTTCATTACTCGCATACAAGGTGAACCACGAAGCGCGATCAGCTTAGATTATTCTGCTGTTAGTGGTTCGGTCGGAAGTTTTTTCAGCTAAAATTAGTAGAGCTTTCAAACTTTTTGTCAACCCTTTTTTCGCATAAACAAATTTTTTATATTAACCGTCACACCTCGTCGCGCGACGCTCGGTTCGCGTTCAGCGATCCCCACTCCGCGCACCAGCGCTCCCTACTCCACTACGCGTTCCCACTCCGACTCATCCCCACTCCACTGGCTCACTTCGCATCGAAGGAGCTCAGTGTGGATGTGGTATTCCGTTCATTCAGTTCCATTTCGGTCAATTTCGGACTCTGTCGAGAGACGTCGTCTCTCCAAGTCATCCCCTCATTCTATCTCGCGTATTTCCATATATCTTGCGTTTCTGTATCTTACTATTTCATACCAGTATTACTATATCTTGCGTTCCATATAAAAAAGCCTAAAAAAAGTAGAAAATAAAAAAATATGTAAAAAATTTTTTTTAAAAACCACGCTTATATTAAAAAGGCACTAAAAAGGAGACAATAATTTTTTTAGAAATTAGTGACTATAAATAAAAGCGTGAAGCGCCCACGCAGATTACGTCAATATAGTTTAGCGCTCCACGCTCTTTTATTAATAGTCACTAATGTCTAAAAAAAATTATTTTCTCCTTTTTAGTGCATTTGAATATAAGCGTGGTTAAAAAAATTATTTTATGTATTTTTTTATACTAAAATTTCAGACTGAAATTTATGAAAAATCGCTGTGATAGATCTGGACTTTTCAAATTCTGTTTCGTTACATTTTTATGGATGTTAAACTGTTCGACGAGCAAAATGTACACCTGAATGCCTATAACAAGACGATCGATTTGTATTTTTACACATTGTGAATATTTATATGTGAAACGTAACATTTGGGTCAGGAGAATTCGCAGAAATATTGAAAATGCATTAGAAATGTAGTGTGCTCGCGCGTTGACAAGCGCTGATGAGAGATTGTTCGGGCTCGTGTGATTTTTGCACTTGATGTTCCGACGATATTTACAAAGACTTCAACTGAAGTAGTAACAAAGAGATTTAAATTTTTATTGATAAAGCTGGCATGTGAACACGTTTCCACGTAAATGTGTCAAACACATGTGCACATACAGCCATGAATAACATATTTGTCACTAACTCAAAAAACCACCAAAAAATATATGGCAAATATTTTACTATGTGAAATTATAAGTTAATTCAAAAATTAGAGAGAGAGAATAGGTTAACATAAGAAAAGATTATTTTAATTACAACTGGAATGTAATTACTAGACTGCAGATTTTATGCATTTGTAACAAAAATTGGTACGTACAATTTAAAGCAGTGGACATATATTTAAAAAACTTAAGAACATCAACGTATTAGCTTCAGTTCAATAAAATAATTAAAACAAGAAAGAAATGTTTACGTAACCTCTGTGCCTTGGAACATCCGCAGTCTAGTAATTACAAACACGATTTTAATAAATTGTAAAAAATAAAGTATGGTTTGAAATTGTTTCATAGGTTATCAATAGACAGCGGACTTTTATGCAAAATAAAAATGTATAACAAGAATCTGGAGTGAAATAGACATTTTATGTTGAAAATAATGTAACAGTACTTTTAAATTCTTTAAAGATTTTTACCGTTTTAAATTACGCCTACTGATTTTTGTCGTAAACGCATAAAATTCGCTGTCTAGTTATCAACGAATACGTTACATGAAAGACAATGTTACGTAGAATATTTCCTCGAAGTTTGAAGAGAAATGGTGGTGCAGTCCCGAAGATTTTGCGGTGGTCACATAAAAAACAGTCGTTTCGAGAAAAACGCAGAGAGAAAGTTTCAACATTTGTCCGTGGCAAAGAAGATTTTTGAAATTGTACTTTAGCTATTCCGGGACCGTGCAGCAGTACTTGTTCTTCAGAAAAATTGTTGACAGTCTCCGTTTTGAGTCGTTCCTTGAAATTGTCGAGCCATTTTCCCAGTCTCCACCATCCTTACTGCAGTGTTACCAAGGCGTCGCTCGTTCGTTACTTTACACAAGTTGTAACTTTCTCAGTCAATATTAAGAAGCTGCATTTGAATATTTTTAACGAACCGGCAATTAACAAGATATACCGTTCACGAAGGTCCGTAACAAAATATTTCCAGAATTTTAATAACTTTCGTAGATTCTTCGTGTTGCGCAACAGCAATTTCAATAAAACCGTCCTTTTCGCAAATAAAAACTTGATCTACTCGAGATCTTCTTCCTCATCCGTATCCGGTATAACGGGAGGACATATTGAAACGTGACACGTAGATTTTGATGAAACTGTGAATGACGGAAACTGAAAAAATACGCGTCAAATTTGAAAACTACTACGTGTGATAAAAAACGATGATTGGCACTTCCGAGATATGTTCGTTTGGAAGACTAATTCTTCAAATTCCAACACACATCCATTTAAATCTGTCTTGTTTGTTATATAAACATGAATGGTATAGGACCACCACGAATCCAAATCTGAAATACTTTACCCTTTTGGTTTGTGCATGATCAAAATCGTGCTAAAGGTATCATCAAAATTTAATTTCTCATTAATTTCATTTTAATTCCTCATTAATTTTGATTTCTCGTAAATTATAACCCTTATTATTATTAATTAAATAATTTTAATTCGTAAAGTATCATCCTAGGACCTTACTCAAATTTTTTCTATAAACTTTTTTCATATACTTTTGAGTATATTATTTAACACTAAATAATCCAAAGGGTCCAAACAAGTTAAGAAATGTTGATATATTTGCAATTTTCGTACAATACAGAAGCGAAAGTTCGTGTACAGAAATTTCGTTGGGCTCATGAGAGACCCAGAAAATACGTCGTTTACTTTTCCGATTTAAAGAAAGTATTTGAACACTAAATTCCGGTTCTTGAAAAATTGTCGACGTTTGAAGTTTGAACCGTGATTATATTCCGATAAAAAAAGTAGTACATCAAAGTAACCTCTTCAGTTTCTCATCTGTTATAACATACGAAAAAATATCTCCAGGAAATGAATGCTGCGTTATGAAAACAGAGTCTTCAAGCTTTGAAATGAATAAGTCTACACAGTCTACGTTTATCGTTGTATGTACTATATTTTTAACGAAATGTTCACAGTTCAAGCATCGACAATTTTTCAAGAATTTAAATGGGTGAATTTGAATAGAAAAATCGAAATGTAGCATCGCAGTGGTTTCGCATGAGCTTTCGCAATCGAAAGTGGTCTGAGAAATAGTTCGAAAATGTTTTCACTTTCCAACTGAATACATCACAACGTCGTCAATTATCTAGAGATCAGTTGCCGTTGAGAGCTAGTTAAAACCGCGTGACAAATCGGACAATAACGTGATCAAAGCGAGTATGAAAAACAGTCACGCGAGTGACTAATTTTCGTACATTGTCGCTGTGCTTTCAACAAGTCTGCTAAGTCTGAAGACGCGGTAATATCTGTGCGAGTCACGCCGTAGTATGTAGTTGGCGTTTGTCATCGCACGCGAGGATCCCTGGTGAAGTGGGTCAGTCCGTAATAATGGGTGCCTTGAAGTTGAAGGTAAAAGTCGAGCTTAATTGATATCCGAGGAGAGAGCTTCTTTCAGTCGATTAACAGGTTCAACTTTCCGGCGGATTAACTAATTTTTATTCGTGCAGGCGGGGCAGCCGGGCCTCTCGGAGATACGGTCACTCGAACGCTTTCGTTCGACCCGGTCTTTCTCGTTTCTTTTGTCCATCTGTCGGATCTTCTCGAGCGACGTTGTTCTTTTCCGTTCCTACCCGTATTCTCAGTTCGGTTAGTTACTTTTAGTTTCTTCGTTCCGGAGCGCGACAAGCCGGAACGCCACACCGTGCGCGTCGGGGAGATCGAGGGAATAACACGTCACGTAGCTACCGTGCTTCGAGAGTTCTCGCAATTCCAGCGGGCCATTCGAACGGACTGGCTTTCGAAATGGGTGCGATCGTTGTTTAAACTTCAGTTATTTACGTTCGCGGCGATAGAAGATTCGCTGCTCGTATCCGATCGAAAAATAGCGATTCGTAGTCCGTTTCCTCACGCCAATTTAATTTTCTTCGGGAAGAGCTTCGAGATTCTGTGGCATTCCTCCGGGGAACAAAACACTGCTCTTCTGTGTCCCCGTCGTTCACGGTTAATAGAAGTCTTAAGCAGCGCAGAGCAGAAAAATTCTGAGGAGAGGAAATCGTTTAAACAGAACAACGACAAAATTCTTTGACCGTTTTCTATTGTTCCTAGAGCTGGAAAGTCAGCTCGCGAGGGCAAAGGTACGCTTCTTCGAAGTTCGTCTTTAGAAAATGATGCTGCGCGACGAGGAACGTCAATAGAAACACGAAGAATGAACGGAACAGAGCAGCCGACGACAAATAAAATCATTCGCTGTAGCTTCGTTTCACTTTTGTTCTTGGTATAGACTTGAACTGTTGACTAACTCGACCCGTTATCAGTATCATTCCAGCCAATAGCGAAGGCACGCTTCGCCTTGACTCGGTAAGAGTGAACAAAAATCGGGTCGATGGAGATGTGACGTTACATCAGTCTCGCATTCTTTGCAATTTTTGTCTCTGGTGGAATTAAGTGATACCACAATGGTGTTCTACTTACAACGATCTATAATTGAGAGAGGGCATGACAAAATATAATTCTACTACATACTGTATTCCTACATTTGGACAGCAACTTCTTCGAGAAAGTGGAAGTCGGCAAGTCGTTTTAAATATCTTACTGTTTTAGCTTGGAGCTAAAAAATGAATGGATGTTTTAGCAGAACAATGATCTTAACACTAGGTTTACGCAGCACTAAAAGCGACTATTTTAGATTACTTTGTAAAAATAACAAAAATGTGTCTACCCAAATTTTTAGCCATTTTTAAAAATAGTATATACCCAAAGAAATAAATTTGTTAAACAATTCCTCATAGATGTGGCTTTACAATCTAATAATCGTATATTAAAATATTTCGAATCCGCCATTTTGACGTAATCCTAGTGTTAATATACGGTTGAAATGACTATACAATAGAAAGTGGTATATTAGATGCATACAATACCATCATTAATTATGTATATAATCAATTGAATTGAATTACAACTGAATTCACACACAAGCAATTATGAAGTTTACAATTTTTCCTATCGACACAAAAAATACAAACCACTGAGGATATTAACAACAATGTAATGTCAGGTCTACCTGCTTATCTTCACAATTCTCTACTTGTTATATTGACAGTGAGAATACAACTGTTTAACTTTTGACTAACCTTACCGAATACATAGATCAGCGATTTTGCGAATTTAAAAAATGACTAATGTATGGAAAAGGGTATGTTGGAGCTAATGTCTTAATTATGATATTTGAAATGCAAGGTGTAGTAAAAAATAAGTCAAAAAGAGAGAATAAAAATATTTTGTGCGAGGCCACCATTGGGAGAGAATCAAACTTGTAAATTCATGAAGCAGAAGGAGTAGAAACATTCGAGATTTGCGAATTTCAATCTTATTTTTTGCAAAAATGTGACGTCTCAACCAAGAAAATTTTATTCTTTTGTCGACTTATTTTTGCATGCAGAATCACACCTTGTTTAGTTCTACCAAACGTAGTGTGACGTGCACGTAAACTTTTATATTATATTAGCTTGAATGAAGGTTCAACTTTCATTTGTCGTTATTCCATTGAAAGAAGTGAATTTGCATCTCGCCGAATAACTCATCTAAAACTTTTCTTCTCAATCTTCCTGAATGTCGATCAATAGAGTGGTACATAAAACTTGAACCGGACTAAAAGGATTAATGAAGAAGAACTTATATTCAGCTCTGAATGAGGTCTCGTGGTAATTAGTTCATTAAGGAAAGGTCAGCACTTCGATTGCCTAAATTGAAATCCAGAATGAAAAGAATCAAATTTCTGAATAGTTACAATTGTTTCTGGGAACAATACTACGTGTCACCTTATTTTACAATTAAACACTACATGTGAAACTATTTAATTTAAGAAAAAATTAGCGACCTCAAAATAATCAATTTTTATGCTGATTAAATTAGTATATAATTTATATGATAAATTAAATTATATACACTATAAATTATAAATTAAATTAAATTATATACACTATAAATTATAAATTAAATTATATAAACTGTAAATCATCTAATAGTAGTATTGTAAAACTATATGAAACTATGTTTTCTATTAAAATAAAGTGATTAAAAATATTTGTAGAGTCTCTACAGGTCATAGTAACTTCGACAAGACAATCTTTGAGGAAAGTTGCTAATTACAATCTATAATTAATGATAATGTGTACATTCTAATGTCGAATTCAATGAACGCGTAATGAAATGGCAACGAGAGATATCCTGCTCCGAAAACTCTCCACACATACATATAAACAGATTAGATCAACACGACTGTTCTCTAAAGCGTGGAATCGCATTACACATATCATTTGTAATTGATTGTTTATGCAGACTGTGGGAAACAAGGAAGCATTTGACAATGGAATGATTGAAAGACTTTCACTACTGTATATGCTCGTGAAACGCTATTCGAGTCATTGCGTTATAGATCATTAATATACGACTTCTATGGGAGCAATGCTGCGTTGATGCAATTAAACTTTCTTCCTTTTACCGGAACGTAATATTACGGTCAGATCCAAATGAAAGTGCAGTGGAAATTATAGAGACGCGAGATCAAGCGAACGCTCTGTAGAAAAAACCGTCGAATTTTCTCTGCTGGCATTCTATCACTATAATCACTATAATCAACCACATCATGTATCAAACTTAAAACCATCGAAGTTATTTAAATGTGAATTCATATTTTTATTATTCGGGCTATTACTACTCATTGGAACTACGAAATTATTTACAACAATTATAAAATTATGAATTGTTAATAATCTATACATATATTATGTGTGACTCGATATTTCTAAATTGCCAGCTTAAATATGTATTATACAGTATAATATTCATTTACGTACATAAGCAATATACCTGTATTTTTCAATGTGATCAGTAAAAAAAATGTTTAAAATTAGAACCAATTAAAGAACTGTCTTTCTAAGTACATTTTCAATAAAACATTTAAAATGATAGAGAGTTATTGGGAACAAAATTGAAAAGAAAGGACTGCAAAGGGTCAACTTTGTTTCCCAGAAAGTAATAACTAGACTGCAACTGGATCTTTACGCAAAATAAAAATATTCTGCATTGATTGTTGGGGAAGCAGGAATAAAATAAAAATTGATTTCATCACTTAATGACTTTGTCACGTTAAAAACAGCATTGCGATATTCTTGAATTTTTCTGATCTATTACTGTTTTATATTTCGCCCAACTAATTTCTTCATAAATGCATAAAGATCCGCAGTCTAGTAAAAACTATTCAGAATAAAATTGAAAAGAAATTTTGAGTGTGAAGGGTCAATAAAAATTTGTTGCGCACATTTGTTTCTCTTTGATGAATCTAATGTGCTCCTAACGAAGTTGCTTCGAAAATAGATAGGAAAACATACAAGCTTGTATGTTGGACGATCGATAGGCTTGTTGTCGCAGTAATAGAGTTTATTTTATCACAATTGAAACGTGCGGAGAGAAGTGTCAATTATTATACATCATCGTTGACCGGTCTCGACAGATATTAATAATAACGTCCCATCGATGTTCTTTTCGCCCGACCGCGACTAATGGATTCGCGTTAACACGAGCGACCATTAATATCCTTGACTTTATATCGAACTTCATATTGTAAAGTAAACAATTCCTTTTCTAGATACTGTTACAAACGCGGCGGCGACGATGACCATAAAACGATTGTGCAATTCTATAATGGACGGGAAGCGCGCGACGACCTTCCGCCTCGGACAAGCTGATAATAAATAATCCAATTGACCGGATGGAAATCCATTTCTGGAGGACAAAATGGCTTCTGTAAATATTGAAGCCGCTGTGTCCAATGCAGCGGGGAAACCATCGGCGTCGCGTCGAATCGATGTAAGGATATTTTGCGAGGTGCCATTCTATCGAAGAACGATTTATCCTTTATTACATTTATTTATTACTTTGCCGGATCACGAACTGATTGGTTTAATACCGACATATAAAACTACATTTGTACCGATAAAACAATTAGTAAAACGCTTGTTTTACTATATACAATTCTAGTTTTACTATAAAAACATGAAACTTATAGGTGATCAATTAATTTGCATCTTTCTAACTGTTTTATTGATATGTCAATATATTAATGTCGCTCGGAAATTAATGTGAGCGCTATTAGCCTGTCATTCCAAATATATTTGTTCAAGAAACATTAGTCAGTAGCGTTCTTTTAAATTGTAATGGTAAAAATTAATCTTAATACAATAATTATTTAAGTGTTCAAATTTGAAATAATAAGTAGTATACAGGGTGTCTCAAAAATGTTGCGGTTCCTTGAAATGGGAGGTTCCCGAGGTCATTCGAAGCGACATTTTCCTTTGCAAAAATGGCCGCCGTGGCTTTGTTAACGAGTTATTAACGAAAAACATGGACCTAGCGTTGGCAGTACACCGCGACGTCGCAACGAACAAGAGAAGGAGCAGAAACTGATTGAATTAAAAACCCACTTGTTCAGTCGTAAATCCATTTTGCTATAAAATTGCGATCAAAATTTAATATTACATTTTAAATAAAAAATCAAAAAGATTTTCTTTAATTTCAGATGAGAAGAAGCTATATTCGACGTATTCTTCACTTCCAACTAATTGCCAACTGTATTTTAACATTAAATCTAATGATGTTTTGACAATAATTGTTTGTAATCACTCTTCAAAGCCAAATATATACAAGAAATGAAGCTTATGTTCATAAAAGCAGACATTCTCGTACATTTGAAATACATTTGAAAGACGTTGCACCTCCGGGGCGTCATTATAATTTTTCCTCCACCCGAACGTTCTCATCTGCGAAAATCATTGCATTACTAGGTTCCAGTACCCAGTCGGACAAGAACCCAGGAAGTTTTTCAATCTAGAATCGTTTTCGTCGTCCGCTTCAGCCCTACGAAATCCCATTCCCTGATTGTGTAACGCTTCATGACATATCTCCGCCATTCATCCTTCACGGCCTCGGCAAGAATAATTGCCTCCAATTTATTATAACGCCTATGACTACTCGGCCTCGCAGATAGAGGCGTCGATTAATACGTGTCACCGTCCTATCAACCACGCCACGAAGACGCGTCCGCTTCCAACGAGACAAGAGCATCGGTGCAAGTGAGTCGATGAAAACCACCGCCGCGTTTTGCACACCTATTCTGCACCCGCGCCATCATTTTTATCGTGATCGAAATTAGCGAGACCATACGCGATTCCGTACTTCACGTTGCTGAAAAGATAACTAGCGAAAGCGATGTAGGCCTGACTGGTCATCAAGTACATAATATTAGTGAATCAAATTATGAAAAGGCAGAGTATCCTCTAAAGTCTCTCTCGCCATCTTTCCAGCAACTATACAGTAGTGCACGGTGAAATTTTCATCAGTTCAGGAGCTGGGAGTTAACTTCTCGCGAGCAAGCCATCTTTTCCATTTCAAAGGGAGACCGAATGTTTTATGAAAAAACATGAACGTGCAATAAAGGAAATTTAATTTTCAGTAATTGTTGTCTCAACTTCATAAATGTAGTACTAATGCATAGCCGAGATTCTTGCGATTAAAATAAGTCCAAATACGATGTAAATCGGATTATTTTCATCGAAGTACGTAATTCTAGATCAGGTCTGGGCAACTGATTGCTCGCGAGCTGCCGATGCTCGAGCCGCTGCCCCCACTACTGTGTTCCGACTCGTATTCCCCTCTCACGCTCACGCGAGTCGGGCCACGGTAGTGGGTAATCACAAAATCGGGAAAATTAGTCCAATTTGTCTCGTGTTTGGACTCATTCTAATCGGAAAAATCTCAGTCATCTGTTGGTGCTAGAATTGTGATGCTTTAACCCGGCGTTGGTAAGGTGGGAAAATCTATCGTAAGTGGTAAGGTGGGGTCTCACAGACCCCCTGAAATAATATATTGTATTATAGAAATAAATACCTTTTTCATAAATATAAGATTAGGTATTGCTTAAGAGGCTGCAATTTATCCGAGTAAAAACGCAGAGATCCACGAAATTAAATTATTATTATTCAAAAATACTTAACTAATGAAACATCTTTACAATGTTACAACCAATCTAAAATCTCTGGGGTCTGTGAGACCCCACCTAACTAACACCGGGTTAAATAAAATGTAAGTGGTGGCGTTGCATACGTTGCACTCAGTTTCGATCCTTGTCTACACAGGTAATTGTGTCGAACTGAGGACATTGACTGTTGAGGAAGGTGTGGGGCTGGTTTCACACGTAAATTTGGCCGTGCACCGTTGTATTTTTATCAAGATCAAAATTAGCGAGACCATCCGCGATTACGTTTTTTTATAACGCTTGGATCCGACACATAAAGATTGATCGAGCTGCTGCCGCTTCTGCTGGTGCTTGTCCGGGTCGGAATCAATATACGAAAAGAGTTGGCGAAGGTATCGTCGAGTTGGCGAGGAACCCCGTGACTTTTACTATTCCATTCTAAGCGGAAGAACGTTAGCATGAGGAGACCTGTCTCCGATCGATCCAATACCCCCGGTATAACTGCGTTACGTCTTTTCGAAGCCAAGATCTTCGCCCCCACCACTCCATCCACCCGTTTCCATCCACGTAACTTCATCTTCTCCCACACCTTCACGCGATTTTCACCCTTTCCACGAATCCTCCTACGAGACGATCTCGCACAGTTTCGCGACTCGCGTTCTGGCAGGATCAATACGAAGTTTTCGATCCTTGGCTCCTTTTCTCCGCGACTCAATCGCGTCTCGATCGATACTGTGATGCATCGACTTGCCCAAAAGTAATTGTACCTCTGTCGATGCACGCATAAACCGATTTGTCATGGTTTCACTGCTTCTGTTTCTATAGTCGAATTCATTCTACTATTCAGTCTTCATACTTGAGAAAAGTAAAAAGTTATATACTGGATTGGAACGAAAGTTCGAAGCGATTGTAAATTAAAATTGAAAGCTAAAATTCGGATATTTCTTCATAAATTTATTCAATAACATATTTTCCATTCTGTTCTATTACTTCTTGCCAGTTTCGAGGTAACTTCTCGTGTTATTGAATGAACATATGAATGAATACCTTAATTTTATCTTCGTTCATATTCATTATCACAGATTTAGAATACACCTCAGTATTGTTTTAACGGCATTGAGCGATTTATGAAATTTATTCAAATTTATTGATATATTATAACACAAATTGAATGTATAAAATATACATCGAACTTATGCTTATGTAAATATATGTACATATGCTTTTTTCTCCTACGAATATTTGCACTATGGATACGTTTATATTAGTTCAATAAATAAATAATTATTGGTACGTGCGTGCAATACATATTCATGATACGAATTTTCATATAAATAGTTTGCTTAAACTGAATGAATGGAAATCCTCTGATACCATCGACCTCTACGAGAATATTGTACAATTTAATTTATAGAACGGTGAATTTTTAAATAAATTTTTGCTTCGTCTCGGAAATCATTTACACGACGCAGAAATGCCGAGCTAATGTCTCATTTTCAATCTGTGATCGATACACAGGGTTTGAAAGAGTTTGAAAAATATAACTAGATTCTTTGAAGTTTTCTCTATAGAATACTTGACCACGAAAGTCGGTCAGCAATTAATAACGGAGTAGTGAACTGTTAATGAGTATCTGGGCTACCCACTCTAGCCGTACCGTTGCAACGTTGGCGGGCTGTAAGGCATAAAGGCAGTGTAGTATTTTAATGAAGTCTATAAATGAAATTAGAGAATTTTTCTCCGCTCGAATTTAAACATTTCAGTGAACCAGCAGTTGAGGTTTACAGAAAAGTCCAATTAACTTTACACTGAACGTTCTCCGTTGCAGTCTTCAATAAATTGAACGTACATCCCTTTTTACAAATCGTTTAGAGAGGTAGTAACAGAGTAATTCGTTTTCTTGCAATGTATTTCACTCAGTATGTTCAGCAAGATTTGTCTTACAGAAACGTTATATTAAATTGTATGAAAAAGTTGATTAGTAGCGAAAAAAGGTAAAGGAATAAAAATAGAATTCACGCACTCCCCTCTGAGAATTAATAAACTTATATCAAATCATTAAAGAGAATTTGTATTTTTAGAATTCACAATATTTAGGGTACATCTTCATGATGGTTGTTCTCTCTTCCGAAAATCTGTAATTTTGTTACGAATGTTGGGTTGTAATGAAGAAAATATTAACAATTATCTACAGTTACTCGAATTAATATTTGGACGCTCTCTCTAAAAAAGACGATAACTTTTTTAATATTGTACTATACGATTTGAACTTTTTTTGGAAGCTAGAGCAATTAGTTTACTATAGAAAAAAATACAAAAAATTGCATTTCACAACTTTTTTATGTGGGCCTATATTGAGAATTTAAAAAGTACGTTTTGTAGGCCTGTGTCAATTATATGCACTGTGAAAGTTTCATCGAAATCGATTGATACGGAAGAAAACGACAGGCATTGAAAGATGTATGAATTCTTAGAATAGGTCGAAAATCGTGAAAATCTGCAATTTTTACCATCTTTAAACGTTTGTAGCTCATTGCAACGTCGACCGATTTTGACGAAATTTTCAGACTATGTTTAATTCACACAGATCTACAAAACGTATTTTTTAAATGTTCAATATAGGCCCACATAAAAGAGTTGTAAAATGCATCTTTTAGTATTTTCTCTACAATTCCGACCAATTGCAATTTTTGAAAAAATTTCTTTTCACACCCTGTAGTAAACTAATTGTTCTAGCTACCTAGAAAAGTTCAGATCGTATAGTACAGTATTAAAAAAGTTATCGTCTTTTTTAGAGCGTCCGAATATTAATTCGAGTAACTACATATGTATGTACAGTGACTCCCACTAATATTCGGACACTCTTAAAAACACCGTAACTGTTAAAATATTGGACTATGCGGTTTGAACTTTTTTGGATAGCTAGATCAATTAGTTTACTACAGGATGTGAAAAGAAATTTTTTCGAAAATTGCAATTGGTCGGGATTGTAGAGGAAATACTAAATGTTGCATTTTACAACATTTTTATGCGGGCCTATATTGAAATTTTGAAAAATATGTTTTGTAGATCTGTGTGGGTTATATGCATTGTGAAAGTTTCATCGAAATCGGTTGATGCGGGGAAAAATGACAGTCATTGAAAGACGTAAGAATTCTTAGATTTACTGCCGTTATAGGCCGAAAATCGTGAAAATCTGCAATTTTTACCATCTTTAAACGTTTGTAGCTCATTGCAACGTCGACCGATTTTGACGAAATTTTCAGATTATGTTTAATTCACACAGATCTACAAAACGTATTTTTTAAATGTTCAATATAGGCCCACATAAAAGAGTTGTAAAATGCATCTTTTAGTATTTTCTCTACAATTCCGACCAATTGCAATTTTTGAAAAAATTTCTTTTCACATCCTATAGTGAACTAAGTGCTCTAGCTACCGAAAAAAGTTTGAATCGTATAGTCCAATATTAAAAAGATTATCGCTTTTATTAGAGCGTCCGAATATTAATGGGAGTCACTGTATACCTGTTTTCGGAAATTGTTCGAAATTGTTGCTGCGGGGGCCATAAACCACACAGTCGTGAACCACATAAATCCGGAAAGCAGTATCTAACTTGGCTGGCAAGACATTTACGCGTGGTTGAATTACACCGATACTTCACACGACCGAATTCAAAGGCTCGCGGAATAGCCGGCCGATAAATAGACAGATACAAAAGTATCAATTCCGTATACAAAAGCATCGATGCTATCAGAAAATGCCTCGATTCTATCGGCAACTGAGCGAAGCGAACGGCCCACGGTAGACGTTACGTGGATTGTCTCTATTCTCTTAGCCCCCTGTTGATTGATTGGATGTAGGGAAAGGGCGAGGGTAACGGTATAAATACGCCAGCGAAAAGGGAGATGAAATTTTCGGCAGCTCATCGAATAATCCGGCACTTTCTAGCTGAAGAATCGTGACCGGTCGCAATGGTCGATCGATAGTTCCTCGGTGTTTGCGATGAGATCCAGGAAACGTGGATTACACACGGAGCTCGACAAGCATCTATTATCATGCAAATCTATTCACGGTTCCATTTGGCCAGCTTTAGATTTGTCAATAGAAGTTGACATTTCTACTTCGAACATTTTTGACGAACGTCGCGTTGTAGATTTACCGCTGAAAAACTTTTCACTTTCTTTGTCATTCGGTCGGTCCTAGGATGATTGCTGTTTTAAGCTTCAGCGATTTTTCTGGAGCGATTTATCTTGTTACGTTCCTGTACAATGTAGTACGTGCATGGGAATTGCGAAGCTTTGTCCATCGATTTGTTCTCTGTCTTTTGTCGCAACAGTTTCTTACTGGGCGTCAAAAACTGATGGAGGTCAACTTTGTTCTTTTTTTTTAATGAAGGTTTTAATGGGCTTTTTATTCTCTATAAAAAGACATTAATCTATGGATGTCAAAAAATGATTAATTCAGCAGATATTTTAATAATATAAATATTGCTCAGAAAACCTCTCGGATAAAGCAGAGCCAAGCATGCCGAATAATTGTTTATTTGAACATAATAATATGAACCATTTTTTAACAGTCCAAAGCAAACATATTCAATAACACATTACAGAAATTTTTGAACACCATGGAAACGTTTCTCTTCGCTGCTGGCAAATTAAAATGTACTTCCAATTTCGTTATTTCATTATTGAGATTTTACAATATTCTATATTATGTGCTGTTCCATATTACCCGTCATTCACCGTATATTTCCTATTATTTTAATAAACTTAGTAAGATCCCTTGAAGGGTAACGATAATATGTATATATTTTTAATTTTGATGAGAAAGCTTAATCGTGCATCTGTGCCGCAAGATTATGAAAGTTGTTAATGCGTTTAATGATGTGTCGACTCAAATTATAGTAATCTGAAAACGTTTTTACAAAATGACCATACTAATTTAGTTTTTTAAGTTAATTTCACGGACAATATCAGAAATTGAAGAAGAGACGGCTTAAATTAATAAAATCATAAGCTTCCTATTAAACATTTTCGAATCAATACGAGACTAATTATATTCAGACATAATATATTGTATCCACAAAATATAATGAAATTTTTACAATAAAATTAAGGAAGCTTTTCATGCGACCAAAGCTGAAAGAAATATGTGGAGTCACTTATTTATTAACAAGTCAGATAGCATATCTCTTCTGCGAAAATTGCATTATGAAATTTAATGTAGTAAAAATTTGGAACTATGGTTGGAATTAGAAATATTGAATTTAACAAGATAAAGAGTTGTGCAACATAAAATTTAAATTAATAAAAGTCTTGAAAAGCCGAAAATAATATGAAAACGTTAAATTCTTTTCACGTGTATTTACCTGTAGACCTATTAAACTTTCATATAAATGCATGAACTCTGCACGATCTACTAATTAACTTACTCCCGTATCAATAAAATTATATCTCATGTACGTTGGCAGTGAGTGTTGAATGTGGCGCACGGAATTGGCGAGAGAAACATGTGTGCCATCTAATAACAAACTCCGTACGTTCAATACCGAAATTGCTAACATGCCCGACTACAAAGGTATGTATCGCGCATTTATTTTATGCATTAAAACTGTGATCCCGTTACAAAGTAATAGGTTCCAAGGTAGCAGAAAGATCAACGTTTATAAATCAGTGAGGAGGAATGTAAATTTGCACGAGTGTCGTCCCTCTGTTCGCTAATTGATTTGATGCATCAAAACCAAAGAGTCGAACCAATATGAATCGTATTAAAATTCGATGTCACAAAGAACGAATTCATTTGTGGTGAATTGTTTCTACGCTGTGCCGCGCGCCGTGTCCCCGAGGTTCGATTCCGAATTGAATTTATCGCTGCGAACTGGTTTTATATTATTTCGCTCCGAAATGTGCCGATAATAATATTCAATAAATAAATATCATCCTCGGGAACGTTTTATTCCGCGTTTTCGTTACAATCCCGGTGACGGCGCGGCGCTCCGGCCGTATATTCTTCTCTCGAATTAAAAACACTCTCGCAACATTTCCGAGATAAAATCGGTATAGTCTCGCGGCAGAATTTTCCCGATTCCAGATAGCCGGCCGCGTTGTTTTTAAAACACCGTCGGCTCGCGCAGATTCGAACGGTATAACGTAATCTAGATCGTTCAATCATTCTTTATCGAGCATTCAGATAGCGGGCCCGCGCGTACAGGGCTTTTTTAGCGTTGCACTCACCTGGTCGACGATCTCCGTTAGGTCGTGCAGACTTATGTTGTAAATGGCGTTCCTGAAAAACGAAACGAGAACGTTAAGTCTTGCCCCGTAAATCCTTCCCAGTAATCTATCCGCATCTAGCCTTCCCCGCGAACTATTTGAGCCGCGCGCGCCACGGATAAGCATTAGTAATTACGGCTAGCGCGACAGCTTGACGGAACAATCGAAACCGGATACTCGCGAAAGGAACGTTTCATCCTAAACGAAATGATGATCGGCCTCTTCACTGTTTTATAGGGAGAGTTACTCTAGCGCCGGATACTTCGCTCGTGCACAAGAAAAATGTCACACAATATAAAAACACTAATTTTACAGGAGAGCGCTCCACAGTGGCGCACCCAGGATGTAATCTTGGGGGGGGGGGCCGAGTTGAACCCAGCCCTAGGTTTTGCGTGATGACCTTTTTTTTAAGCCAAAATATCTATCATCTGTACCCAGGGCTATTCCGCGATTTTAATTTTGGAAGCTGAACATTTTTTTCTTGGTGGGGGACTTGGCCCCATGGCTTCCCCCCTGGGTGCGCCACTGGCGCTCCAAAATCCTTTGATAGTTTAACTAGCTGTAGCTGCAAGTAAAAGCAAATAACACCTAATAGGGCTATCCATGGCGATAACTTTATGCGTATGTATTAACACAAAAATATATTTATAAATAATAATAATATAACATAACGTAATAATATATTTATACAACGGAAACTGAATAATTTTGAGTTGTCACGTTGTTCTTGTGCTTAACGCAACACTGTAAGCTTAATAAAGTGGAGGAAATCTAACTTTTTTTCGCAAATAAAGACACTGTATAAAGGATTGTTTTAGAGAACGTTAAGCAACATTTTAACTTTATTTTCATTCTTATTGTTGCATGAAATTACAAAATGGTGTAGTTATATAAGATTGCAACACCTTGGTAGTTTGCACCGAGCAGTAAAACTGACTGGAATACAAACCATAATAAAAAATTGTTGCATTAGCTGACCTACACAAAAATAGATTATCTTCAATGAATACGTGTGAAGGACGACATTCAAAGTTCTTAATATTTCTTAACTTGAATATCATTGATATTCGATTAATATAGATTGAAGTATTTGGAATTTTTATCAGGATCTCTGGAAATATATCAGGCCTTTATAAAACGTTACAAATACTTCAATAAATATTCATTGTAATGAATATCAAAACCAATACGGGATCTAATACTCTGGCTAATAAATATTTATTGACGAAAATGAATATTCGCAATCTCATATTCCTATGCGAAACATTGCATCGCTGCACAAAGTTGATCACTTACGCGTTTTCTGTGAAGCTCGGGTAAGTACCTACAGCATATTCGATAATAACTTTCGTACTAAATTAATTAGGTACAGTATTAAGTTAACTTGGATATTAAGCCTCTTCCAACATATCCCTTTTAATACGTCACACGTAGCATAACTTAGAAACTTCGTTTATGCGCACTCCCTGACAATTAATTCGTTTAATCGTGACAAAGCCTCGCGCTACTCTCCCGCGATGTTCTAATTAACCAATATCAAATGTTCGTTATAGTTTGCAATACAAAATGCTAAGGGCTACGGTCCCATGTGAGATGTTACACGTAAAGTCTATAAATAAAATCATTTCATACAGTATAAACTATACAGGGTGAGTCACATAACGTTGCCACCTCAAATATCTTTGTTGTTTTTAAAGATACGTCAAATGTCTGAAGGACAAAGTTGAATGGTAAAATGAGGCTCATACAATTCCAAAAAAATTTTTGTTTTTAAGTGATTTTTTTTAGAGATATAAAGGTCACCTTCATTTTTTTAAATGGAATGAGGTATTTTTTCATACATCAATCGATGCAGCTGGACATTCGTTATAAAAAAGTACTAACCTATGTATGTCGAAAACTTAGTGGTTCAGGAGATATTTCAATTTAAATAATTCTAAAACACCATTACTGTCGTACTAAGACGTTACACTAGTAAATAAACGCTAATGTAACTGTAATCGATTTTCGTTGGTACATATTGCTAACAATTTAAGTTTGTTTGCTACTCTCACCACTCCAGTAGAAACTATTAATTTTTGAACGCAGTATCTAATTAAAAATCTATTAAACAAAAAATGAGAAAAACACTAGGAAAAATACAATAGATCACACGACAGCTGAATTGTGGCAAACGATATTCTACTATCAATATTCATATCCATAAAAAATCCACTTTTTTGCAACGCACAATTATTATCGATCTCCATTATCCTTTGGAAAAATGTTGTTATGAATGAAACGATTCAATAACCGTATGGTATATCACGCATCGCTAACAAACAATCGATCATGACGGTTATTACGTAGTTAATGCAAATTTTCATGACTCTGTTATTTTAATATTCAATTCACGACTTTATTTTTCCACGGCGAAGCTATTGCCTGGTTTCTAAAGATAAAATAAATCTTTTGTCGCGGATTCGTTATCCGATGCTGACACTGACGAGAAAAAATTGGCCAATATTTCTCTCTGTCTCTATTGGACGGCTTTTTTGGAATTCTGTGTAAGACATTTTCGATAGCCGCGACAATGCAATTATATCTGTATATGGTATAGCTGCGAAATGAAGTTTCACTTTCCTGTCGTGCTCCTTTCCTTTGGTCGTAGAATAATTAGTTTTTCTCCACTGATCTTGTGAAAAATGCCACTGTCCAGATACAGCAACGGCGATAAAGCCGCATCCTGCGAATCACGCGACAGCCTGGTAATACAAGTTTTCGCGGGAAAGGAAATCCGTTGAATGCAATCGCGATTCTCTCCTCCGCGAACGATGTTTCGCTAAACAGACACGGTAATCGGACTTTTCGTAACAAATGTATTCAAATGCAATGAAAATTTTCTATTCGAGTCCACCGCCGCGCCGTCAGAGATATGCACCGTGCAAACGGGGTGTCGGGAGAATGACAGTGGAATTTTGAAGGTGATTCTATCATCTAAAAGTAAGGCGAGGAGGAAGAATAATATTTCCTCGACGTGGACTTCTTTTTCAGGAAAGAAATTAAAATTTGTCCTGTAGTAACAGTGCAAAGGAGATAGTCAAATCGTGTGTATTCGCAGACGAGAAAATAATAAGTGATTCATAAGTCGATTCCATTCAATAGTCCGTTGTTGTTTAAAATTTTAACATTACAAACAGGATGTAAGGATTACTGTGTCAAATACACAATTCCGTTAATTAAAATAAAGGTATTCAACGCACAATTTCACTTTGTATAGCCAATTTTCTCAACGTTATGTTGCTAAACAGAAAATTGTCGTTTCACTTATACACGAAAATGAACAATATTTGAAATTATTTGTGTACCACTGTTCACGATAATTAACTGGCGAAAGCGTTGGGCCTGCTATTAGAGTAACATCGGTTAGCCAAGCAACTACCCGAAACAGTAATAACTACAGACTGCTAATCGCGGTTTACTTCAACCACTGGGCCATCCGCGACTGTAAATAGCAATTCTTGAACGTGGCCCAATATCAATGCGACAAATAGACTATTATCGTAATGGATCAAATTATCGAACAGAAACGTGATACCCGCCGTCGAGAAACTTCAAACATGCATGATTGTATGTATGTACTACGATTATGGGATGCAAGGTGTTCACGGGAGCATCGTTTAAAGCGAGGACCGAACATTTTCACGATTCATACTGCCGAATAACTTTTATTTTTTGTGCGACCCTTTGAAAATGCCAAAAGTACAAAAACTATTCGTACGAACACCTTTTTTCATTTATAAAGTTGACACTACTTGGTCTTTTTCGACACCTTTGTCAATATTCACTATTAATTTAATATAATAACTAAACAGCGGATCTTTATGCAAAATAAAAACTTTCTGCCTGAATTGCAACGAACTGGACCGAAGGAAAAATTTATTTTCTTTTCTAATATGTTTAATAGGTTGACAATAGTACAATAGTATTTTTTTAATTTTCCTAATGAGCTTGCTGTCAGAGTTGGGCAAGAATTTAATCAACGATTGACGACTAAAGTTCTACTTCAATGGTTAATCGCAATTAACAATTAATCTCCTAGTTTAGTCGTTAATTGCGGTTAACGGTTAAATTTCTACTTTAGTCGTTAATTGCGGTTAACGATTAAATTTCTACTTTAGTCGTTAATTGCAGTTAACGATTAAATTTCTACTTTAGTCGTTAATTGCGATTAACGAATATTAATCGTCAATCGGATGATTGATTAATGATTAACTGCTGAAATTTCGAAATGAAATACGGAATCAAAACTGTATGAATACTGAAAAAATGTAAACTGAGTTTAGATGTATTGTCATTTGGTCTATATACAATACAAAACTCTGTTTACGTGCTTTTATATTTTTTTTCGATGATTTCTTTTTTTAATCGTACACGTTAATCAATCAATCATGATTAAAATTTTAATCGATTAATGCCCAACTCTGCTTGCTTTGTTAAATTACACCTACTCAATGCTACAATGGTACTCAATGTAGTCACACATCACAGGTCGATATATGTATTTCATTAACTGAATGTCAACTTCGATCCGACTTAATTTACAAACAGCCACGTACGAATTCTTTAGACAGTGTGTAAAAATTTTCAAAAATAGTATAGAACAGTATCAGA
The DNA here is from genome assembly GCF_051020765.1 of Lasioglossum baleicum. Taxonomy (NCBI): domain Eukaryota; kingdom Metazoa; phylum Arthropoda; class Insecta; order Hymenoptera; family Halictidae; genus Lasioglossum; species Lasioglossum baleicum. The sequence goes on along the minus strand of NW_027469081.1, from coordinate 5,066,341 downwards.
CGTTTTGTAATTCAATAAAAAAAACATTACATTTTCTATTTTCTGAAGAGGATAATTTGGATATGATCGATGCGATAAGGTACGACTACAACCGTGTTAATAACAATAACCTATTTTAACGGTTTAGAATATCCCAGAGGGAGACAAAATCGTTTACATAACTACAATAGGATGCTGACATTAGGCGAATGATTCTTGCCAGTGGGACTATAGGCTAGCCAACCAGGTATTAGCGACGAAACTTATCGAAGTACAATATTCCTGATAATGAGAGTTTAAGAGCTCTTTCGTAGCGAATTCGGTGAATCGGGTGTTCCGTAAAATTTGCCTCGAATAAATGGAGTAGTAGGTACTATAATGTGTTGTCCTCGGCGACCCACATAGCATGAAACCTGTTAATGAAAGTAAACAGGTTTGGAATTTCGAGCGGGTGATTAACGGTTCTAAAAATGGAAATTTTATTGACCTCGCCTTTTAATTATACGAGAAATGATCAATTGATTGTAAACTTGATTGGTTTCAACGCTTCTCGTTGCTAGAAAATTTCTAGGACTGTACTTCTTGCAATAATAGTTTCGATAGGTGAAAAAAGAACGTAAAATTAGGTTACTGGTCAATTATACGCACTCTCGGGTGTCCTTGTTTAGTCTAGATTTAGATAATCGAAGCTCCACTGTAACTTATTGCTTTTTGAAAACTTCTATGACTCCACAGTGCTAATGTAAAAATTATACAATGTAACTAACGCTTGCCGATTAAACTAAGTAATCGCTACGCTCATCGTGTTAATGGCACTGTTGGATGCAGGAAGAGCTTCTGTGCCAAATGTAAGTTTTAATGTCTCTGAATATTACGGAGTTAAATACTTTTTATACGCGAAGTTGTTTTAAAATTGCCCATAATATTTAAAAGTTAGTATTTCCCTTTAGCAGCGTCGTTATTGCAACAGGAATGATATCTGCAGTTACTTACTACGGTTAGCTTTAATTATATCTTCTTGCTTGAAATAGAAAAGTGCAGTGAACAGCCTTTTTTATTGAATTTATTCCGTACTATTTACCCGGGACAAACAACAAAGTTTCAATGTCTTTCACTGGCTAATATTAAATTTAATCGAACCTAATTAAATTATAATTGGGTTTGGTTAGGTAGTTTCAGCTCTTGTGCATTTATAAGAACAATGAGTTGGTGTAATTTAAAACAGTAAAAACATTAGAAGAATTTAAAAATACTGTCATATTATTTTCAACCTATTATTCATATTAAGAAAGAAAATAAATTTCTGATTAATTGTAGGGTAACATAAAACGTACAAAACTCTATCAACAAACTGAGGGATCTATAAAAAGGTTTCCAAGATATATATGATAATCTCAATATAAACTTGTAGATTATAATAGTATTTCTTGGTTAAAATACTTTATAACAGTATATGCATTCTAAAATCGGACGTGTCATATGCAACGATCCAATATTAACGAAAAAATACGTTGCAAGCACGACTGAAAATCAAACTAGTAATTTCCTTTCTATTTTTTCTATACAAATAAGGATATAGCGTTCAATCTTTACAAGTTTATACCGGCGCAATCCAGCGTCTGAAAATGTAATTCCGGAGAATTGGATGCTCCCGTCGCGTCGTTTCTTGATTCGAAGCTCCGCTTAAAGAGTTCGCGAGAGACTTCCGCCTTTAAAGTGAAACACGTCGTGTGAAAAGCGTCAGGAAGGTGTTCAAAGGTGCGATATACGATCCACTATCACAACGAAATGTGTCACGAGCGGAATTCGAAAACATAAACCACAGTCAACTGGAATCCAGTTCGTGCTCTCTCCTTCTCTGCAACGATTTAGAATTTACGATTTTTTCTCCCGAGGGAGGTTTACGTTTCCCAGCGCTTTTCTCGTGGATAAGAGCGCGCGCGCTCGAGAGGCGCGTTAATGTATAATATCCGCATCTATTTCAAATACCTACATTTTCCAGATAGTTGTCGGTCAGGTAGATTTGTTCATCTACACGATACTTGAAAAGGAATCACGGAAGATTTAGCGTCACATTTTCATGCATTACCACAATATAAAATATGTTTTCTGATCTGGCATCTAATAGATTTCCGAAAGCAGGGACCAAAGATAACGGTAATTCTAAAATTTTCTACGATAAGAATCATTAATAAAAGGTTGATTATTATTGTTTAAGATAATGTACACTCATAACAGTTATCGATGACAGAAATTTATTTCGATCGCTCATAACAGTTATCGATGATCGAATTTCTTTTCACTTGTTTATAATAATTATTGACGAGAAAATTCATCATTTTGGTTGCTTATTTAATTATTGAGCTGTATACTCTTTTTCGGATGGAGCAAGCCTGTGAAATTCATTGAGAAGGTTTCGTACAACAAGACGAATCAACAGTTTCATCAATCATCTGTTTGTTTGTCACATTAAATTTTACGAATAAAAAATGTATGGAATAATTGATTGTCTATCATTTGAAAGTTGTACTATTTAATAGTCCTTCATCAATAACTGTTATGAGCGATCGAAATGAACTTCTCTCGTTGATAACTGTTATGAGTGATCGAAATAAATTTCTCTCAACGATAACATTTACCAACAAGAGAAAGAATGTTCGGTTAATTATAATCCTTATTTGTAACCAATACGATATTAGTCGATGCTGTCTTTGTTTCTTTTTGATTATAACTGTTATGGTCCCTGTCCGAAAGTGCTAATCCGATTAACATAAAATTTATTGATATTTTAACCAAACTCCCTGGACACCGGGGCTTTACATTCCCTTTAGACTTCGATATTACTGTGTTATACATATTCACGGTAGAAAATTCAACTCTACAGTCACCTCGGTGTATTATCCAAACATTTATAGTTTACTTTGCGTTAGACGTTTGGTATGGTCCCTTCGGTTTCGAGTCCTTGCTTCCCCTCCGTTTGTCGCGACACATACCGCGTATGAAATTATATTTGCAGAAGGAACTGAACGGGAAGTCGAAAGAAAAGCACAGCCGCAATAAAACGCTAATGTTACGGGCGACTACGATAATAGGAACGGAACGGAGACGTTTTTCCTTTCCCGTTCCTTCGTCTCGGTAATTGAAACCAATTTATTCCATATCAAATACCCCCGGTGGCTGCCGGCGATCGATCCAAGGGAGCACGACTCATGTAAAATTAAAGAGGACACGTCATAAGGGGCTGCAGGCAGCCTCATAGCGACTACAAAACCGCGTCATCGGTCTCGTGCTGCGTAATCGAGGGAGTGACTCGCCGGAAACTTGGTACACCGGCGATCGAACGACTGGAATCTAACCGATGACCATCTGGTGACCCTTCCCCTCGCACGCCTCTATACTCCTTCCCATTTCACCCCTTTTCTCAGTTCACAGTCATCCCGAGTCGTTCCCAATCGTCCCCAGTCGTTCCCACCAGCCGAGAAAGAATCGAATCACGTAACAATTACCTGGCGCCAATCAGGATGGAAGTGGTCGCGCGCTCCAGGAGCTTGAAGTGCTCCACGTGGCTCTCGTTTCCCAGAAACCGCTGGCCAATCACCTCGCCTGAAACAGACAAACCGAACGGACATGTTAACCCAGTCAAACAATTAATCGCGCTTGTAATGCAGGTAATGATTTCGGAGCAACTGCTCCACACCGAAACCTGGTCTCCGCAGACTTCAACACTAAAAAAGTACCACGACCGGTTCTAGATTTTTTATTTTGCAATTATTAATGTTGTAAAGATGCTTTCTCATATTATTGGGTTGGCAAGAACGTAGTTCGGTATTTTAAGGTGAAATAGAGCCTAATCTTTTTATGCAAGCAATGAACTTTAATGAATAAGATCTTTTTCAAAAAGGAATAAATAAGGAAATATTTTATTGATTGCAGTTCATCGTTTGAATAAAGAAATTCGATTTTATTTCACCTTAAAATACCGAAATCCTGCCAACCCAATACATGTTACAATAAAGAACCGTGCAAAGTCTAAATATAAATTAAATCTTGCCATTTTCATAAGGCCTGTTACCTTTATAGCTCGGTACGTTTAGTGTTACAAAAAGTGGGACTAAAATCAGTACGACTTGAAAATTTAATTTATTTGCACAGTTTAATTATGTGAGCTCCAAACTCGGACTTTTCGTGTGCAACAACCTAACAAGTTAGTTGCAAGAACGAGGAGTTGCATAGACATTTATTCCTCTTCTTAATCATTTTAATAAGTCACGAGTAACATAATCGTATGTTGAAAATAGTTTGATATGTTTACTCTTTTGTGATTCACCCATTCATTTTTGTCATAAATACATAAAACCCGCCGTCTATTTGTAAGAACAAGTTTTCTGGCGACTCTGGTTATAATAGCAAGAAGATGTGATTTTGAAGATGTGATTTATTTGTAATATTTACGCAGATGATGATGTTTTTCTTAGGAAACTTTTTTTTTGATAATTGTTTTAAAATGTCTTGTTCTCATGAAACGTTTACTATGCACATCCTAAAATATCTGTTTCGTAAGAATAAAAAGTATTTCTATATTGAAATTTTGTATTTCTTCTCAGTTTGTGTGTAAAGCTTTTTCTAAAATCCTGTTTTCATAGACTCGTGCTTAAGATAGTCGTATCAGTTCCTCGTGTTTGCAATGTCGACGAGATGTAGTTAGTATATTTTTACAAGTTGGGTAGTGCGAAGTATGAGTATCAGTAAACAGGTGCGTTATTCCCAGGCTTCGAAGTGCTATAACATTAGGCTAACAGAGGTATAATGTTTTCTTATCATACACCTCGCAAAAGCTTCGAGTGGGCAAATATTTGAACGTAAAATATTTACCATGAATCTTTTTTCGTCCGTCAACTGTCATTGTATATTGTGAGGAAAGAACCCTCGAAGATGGTGGCTCTGGTATAATATTTGGTCGAATATTTTAGAAAATACAGGAGCTAAATGGACGTTGTAAATATTAAAGCTGTATTTTTTTTTAGGAAGAATACAACAGTTCATCCAAACAACTTAATTTGTTTAAATAATACGTCAAAGCTCAGTGCCTCTTTATTACTCTTCCTTGTCCAATGTTAATCCACAGATTTTTATTTTTGGATTATGACTAGACAGAAACAGTAAAACATTATTTATCTATTAACAGAATTATTAAAATCTAGGTGGAGAATATTTCACATAATAAAGATTGTCTAATTGTAACAAAAGCTATTATTAGACTGCTGATATGCAAAATAAAAATGTTCTGTACTGATTGTGGGAAGCAGGGTTTCAATAAAAATTAGTTAAATAAAAAAATATGCCAATATTCTCAGATTTTTCTAACCTTTTACTGTTTTATATTTCACCCAAATAATTTCTTCATAAATACATAAAGATGATTTTTGTTCTTTTAAAACTAAATTTTGAAGACAGCTCGATAATACATGATAAAATTTTTATACTTAAGTTTCCTGTGAGGTACAATTACTATCATTATAATTATTAGCATTATCCACCTAAAAATAAATATGTATTTTACCTTGAGCCCTGAGGGTTAATTTCAATTCTCAATCGCGAATGTCGGCTGATAAGAAAATACTGAAACATCTTTTCTTTCGTCAGATGATTGCATAAGTTTGTGCCCGATTTGAAAATAATTCAATGGTTAAATTTTAAAGAATACAGCCTTATTAATCAATTGTATAGTCACCATTCTTTTCTAAACAGAACCTAACCCAGACCATTCTTTTTCAAAAAGAATGGTGACTATATTATTGATTAATAAAGCTGTATTCTTTAAAATTTAACCATAGAATTTTATTTTCAAATCGGGCACGAACTCATGCAATCATCTGATATTAAAACTATTGATATTAAAACCACGCAAGTAGCAGCCAAAAACTGATGGCACGATAAGTGTATGCGCAAACGCAAATTAAATATTTAGAGTACAATGTTTCCGTAACGAAGCTTCGTTTCCGTAGGATACAGAATTTAATCATTTCCGCACGGTGCACGTTTTGCGAAAACACCTGTCTATCACTCGTCATGTTAACTTGTAATGAACACAGACTATATTAAAATGTTATTCTCTGTTCATTGATTCCGCTGAATGTAATTATTGTTTGATGATTCAGTGAAAGGAGGAAGCTGGAGGGAAGTAACAAGAGTTTCGTTCAACATTTCCGATTTCTTTTACACGGAAAATTACGTGTTATCTCGTTGTTATATTAACTGCAGGATATCCTCTACACTGTGCTCGCTGATTTCTTGGTACGCATATAGGATAATAATTAATTGCAAAGATTGCTATCTTATACCTATCTCTGCCTGATTTTGCTGTCGTAAATGACTCCGCATATAAAATCGGCGTAAACACATATGCTTGGTCTTACGTGATCAAATTTATGAGTCACTACACGCTAGATACGTTATACCGCGTAACACTGTAATACACACCTGCTATAAGAGAATTTATTAGCGCATTACGCAGGGTGAATTACACAACCCTCTAAAAGTTATTTCTCGCATAAAAATTCAAATGCGAAGAGAAATTGGTCGGTAATCTTTATTTATTTAAAAATTCGATACCGGCAACGTTTGAAATCGTGCTTTTCGACTAATCCCAATTTATGTTTCCATAAAATAATGTTCGTGTATAAAATACCATATGAATATGTAGTTGTATAGATAGAAATACATATATTCTTATCCTTAGTCCTTTAAATTGAAAAAATATCGAATTCAACCAAAAACAATAATATTTATAGTTATTTTTTTATATGAATTATTACGATGGAATGCAGATATACATGAAATCAATTCGGACAGAAATAGTTTTGCTTATTTAATCGGGCTTATTGATACCATCAAGATGAAAATATGAAAAAAAGTATTAAAACTGTAAACAACATGAATAATGGTGCTGATACGACTAATTTTTTTTAAATTGACACGTTTATGATGACAAAACACAATATAAAAGATATTATCTGCATGAGAATAGCATGGTTTAATATATCGAACGAGGATATTTACATTCTCTGTATAATTTGTTCACAAATCGAATTTTCAAAGTGATAAAATAAAGTGAAGGTAAATGTGCCGTATATTGATCGATGAAAAATTCGATGAACAAAATGTTCAAGGAGAATAACCTGAAATTATTGTTATTAATTCTATCAGCCACAATATTTAAACTTTGACACGTTAAAAGACATCATATTCACCATATTTGAGAGACTTTATAGATTTAAAAATTCATTTCTGCACCGACAGACATAGGCTGCTCTTGCTTCTGGTTTGTAAGAAGATTGAAAACGTAATTAATGCCATAAGTCTTAACGTTAAAGATATTTGTTTTACCAAATAAATTGCCCCGATTTCGCCGTATTTGTCCGATCGTTTCATCGACGATGATCGCGCTAAATAATGTGTGTATTTTCCATTAATCAGAATGGCGCAACCGATCGACAAGAGGAACGTGGTCGCGATTAGGGACATTTGCCGCAAAGTGCTTGCACAATAAACGGCTGCACAATAAAATCGATTCAATCTAGCGCGTTCAATCGTCGATTTAAATGCAACTTCAAGTACCGAGGCATTGCATTCGACTAATTAATTGATCCGGGCACGGTGTCCAATTTTTCGCAGCGCGGAGCCGCTTCTTCGTCGTCGTGTTTCACCCTCGCTTCTCGTGCGATAGTGCTCCCCGATAAGAGCTCCTGCCCGGGTCCCACTCTAGCAATTCCACCAGAGAGGTCGCGATTACTTCGAACGATAACGGTCGAACGGTGACTAACGTCATGATCAAGAAACGAAGTCTGAACTTCGTTGGCTGTAGCACGACCGCGGCGGAATGGTTCGAAAGTTTCAACCATGGCGGCGCAAAAAGGGCCAGCGGGTTGCCCATCAGGCTGCAGCTTGCGAACAGAGAAGAGAACAGAACAGCGCAGAGCGAAATCCGAGTCGAAGTCAAAGTCGGAATCGCGGCGTGTTTTACTGCGTTATAAAACGCCTCATCATTACCTTTCCGCGTACCTGCTCGCGCACGGAGCAGCGATCAAGGCAGACGCGACTCGCGTCCATGAATGGATTTTACCCATATACACAATCTCTGGTGTGCCGGTACACCCACGTAGTCGGATTTATGTGCCAGATAGGGACATGTGGGTGTATCGGCGCGAGCGGGCGCGTCTCAATGGAGGAAGAACTTGTTACGAGCGGCCGATAAAGGTGTAGAAGCGAGCAAGCGGCAGGAGGGGATAAGGAGGAGACTGACTTAGCGAAGGAGACGCGGGAGTTGCTGAAGAAAGGGCGCAGTGCTGCGAGCGAAGGAGATGCGAGAAAGTGTGAGAGCGAGCGAGACAGCGATGGAGCAAAAAGTCGTAGATCGGCGCCGAGGGTAGGGGTGGAAGTAAACCGGGGACAATTGTAAGGTGTAGAAAGGGGAGGAAAATGGGTTATAAGAAGGAGGAAAGGCAAGAGGACGACGGCCAGGTAGACGGAAATAAAACCAGCACTCCGCGCGAGGGGAAAAAACGAAGACGAGGACACGTGGGTGGAGGACGAGCAAGAGGTAGGATGAAGCTACAAACAGTGGAACGAAAGAGGATGAGGAGAGAGGAAAAAGAGAAGTAGTGGGCAAGAAGGGAAGGAAAAGGAAAAAAGCAGGGTTAGGGAGAAAGAAGAGGAGCACGCGCAAGAGAGTGTCTCAGCTTTTATATAGTCGACGATAAAGTGCTGCGCCTACTTTGTGGCAGCTCCCCCTCCTCGATTCTTTCCTTGCGCCCCATCTCCTGTTAAGCCTCTCGCGACTGGCACACAGCGTTTACGATTCTCCTCTCATTCTCGCTTTCTCCAACCCTCGTCGGCTCCCCTTAGCCTATTTTTTCATGTTTTCTTCCCATGGTCTAGAGGTCCTTTTCTCAAGGCTGTATCTAGCGCCGGCCGCAATCTGCTGCCGTCTCCGGCTAACCAGCCCGATGATGTCTCTTTTGCTCTCGCACCGTCGCGTCGTCGTTCGTGTTGCTTTCTCATCGTGTGCTGGCAAACGCGACCGCGATACAGCTCCACCAGTCGGGGGAGAAAAAAAAGAAGAGTGAATGAGACCAGCCTCGAGAGCTGAAGAGCATTCATCAGTGCCCATCCGATTGGAGAAGTCATTTTCTGAACCGCGAACACCGCGCCGGGGATCGACAGGCCTGCTTTCGACACTTTCGCGGAGGTGTTCGAGTGGGTCTTGAATGAAGATCGGTCTAAGCACCCGCAACGCGGGAAGAGCCTGCGAGTTTGGGTAATTGGGCGGCGACGAATTTATGAGTCTAAAGAGATCCCTTCTCGCCGCGCTCGACTCGACTCGTCGTCGAGTGCAGACGCATTTATGCTGTTCAGCCAGCGAGAGGTGAAATTGATGCGCGCAAGATCCAGCCTGTTTCTGCTGCCATCCGCGGACGAAGGGGACGGGATGCTGACGAGTGCGGCGATTATTTGTGATTACGCGTTCACGTATCATTACCTATTTTTAACTCGGCATCCGGGACACTTGGTTAGCTTAAAGACGAGCGGCTCAGTACGTTACGAGTAATCCATGTTTCTGGAAATCTATTAACGTCAGATATTCGTGGTGGCGAACGATCTATTCACGACGTTCCGGCGAGAAGTCTGTTTTCACGTAGAATTTGTTTGTTAATGCGCTGGCTGCCGCGCTAGGATCAAGGGGCCTCGGATTCGCGCCGCATGTGGCACCGATAGCTTGTTACTTACTGTCGGTACCGAGATTCATGGATCAGCCACTGGTTTGCCGAACCGATTAACTTCATAAACAAACAGTGTAACAAATAATTGGCGTAATAATGCATATCTATAATTCTTTAACAAAGCCTATTTATTAACCTTTCACAGCCAAACGTGTTCCCTTTCTTTTACTTCACAAATTGATAGAATTGTGACATTGTTGGTGAATATAATAGGAATCAATAAAATAAGGAACATGACAAAAATGGGTAATTGCAATTTAAAACAGTGGACAGATTTTAAATATTTAAGAACATCAGTGTGTATCAGTTGCAGCGTATGAACATTACTAAAAAATGAAAGAAATTATTACTTGACACTTGTTTGTTGCAGTTGATGCGAACAATTTTTATTTTGCATGAAGGTCGCAGTATACTTATATGCAAGGAAATACGTCTTTCATTCCAAGCTCAATAAATCGACGAAGCTTTAATCTTTAAATCTAAGGTAGATTCAATTTTAAAAACGTTTCAATATGCAAACATGAATAGTGGATTGTGAAAGTAGATGCTTCAAGCTTTGAGACGAGTCCGGTTAAAAGTAAACAGACATCGACATAATAAACATCCTATTAAACATAATATATCAATTTTTATTTTGCATTAATATCCACTGTCTACTGATAAGTGTAAGTCAAAAGACTATCAATCTTTCCAATATTAACCAAACAAATGTGTTATTAAAGTTCCACATCTGCCATAAATCGGTCGGATACAAAGTAGACACTGAAACCGATAAAAATCGCATGCATAATGGCTGCGACACAGTCTGCGTGTCCGTCGCAAATAAAAATGGCCGATAGTGTTCAGACACGGTAGCCAATCGCATTTCGAAGGGCGCGCGCGCGCACAGGTAATAAATCTGTGAAATTGAATTTTCTCGAAAACGAAGCATCACGCGGAAATATTTTATTCTACGTTCTCTATCGGTTATCGTTGTTATAAAGGAGCCGAATCGGTTCCTTTCGGTGCAACGAGTTGCGGTGGGGCCAGTGTATCGTTACATTCGAATTTAGTCTGCCATTCTTTCTGATCAGATTCCGACACCGATTTCATTGATCGAATCGGCGCTACGGACAAACGATAGGCATCGAACTCGAATTCTCGGGACAGGATTGTCTTTCACGTACATGAAATAATTTGTCATCGCGTGAGAAATCGAGTCGATCGGTTAATATTCGGCGCGAGCGTGCAACGTCGAACGGAAAACGCTTTGCGTCTAGTGACACCAGAAAGGTCAGTCAGAAACGCCTGAAGCGCGATGACTTTTCGTTCAGCGAATCCGACAAGCCTTTTATCTACAGTTTGTATCGGCGCAACGCATTCACCGGCGCTCATTCACTCGGCCATGATCGCTGTTCCAGACGCGTTTCAACTTCCCTCGAGTTTTCCCGTTCTGCACACGTATTTTTTTTCTTTTTTGTTACGCTTTCTCTGCTATTCCGTATAAAAAGCTCGCCCTTCAGATAATACACAGAAAAAGACAGGGAACGGGCGGGAGGAAAGTTGCGTTTGATTACGAGTTCTGAAGTTGACGGGCTTTGTGTCGCGCTCAACCTCGCGAATGTAATCCTTGTAACACGACTGCCTGTATAATTAGCGAATCACTGCTCATTAGATCCCTTAATCCCAGCCGATCTTGCTTTCGTCGCCACGGGTTTTCGCATTGCAAATTGCAAACACAAAATTCCGGTTAAATCGTGATGCTTTTACCAGCGTAAGATCCTTCGGAATTAGTGGTAACAATCAGTGATAACATTCCTCCTATGTGAGAGAAGCACGCAAAAATTTGTCACAATCTATAAGGTGCGGAACAGTTAGTATAGTAATTACTAGACTGTAGATCTTCATGCAAATTCTCGTTTTCATAAATTACTTTATGAAGGATAAAGTAAGGGAAAATTAATTTCACCGACTACGAGATTCTTCATGCGACAAATGCAGTAAAAATCTCATTATTGCACCGTGGCTTTTCTGCCACGTAATATCATTTAGAGAATTCAAAAACACTTTTGCACGCAGATCGGAAACCTGGCCATTAACATTTATTAGCGTAATCGTTTCCCCATATTTTATAACTTTATCACTGCTTTAATTTTGCGAAATTTTCTCTTCTACATTCACCGTAGATCGAATTATTATTTTATGAATTAGCCCTTTGCACACACTGTTAAAACAAATAAGTAAATAAACTTCGGCAAAGTTAAAAATTTTGTTCCTTCTTTTCCCTCTACACCCCCCTTATGAGCATTCATTGACTAGACTATTAGGTTGGAGGCAAAGTTCTGCCGTATTCGAAATAAACAGGTAATTTTGCTTGTAAATGAAGAACAGATGTCGCTAATGAGTGATTGGAAAAAAGAAATTTGACAGTTTATCTGAATGGAAATTACAAGATTGAATAATGGTAAATATATATTTTTATAAATCGATTCAAATATTTTATTCAAAATGCGACATAACTTTCCCTCCGACCTAATACTTCACGTTTACGGTAAATTACAAAGTTCCAAGTTTGGAATTCGTGGCGGCAGGTTGTACTCTATTTTGGTAGATAATTTTGCGTGTCGGTCGTAAAAATTGTAAGCAAATGTCCTTTGACGCAGGATTTATAACCCCTGCGAAAGAATATTAGTCTCTTTTACGAGGATTCGTGACCGAAACAAATTAGACAAGCGAGCACTCGAGCAGATCGTTGTCGAGTATGATTCCCGCGATTGCTGGCGGTCGCGAAACAACGGAAAATGCTGATTACAATAGCGGGGTTAACATTAGGACAGCTTCGTCTGTAACAACAACGGATATTGGACAGTTGAATTTTACCGTAACTAAGGGTTCGCCTGCTCTGCATTTGCGATATTATTTCGCTGGCAACTAGCACGAACAGGCAAAAGTTTCCACCGGATATCGTTCCTCCTTTCCCATGAAATAGTTGCGATTATAAATTAAAAGCAGATCAGAAACATAGATATTCTTTAATATATTCCGGCAAATATTAAGCAATTGCTTTTGAAATTAGCATTTCCAGGAAAATAATAATAATAGTGGCATCGAACGATAAATAATATACGGCAATTTAAACTTTCATCGAGGCTTGCACAACTGCATGGTTTTCGTGTTCTTAAGAGAACTTCAACCTAATTGGAAGATGAATATCATTTATCCGAAAGTAAATTAATATTAAATAACTTACGGTAGCCTGAGGCTGGCAAGCTATTTCGCTAAAAACTTTCATCAACACGTGAATTAGATATAAATCTTGGATTTATTGCTTGTTAGTTCGTTGATAAACATATACCCCGATCGTATAAATCACTGGTTTTACCATGCGAATGATAAAATCCATGGTGCCGTGCAACATCGAGCCCCGAACCCGAAACTTAATTTATCGGGCACGGTAATACGTATCAGGATTTATGCGAGCATTTATTAAGCGCGATATCTTAAATCGACCCTAAAACTCGCGGGACGTTAATTAGAGTGTTAATATCGGGTGCAACTCCTCGACAGTGGTGTAATCAAATTGCTCGAAGGAGCGCGACGTTTTCTCGGCGTAACCTGAAATTATGGAAACATCAGCGGATAATTACGGTGACCGTTCATCTTGAAGAGACGTCTGATTAGAATAATTAACAGCTAACGTACGCTCGCTGTAATCACCCATTCAGTAAATTCTATGAAACTCTGTTCTCATTGTAATATATGGAAATCGCTCGGAGCCCAAGACATACACGGCTGAGCACGAGCGTGCATGAGATCCATCGACTTCTATCCAACTTTTAATGGAATCTTTGCAAGCATTACCGCGAAAAGCCGTTCATTCGATCGATGGATTTCATTACTTTTAATACACTGCTATGTTTGCTTTCGTTTCAACGACCTGACATCCTTGATTTTCATTGCATTATCATTTTTATATTATACTATAATACTGGCTTTCCCCCGCCACGCGTTGCTGTGGCACAGTATTTATTAAAAGCATATACGTATTGAACGTGTTTGTGATAATCGATTTTGTTCAATTCCATTTCGCTTTTCGCGTTGCTTTGTAGTTATCTCTCTCTCTCTCTTTCACTCTCTCTCAGTTTCTCTCTCCCCCCCTCTCTCTCCCTCTATCTATCTGTCTGTCTCGCTCTCGCTCTCTATGTCTCTCTCTGTCTATCTCTCGCTCTCTCCCTCTCTCTCTCTCGCACTCACCTACGTAGAAAGCTGCGGTTTGAACTGTTAGACGCGGCGTTCCTTCGGGAAGGAATTAGAGCAAACTGCATTCAAAAAAGTCCATTCGTTGAAAAGTTATAAGCAGAAACGTGCCCAAAAGAGAGCGAAATAGTTGACTTTTTTCACTAATGACGTCACAACTTTTGAACCAATAGACTTTTTTGAATGCGGTTTGTTCCTAAACCTTGCCGAAGAAACGCCGCGTCTAATGGTTCAAGCCCCAGCTTTCTACTTTGAGCCGTTCTCAAGTGATGCCGTTACAAACATACATACATACATACATACATACATACATACAGACAGACACGATTTTATTATATATTATATTATTTATATAGAAGATTCCTCGTTCTCAAATACCTATGTATACCAATTTTCGTAGCGATAGGTTCAACGGTATAGAAGCTGATGTATTGCAGCGCCATCTACAGCGGCGAGTTACAAAAAATTGAATAGCGTAAAAACCTTCTCCATGAAAAAATACATATATGTGCCAAGTTCATGTTAATCGGTCAAACAGTTTCGAAGTCTATTAATTATATATATACACAAACATCCATTTTTATATATTAAGAAGATATACAAAGAAAAATAAATTTGTTTTACAATTCTTCTTAGATCTAGCTTCATAATCTCAATAACCATAAATTAAAAATATTAGAACTACAAAAAACATTAGAAATATAGATTCAGGACCGATTTACAAAACTGTTCATCAATTTTTAAACATTTTTTCGAGTATTTTTTCTAATCTGTTATGGAGCGACTGTTGTAATTTATAATACACGTGGAATTTGTTTTATGCACACACAATTAACTCGTCAATACACGAAAAATCAAATTAATTCTCGGTTTCCACTTTTTCGTCCCCTAAAACAATCGCATTGAGGCATTTGCAACCGTGAACGCTTAATTTCTTAAAAAGTTGCATCGAGGTGTAAAAACATTTGCAATTGTCTCTATCCAGAACAGCGTCCGTGTTTTCTTTCCTGCATGTATAATCCGACAGTAATTGTGACATGAGATGTCAAATGCCAGGAAAATTCTTCTTTTAACATGACATAATATTCGATTTCGTAATTGCTCCGCGTTCGAGTTTCCCCCAATGCATTTAACAACTTTCGACCATTCCGATGAAATTTTTCAAACCCTTCACTATACCGAGTTTTAAAAGATCAGAAACTTTAGCAACGTCTGAAATTCACGATCCAATTAAAGTATTAAAATTAAATTAAAAAAAAGACAGAGTACATACATAAATTAATCGCGGGTATTATATTTTCACAGAAGTTCGAAGTTGAAAAAAATCAAAGCAGATAGTATCGAATAACTTCGGTTCGAATAACGAACAGTTCGGTCAGACGAAACAATTTCATCGAGCGGGCACAAACGTTCTGTGCGGCAACGTAGCCGCTGCTCGACCTCACGAAAAATCCAAATTTTCCCGGACTTTCGAAAGGAAGAAAAAAAAGCCGCTTCGGTAGTCGGTTATTAAAGAGTCGACGGAAAATCATTTCAACGGTCAGCTTCGAACTCCACGGGTCGAGCTCGATCCATTCCGGCGAGAGGTTGAATAAGACCTCGGCTGCAGTCGTGGTTCAACTAGACTCAATCCGATACTCAATCCTTGTCCGTGGAACAAAAATTAAATAATAAACTTTCTTGTTGGTGCTCATAAACTTTGCAGGCACGTTTGGAAAGGCCCGGTATAATTGAAACAAGTATTAAGAGACGCGAGCCTCAATCCTGTTAACATCATACCGCTTGTAGCACGATAGGAAGATTGAACCGATAACGACTTCTAATCTGGAAATTTCAAGCGTCAAATTTTTATATCGCGAATGAGATAATCGTTTACGAGGGTCGGTGCATAAGTAAGTTACGTAGGTGTTTATATAAATGCAGTATTGCTAGTTCATGTATTGTTCGTTCCAAGTCGATTGGATAAGATACATACAGTGGCGCACAAAAGTGTTCGTACGTCCTTTAAAACAGAATAACTTCTTTACCAAAATAAATTTTCAGTATGTGTATAACTAACATAAATCTACAAAACATATATTTTAAATTTTCATTAAGGGCCGAAATAAAAAAGTTTTAAAAAATGCCTATTTATTTTTGCATGTAACCTTGTAAATTATAATTTTTGGAAAATCTTGTTTGCACATCATTTTATTCAAAAATATTTATTAAATTATTATATATTTTATTTCAGGATGTTAAGACGCGATTTTCGCATTATTTTTTCTGAGTTCAAACTATTACCTTCGCTCCACACTTCGTTGATATTCCGAGCCTCTTGAGCGGCACTTCGGCCAAGATTGAACTCATGGAAAAAAAACAATGTGAAAATCGTGTTTTGACATCCTGAAATAAAAGCCAAATAATTCAATAAAAATTTGAATAAAATGAAATAACAAAAGCATAATTAATTAGAGCGTAAAACAAGCTTTAAAATGACATATGACTCATTAAATTAAGGTAAATATTTATTGGTATAAAATTGCAATTAAAACAAAGGAACAAAAATTCTGCATTTCTTTCTTTACAAGCGAAATGATTAGATTACGTTACTGGAGACGATTTATTAGTTTACGATTGCAATGATTATTGTTCTTGAAAGATCATAGACTTGTAAAAATGATGAAATAGCTGTCGGTAGATAATGTGTCAAGTCAGATGATCAAGGTAATAGGTAGTTTCACCCACTGCCAGAACACAGTGTTCAGTTCTCTCAATTTTGATCAGTCAGTGATATTAAGCCAGATGATCAAGGTAATATATCCTAAATTGGATCAAGGATTTCGACAGTGAAACATGACAAGGCAGGAAGCAGTAAATTTCGGAACTGTTTCAAGTCATGCTAAAAACGGTAGATCGTAAAAACGCGAAATATGAGTTTCGTGGTGCGTTGACTGAACGCATCAGAGGCCGGACGACTATGCGCCGGTGCCTCCGCCTCCGCAATTTCCGTTCCGCCGTCCGTCGATCCGGACAATTCAGCTCGAAATAATAATGTTGGTGAATTTACGCGCGCATATTTCCAGCGTATCCGTAGGAACGCAATCGAGTGCGAGGCGAACGGGACGTGTATTCCAGGTGAAAACGAGCAGAAACTTTCTAACCCATTTGCAAGCCACTTGTATCCTCCTCGACGACGGCATACCTTGCCTCCGTTAATTTCGCCACTGTTGTTCTTTACGAGCGGCCGATGCATATGGATGCGGTTGCCTAGGTATGAGCGCGCGCTATGAGCGTATTCACGCTACAACGTAGAGTCGGGCCGGGCCGGGCCGGGCCGGGCCGACGATGTATGCCGGGCTCGGCACGCGCCGACCCGGACAACGTAATTTCTTATTCCCGGCGTGGTCGCCGCCTCTCATCGGCACGCGACCGATGCCGATGCGGATGCCGATCGATCTCTCCCGCGAGAATACCTAACCGAGATCCTCTGACGATCGCCGACAATTCATTTTCCGTTAACGCGGTCTAATTAACCCGTTCACGTCTGCGGAACGAGACATTCAGCGAGATGATCCTTGCTCGCCCGATACTCTCTGGCACTGCGGACCTATCAAAGGTCGGTGTCGTTCGTTTCACGCTTTCGGCGAGATGCAATTAGTCACGAGAATCGATTCACCTGACATGCTTCGAATATTCCGTTCAGAGGGAAGCGTTCCAGACGTTTTATGGACGTTAACGCTTTAACCACGGTTGTCGTCGAATGTTCGAAATATGTAGGGGAAGTGGGGGTATTGTGAGCCACGGGGAATCGTGAGCCAGCGCCATCTGTGTTTTACTGGTAAATAATGACAGCTGCGAACAACTGTTTTTGATTTGTCTTATGATATAATAAGGTAATATTTCCACGATCAGTTGAAGTACGCACCGGCGTCATTACTTTGCTCTGTTAGCAGATACAAATTCGCTACGCTCGAAGTATTATTTTCATTTCGTGTTTGGTCTATTATTGTTACATTTTTCTGTGGATCTAAGCAGGTAACTGTGTTTATAATACTCGTGTGACTTCAAGCTTTCGAAATAAATAAAGAAATTTGAATTAGGTGAGGTTTGTGTTATTTGTTTGTGGCCAAGTTGTAAAAATAAGGGTTCGGGGAATTATGAGCCACTTTTCTCGGGGAATTGTGAGCCACTCGATTTTGAAAAATAATAAATAATAATAATAATATTTTCATGGAAAATATGCCGAAAAAGATGAACCGCCAAAACACCATTCATTGCAACGTCTGCGATCGTGCCATCCACTTGGAATGCGCCGGTATGACCGCAAGAAATTGGACTTGTGAGCTTTGCATTTCAGATTAATTGTGGTTATTTTTAACTTTTTTTCTTATTATTAAAAAATTATTTTGTCATTCAGATACATGAATAAACATTTCATAACAGAAATTGTAATTTTTATTTGATTCTGAAAGTGGCTCACGATTCCCCGAGATTTTCCAAATTCAAGAAAATGCAAATTTTTGTAATAGTCTTAAAATCATCTAATTTGCAGCTATTCGATTAAACTATTGTGTCTAAAAGAAAGGTAAATCTTCATACTACAACATTTAGCGTTGAAATTTCATGAAAAACTTAATCTAATAGCAGTTTTTTGGCAATAAAAAAAAGTGGCTCACAATACCCCGACTTCCCCTACTCGAATTTCATTCAGTCAAGGTTTACCATGCGGACGTGACTTCTTGGTAAATACCAAAACACAGTTTCCACAGCATGCATTTCCGATGTCTCATTAATGCGTTTAGTTCGGTGGTACTTCATTTCGTGACAAGAGGGAAGACTCGGAGTTCTTCGTGTGCATCAATGGCAACGATGTATTCTTTATTACAAAAAATGTCAAAACCAGTCAATTAAGTAGTCAACATTGTTTCCCATCACTCTTTGTAACGTTATGGTAGCATTCGTATGACTTTTATCATAAACATTGGCCGACTTTCCATTGAAGAAGCAATGAATTTTTTTAAGTTTTTAACACCATCTGCTAGGAACGTTATATAATCCCATCTCCATGGTGACCAAGTTGGAATGACCGTATGGAAAATCGAGAAAACGGCCTTCAAGATTTGGCAATTTTCCCTCCCATCAATATTTTACGAGTAATTCGCCAAAATTCGTATTCTCTTGGGAGGGGATTGCTGGTGGAAGGCATAGCCCTCAAGCCTTGCAACAATTTTGTATGCAATCCCGAAAAAGGTGACATACGTTAAAAGTATGATTTTAATACATTCCTACGTTACAAATGAAATTTATTTACATAACCTGTTTCAGGATACGTTTATTAACATATGTACACAAGTGAAAACATATTGGACCTAACACTAAGTTTACTAGGAGCGCTAAGAGTGGTTATTCTGGATTATTTTATAAAATTTTATAAGAATATAACAATAATATATTTAGTCAGAGTTTTAACAGCTTTTACCATAATATATGTACATATTTTCAAGGAACTTTGTGTTTAATATTGTGATGCATCTCCTTTACATTGAAGGATAGCAAGCGTCCTATTAAATTGAAATTGTTTCCCATTCTTGTGTACTACCCTGACAAACGTCCTCCAACAATGTTACAATTGAAACATCAAGCTGGTCAATCTGTGTGGTATGTTCTTGTCCTGGAGTGTACTGTGACCATTTCATTAATTCCGTTCACATTGCGTCACTTTTATATTCTACAGGGTGCGGCCACACAGGTGGTGCATCTGGGAAGCGAGTAATTCCTCATAGAAAGTAACTTGCAAAAAGAGAATAATATTTTTTGTTTGATGCGGCGTTTTCGAGGAAATTGGGTTTGAAAATTCAGCGAGTACGCGTGATATTGAATAGGAATCGGCTGACGCGTCTATTCATAACATACCGGATCTACTTCTTACAGATGCTAGAGCACGCGAACCTGACGGATTTTCCAACTAGATTTTCTTAAAAATGAGATGATAAACCAAAATATTCCTTTTTCCAATTATTTCTATACTGATTGTTAGACTGTGGATCTTTATGCAAAATAAAAAATGTCTGCGTCGATTGCAAGGAATAGAAACTAAATAAAATGTTATTTCTTCTCTTAATAATTTTAATAGAGGAGAAATCTCACATATTGACATTTTCAATTTTAAAAATTTTTCAACAATTTTGAGTTTCATCTTCTCAATTTTTCTATAAATGCATAAAGATCCACAGTCTACCGATTCTACTATCCATCAGAACCCTTTTGTTTGATTGTTTTACGTCGCTTCTCCAACTGCTATGGTTATTAAGCGACCAGATCAGAACCCTGTGTAATATTATTGATTTTTTTTACGTAGTAGGTGTATCTTCTTGGCTTTATAGAGTAACATAAATCGTACACATTCAGTTGCTTGATTTCGTTCTGATTGTGAGTGAATGTATGTACATTTCTTTCAAATGTTATCTTTTACACCATTATTTTCAACATGGCAGTATCTTGTAATATTAAAACAGCCGTTAAAAAATGAATTGATTATTTCTTCATGTCAATGAAGCTGATAACTCATAATACCAATTCAGTGATTATTTATATAAACTGTTAAAATCCTTCAAATCAAAGGACTAACAACTTTGTTGAACAACGAATGATCTTTGTCATCACATTCTTTTTCTCCTACATTATTAATTTCACTACCCAACTCATCCCATAAGTTTGACAGACGTGTTTGTCGCGGGCGCTCGTTTCGATCTGCCTTCTTTTTACAATTCGTTGGCGATTGTAATTTCACAATTCTTCTGTTCTTTGCGATTCTCTATTTTATAAATTTACCTATACATAGGATTGTCTGTTAATACACACACGTACATACATACAATACACATACATCATTCGTACTTTAACCCTATATAATGAAAATCAAACCGGGCAGAAACAGTACAGAGCGCGCGATTAAAGAGTCATTTACGCCATGAATAACATAGGACACACCATTATGTACCTCTCAAAAATAGGTTAAAGCGTGAAATCAATGTCGCTGAAATAATTATGAATAGTAGGTACCATGTCCTATAATTATAGATCAGTAAATGTTTAAAGTAGAATTGGCTGTAATTCTAAATTGAACGAAGTACTCGAAGTGGTAACGTCACGTATCCCTGTCATCGATTGAAAGTGTCTTCAGAGGGCATGAAGGGTTAAAGAGATCGAAGCATACTTCGACCGTCGTCAGTATTTCACAATGTTCTCGGTGCGGCAGTATAGAGTCCATAATGTTACTGTTTGCAGAACACTAATCCATTGAACTTACAATCCTCGCCACTTTCATCTGATCCCCTTAGCCCGATTCCGTTTCGCAACGTAGCCGCACTTAAACCCGATCGCACAGCCGAGACAGTTTAACCGGGTATTCGAGCGGGTGCGGGTTAATGTCACAGGGCCGCGTGGTTCCGACGCGACGTGGCTTCAAAACACCGTGACCGAGAGCCCGCATACATTCTCATTGCGTTCTAGTGTTCCACCGGCGGAGGCCATTTTTTCCCCCAACGATTCCGGCCTAATAGGATCGCTGTATAATTTCACCGCGTTATTTCACTTAAGCCACTAAATACGAGATATACCCACTTCCTCGCATTTACATTTATATTGGCTTATTATTCGCGCGACCGGCGCGTTACTCACCGCGCCCGCGGTTCCTTCGCCACCATTTTTTCTTCTTCTCCTTCTTCCCTCTTCTTTATTCTAGCCCCCGTCCATCCCTTTCTTCATTTCTCTCTCTCTCTCTCTCCCTCTTTCCCCCCTTTCTCTGCCTATCTCTCTCTCCCACTTTCTTCGTCGCGAACTGTTAAATATATGCCGCTCTTAAGAGCTTACCGGCCGGAAGCATAGAAGATGAAATTTACTCAGCACTCTCGATCGCCCCTAATATTCACCGAGCGTCTCGCCTCCGGCAGAATTTGAACCGCTCTGACGGTACTCCAGAGTTGATTCGACTGGCGGACGTGCGGGGCCTATCTACCGATCTGCCGCTGCGGTAATTAAGTCAAACAAAGGCAAGCGTGGCGATCGATTCGGCCGTCTACGACCGACAAAATGTCACGTGGCTGCTCGAACGTCCATCCCTTACACGCCACTCTTTTCTACTTGCCATGCACATAACCCAGGCTCTACCACACACACAATTGCCTCTATCACTTTCCCTCTCCGGACTCCATATCCTCTCGTGTCTACCTTTCTCCCCACCTATCGCCATCGCGCCGATAGCTTTATTTCTTTCTCCTTTACACCGGCGCGGCGCAGCACGGCGCGTACACACCTGTGCCTTGTTTTTAACCCTCTTATCTTCCGCTCTTAATCCGCCTATCGCGCCCGCTCTACCTCCGACGTGACCTATCGTTCTTTTCGGCGGGATAAAACGATGTTCCTTGTTCGGTTCGGTCCTGTTAACCCTTTCGCGATCAAACGATCCTGTTCGACGATCCACACTGCCGTGGGAAAGCCTGCGTTGCGATATAGGGTACTTGTCCCAATTACCCCGCCGCACAGTGGGGTATTTTTCGCCAGTTTAACGCGCCAAAAGTCAATATTTTTAGTTTGTTCAAAATGACTAAAACTTCTTTTCTCATAAACCAGAATATATATGCGAGTAATCTACAATAATATTTTTCCATAGAGAGTACTGTTTAGTAACATTCAGATACTTGAAAGTAACATTTCTCGTGACCAAGAGAAGTGTCGAAAAACTTGTGTTAAAGAAATGATTTGTTTCACAAGTTTAGTGTATAAAATCGAGATAGGACCAAATCTAGGATGTAGAGGAAGGTGTATAGATTAATTTCATGGCTTTTTTTCTTTTATTCTCTTCGGTGGTTTTGATAGAATTAAACAATCGAAAGTGATATATTTTTTCAGAAAATTAATATATATCATGTAATAACTCTTTTTAGTTAAGCTAAATTCATAAATTAATTAATGCATTATTTGATTTTAATGCCGAACTTCTTTTTCATTAGAATGTTTCTCAAGTTACAAAATCTTAACCCTTTAACTCGAAAATTAAACATTTTCTCCGACCTATAATACCTCGTACAATATTTAAATGTTTAGTATTGGTTAGTAGACACCAACATGTTTAATAATGTAAACAATATCTTGAATAACGGTACAGAAATGTTTAGTAGTGCCTCAAAGGGGACAACCGAGTGCAAAGGGTGGAAATACCGTATAAAATTGCGGTACGCCAATTTTAAATCACAAAACTTCTGCTTTCAGCTTGTTCAGCAAATGGAGAAATATGTGCGCGGTTGGTTAAAAACGTCTGATCACTTGATAAGCTAGAAGTCGTAAAAATATACGTTATTAAAATTATACGTTCTACCACAGATTCTTATATGAACCTTAATTAGCGTATGTAAGTTATCAAACATATTTAATCGCTGGAGCACGAGTATTGCCGACGCCCATGCGAATTCATACCTGCGCATGCTGTTTCAGAAATATGAGAATTGGAGAGAAATTCGTTCCGCCCGCAGTACATTTCACAAAAAGTGTTGTTAGCGGAGAATGCTGGAAAATTCAACAATCTTACATTATAATTTTCTTTTGTAATTGATTTAGCTGAAAATTTAAAGAACAAAGTGCAATTGCACCTGGTGCATCCACATAACAAATAAGGTCACAAGATGTTAGGTCGTATTATGACGTTATTTTTTCTATTTTTAATAAAAAAGGAGCAGTAACTTGTTCCAGTTCCAAAAATCACCCTGTATATGTAGAAGTTTGTAGATATTTAAATACTGTTCAATTTTGGTTTGAAACATTTTTTCCTCATGTATCTTTAGAACTATTGAGTAACTACACCTAATATTTTGCAGACATCATTATGGATCCATATACCATCGTCTCACAAAAGATGATCAAAATCGAAGTCGGACACTTGGAGTCCTTCCGTTGTTAGTGTTAACTATTGGACAAGAACATGGGCGCAGCCAGCTTGCATAATAAACCAGACGGGAGAAATGCGAAAAGCGGGGCCCCGTATGGCCCTCCAGCGAGCCAGAAGTTGAGGGAGGGAGGAAAGGGCATAAGTCCTGAATGTGCGGTTTTCTTAGTGGGTATTGAGCAAACCGAAGACCTGTTTCCCCCCCGAGTCCCACACTACCCCCATTCGGGGGTAAGTACGGAAATGTATTTTTTCCAAACGTCCTAAAACTAAAAAAAAAGGCTTAGTGTTAACTACGTGGGACAGCAAAAATTGTACGACCTTTTCCGACTTTTCGGGCCAAATACCCCACTGTGCGGCATTCAACCTGTTAGCTCCCATGCAGTTTTTCTACATGGACGGACGCGGTCGATAGACAATGTAGGAAGTCGGACAAAAAGCAGGTTCAACCGAAGATATAGTGATTTAAGAATGATTAAAGGAGTTCGGCCGATTCGAGTTCCCTTGCGGTGAACCGTGAGAGGCTTAGCGCTAAATGACCGTAATCCGTGGATGACGGTCGATCGGTTTTCATTAAGATCGAGGCGGTGCGACGTGGAAGCCGCGAACCCGCAGGAACTTGCCTGATACGATAAAAATATAAGTATCCCGGCGTTCCGCGCACCCGGAAATTGCCATTAAACGCGCGATAAAAAGCTTCCTCTTTACGTAAGCGTGCAGGTTTCACTCGCTGCGGCGGCGGCGCGGCGGCAATCCCGCTCGAGTCCGCGTTTCGACGGAGCGACGGGCATTCCGCAGGCTGATTTTCTTCCGTTCCGGATTGCGTGAACTAGCCGGGGAATTCCCGTTAGCGAGCAACTAATGGGCTAATGAGATACTTAACATTGTTTTGGCGAGTGCCGGATTCATTTGGTCATGTCATTGCGACCCAGAGCAAACAGGCGAGAGTTGCCGCGCAACCGCTAATGCAACCTCAAAATTCATGAACCGAACTTCTTGGACACGCTCTGGCGGCGATGACAAGTTGGCTGGGCAAAGGAAACATAGTCTGATTGATGTTTAATGGTCCCAACACCGCTTACTGTCTGATAGCCCCTACTCTATGTAGTCTCTTGTTTGGATATTTGCCGAAACTAGCACATCTACAAGTTGAATTGGTTGATGAAGAAAGCACACGGTACTGTGGGATTGTCAAAGGTAGGGTCGGACATAGTAGACTTCTCATTAGTGTTCCTCAGTATATACAGTGACCGAAATAATGTTCACTTTATTCTTATCACGTTTTGTGTTTGAATTCTAACTTTATTCATCAGCAGATTGTTTGTAACGTAATCAGTAGACTGCAGATCTTTATGTAAAACAAAAAATGGTTGCATTGATTGCAAGACACAGGAGCCAAATAAAAATTTCATTCTTCTTTCGATGATCTTGTTAAGGTGAAACTAATACCCCGGTGGTCTTAAATCTTTTTAATACCTCCACTGTTTTACATTGTACGTGTCCACTTTTGTCATAAATGCATAAAATCCGCAGTCCAGTAATCAGCTACATACATTTTTTGTTTAAATAATTTAACCGTTATCAATATATGGTTAACAAATTTCAATTATAAAATCCTGAACTTATTTTGTGGATTTTTATTTAAATTTAAAAAAGTAAAACAAATGCAAAGAAAATTCAGTGTTTAATTGACCCCCGTTGTTTTTGGTGATCTCAAATGTTCTTTGCATCGAATCCATTCATTTCTACAATGTTTCCGTTCTGAATCGAGACCACGGTTCTCTCGTGCCATTTTTTTATTGATTCACACTAGAGTATTGCTCCCTATTACTTTACGAGCTAAAATGACTCAAAGGTTTTCAATTGGGTTAAAAAGCCCGGACTTGTTGATGGCCTAGGCAAAACCTTCACGTTTGCTGGTTCAAAGTATTTTTTCATCGATTCTACACGATAAATTGAGGCACTATCATACCGAAAAATCGAATTTGGTCAACCCATTCTGCCACCATATTCATCTAGCGCATATTCCAAGAATTTTTGGTGTTTTCCTAGCATTGACTTTTGACGGAAACCACATGATTGGAGCCTTATCGTTATTGGCAGACTCTTTCTGTTCACGTGAATCGTGTCAGGTAGTACTGAAAACCATCCATTAATAATTTATATTAAAATATACAAACATCAAAGAGTTTTCTTCTTACCGTAGAACATTTTTTTATACTGTGAAGTTTTGTAGGTTTTAATGGTTATTTTTTTTCAAATTGAATGTAACACTTGCAAACTTTCGTTTTAATATTTTGTGCATAACAAAAGTATTGCAAATAATATTTTTCTCTATTGTGTGAGGATTGAAAATATGATGAAATAAGGAGACCTCATTTCTTTCGTAGCTAAGTCGCGAAATGACAATTTTTTTCGAGAAAATTAGTCCACAAGTTGAAGATGAATAACAACGTAGTACATTTATAGCAGCATGTTTAAAATATACGCCGCTTGTGATGCAATGAAAGAATGAATTTTGTTGATTTACGCCCCATGAATATCGCCATTTCTTTTGTCCATTGTGCAGTAATACAATACAAAGAAAAGAACTTTTTCTTTTCTCCGCGTCGCGTCCTCAATGGCCTCCTTTAAGCAGTCCAGTGACTAATGGGACACTCTTTATGACAATAATTTTCAGTCATACCAGGTGAATCAAGATAAAATACGAGTAAATTAGTAATCTCGTAAGTAGCACAAGCGTAATCTGAATCAGCGTTATTAATGAAGCCGTCAACGTATTCGCGATTTTCTGAGGCGTACACTGTGCCCAACAAAGTCACCGAGTGATTTATATAACACTGTACAAATAAAAGGAGCCTAAATTTAATTCTTCACTATACAAGCATTTTTCTTTTTAATTCTATGTATAATTTAGAATTTTTATTATTTTAGTTGTAGACCATTTTCTTTAAGAGAAATATATGTATATTTATGCATATATTTGATATTATATAAAATAAATAATATTCCATTCAAATTAAACAGTGGTTTATTCAACGAGTTGCACATGTTTTGTTCGAAAATAGTTGATTACAGATACTGCATTTCTTTTCACACGGTTTTCATTTACAGGAACGTAAATTGAGATCGCAATCTATCATTTAAATGGAGAATTAGCTGATACACAATAACATCAACGGTTTCAAATGACAACTCTACAAAAGAGTCTATCGTATTACCTTAATCAAGTAATTTAATCATTTAATTATACATTATTTACAGTAAACATTCTTCTATTTACGAGAACTGCCACAACGATTAATTTACCATACTTCATTGAAAGCTTTACTCCTCAATACATTGGACAAGAATAAGTCGTTCGAAATGACAATTTTAAACTTTCTGGTTATATATATCACTTATAGCTTCATGAAACCGCTCGTTTAAGCTCCATTTCCCGTTCATAAAATTGCACGACGCACTAAATTGCTATGAAAGTTTCATTAAAATGTGAATCAATTTTCCAATAAATACTTTATGATTAATTGTGTTCGAAGTTTCCAGCAGTCTCTAGACAATATAGATCGTTAACAATAAAATTCTATCGATGGCATTTCAATTTAGCCTCAGATTTTATTCTTCAATACATCAATTTAGATCAGAAATATTTATACGAAAACACTATGTTTATTCCATTTCTGAGATAAAGATCGTCTATCTGCTGGAAAACAACGAAACCAATTTGGTCGGTACTATACAGGGTGTCCCGAAAATATTGTAATTTTTCGAAGGGAATGATTTCTGAAGTCATCGGCTTTCGTCCACGTGCGGACTTTTTGGCCTTCTTGGCACAGTGCTGGCCTTAACAATTTGATTATTTTATGTAACGTTTACATAATGCATGACGACTATGTATATGCGAAACAAAGAAAAAAAGTTTATGCCCCAACTTATACACAAAAGAAAACAAATTCACATCGCTGTAAGTGTCCAGTACATTTTGCACATTTAAACTAGATTGAGTTTCCCACAAATTAGATGTATTTAAATAATCAGGGTTGAAAAATTTTCAGTTGGAAACAAATCAATAAAGAAACACACTAAAACTTTTTAGGACATATTTTTAGCCTTTGCTCGGCACAGCTACACACTGAACTGTTTAAATGTTTAATGTTTGTTTATAAACAGAAATAAAGTTGACAACCATGCCATTGGTGTTTCCAGTGCGTTAATGTGGGAAGAAAGCACTGTTGTCCCAAGTTATTCGATGTCCCAACCTTTACGACAGTCTCCAATACCATTTTTGGGACCTGCATACAGGAATCTCCCCTAATATGTATTGGAACAAAAGTTCGAAGCGTTTGTAAATTAAAATTGGAAGCGAAAATTCAGATATTTATTCATAGATTTATTCAACAACATATTTTCCATTCTGTTCTATTACTTCTTGCCATTTTCGAGGTAACTTCTCTTGTTACTGAATAAACATATGAATAAATAGCTTAATTTTATCTTTGATTTTTAATTTGAAAACGCCACGAACTTTCTCGCCAACCCAATACTACACGAAACGAAAGGCAGACCCTAATGCAAGATCAAAAATACGAGAGAGAAAGGAGTGTCCACGTTGTAAAGGAGTGTCTCATAAAGCACCGGTATAATTACAACGGCGTTCAATCTGTTTCACCCTGACGACCACTTAACACACGAGACGCTGGTGTCGTAGAATTGAGAATGGTGTGCCAATGGAAGGGGATGGCAGCAGTGGAGAGAAGAGGGAAGAAGGGGTTTTTAAAAGCGGGCCGAAGTAAAAGGAACGGGCGCAAAGGTGGTCTGATGAGCGCAAAAAGAATAAAAGGGTCTATGGTAGGCACTCGGGGCGACGCGACGTGGAGGTAGGTCATGCCTTCGCTCCACGGTTTAGTATACGGGATAAATGAGCTCTCCATGCTGGTTCGATTCCGTCAACAATAAATATATGTCGCTCGCGCAAACGTGGAACAAAGAACCACTGCGGAACTCCGATTAGATCAATTAATTCTTATATCTCCGCGGAGCTGAGATTGCATCTGATCCGACCGATACCTGCGGAATCTTTTCTTGAATATTTGCGAATAGATATAGAACCTGTCAACAAGTGGCCATTGATGTATGATGTCGGAATTATCTCCGTTTCATGTACCTAGGAGGGGATAACAACTGGGGATGCATGTATCGATCACCGAACAATAAGGGAAAACATAATGTTACTGGTATCCAGACCGATTGGCCTTTGAGAATATTTTTGTAAATGTGATGGGTAGCCTTTGTGTCTCTTGAGCATAGTAATATTATTTACTGGCCCATGTTAGGGCGTCTTACTCGTCGAATATTTTATGTTAAACGTAATTGGCTGTGTTTTCTCTTCTACAATTGTGTATTCTGCCATAAAAGAATATTTGTATTTTAGTTAACAGCAGAACGATCGAGTAATAAATCTGACTGTGATTGCTTCACAAGAATGACGATATTGCATTTATATAGACTTCGTACAATTCTCATTGTCACATTTGCTTCAGTAAAGAAGTTCATTCGAAAATTTGTGTGATTTCAGTAGTTGTGAAAGAAAAACTGAGGAATAAATCCTAACCTTAATAATAATAAATTGTATTTATTTTATGTAAATTTCGTGTGTGGATTTACCTAGCTTCTTTGCAAAATTAATAGTCTATCAGGAATTTTAAATTGGTTCCGTGAAATTACAGTAATGCGCAGATTGATGAATATTTGGATAATTTAATATTGATATTCGTATATTTGTAAAAAACACGTCTGCATGACAATTAAAAATAGCAGACCGTTTTAGTTCTCAGACGTCACAGTTTGTAGACAAATATATAAATTCTGCAGCAATGTAGGAAGTTCGTGTAATATTTACGTGACCTTTCTCCTATATATCTGAAGTACAAAATAACATCGAGTCAGAAATAAAAGTAGCCTCGAAGATCTTTCATTCCACCCACAAGGAAAGTATCTTAAGCAAATGGCTAAAGTCGGGAAAAGTTCATTCATTGAAAAAATTATTAAGCAGCTAAACAGAGCCTACAACTGATTTACAAGGTACCTAATGCTTTTATATTAATTTAAGTGGACCATCACTACTCAACTTATGTACAAGTAGTCTACTACATCAATTATGTTGTCACGTTATCTGGCAATAGAAATTTACGCGAGCGATCAATAATTTTCCAGAAATGCGCTGTGCAAAAAGAGTGGTAGGAACTCGTGTTTTGGGTAATTGGTATAAATCAAGCCAGTTGCGAGGTGATCCTATTAACTATTGAGCACCGTGAGTTATTCTTACGGCTGTATTGAAACGCGACAAAGGGAAACAAAATGTTTAGCTTGCTGCTCGTGTAAACAGCCTCGCGATCCATTAAACTATTGTCCGCGTGCACGGCGTTGCGCTCATTGTCGGTGTTTTCATTGTATCGTTTGGCGAGAATCGACCACTTATTTTTCATAACTCCGCTTTCCCGGATTTCGAAATTCGAACCATTGCGCCGGATGATCGTGTACACGAGATACATTGATCGACTTTTAATCTACTGCGTTTCCTCATTTGTGTACTCGTCGAAGCTACTGATACGTTTACAACGTTCGCTCGCGTTCCAGGCAAAAGAATTAAAACGGCTGTCCGGAAGAACGTTATTCTCGTGTTTACGATATCCGCGATTTATACGATCGGATCCTAATGAATTTTTCCTGACGATTCCAGAAATCGCCAACTGACGTCGTTTTAATATGTGAACACACTTCATTCCCATAGCTAAATTCCCCGATAAAATTAGTTATAAAGAAATGAGCTTTCATTGTTTATATTGAATCTGTGTTTCAGAGAACACTGAGAAAAATCGATACAGTTTCGAAGAAATAGTATCGTGTAGATCAGTGGTGGGTGCAGACCGTCTGGGGCCCCTGAAATGCTTATTTCCCCCACCAACCAGAGTCATCAGATTTGAGGGGAAGGAGCACGAATTTAGGGGAAAAGTCGGAGCGTGAGGAATAGCATCCTAGAAGGAGAAGGTAGAATAGGAGGACAAGTCTCAATTGAGGCAAACGTGCCCACCACTGATGTAGACAACACTAAATAACATTTACAGAACAAAAATAAAGTTCCATATTATTTATTCAAACGGAGAATATGTAACAGAAACGTGATGTGAAATACGTAAACTGTCACACACCATCCAATTTATGAGATGGTTAATTCATAGTGAAGACATGAGGCGTAAAAACGAAACGGTTTATTTTATACAAATGTCACAATTAAACATTCCTGTTTGCTCTTTTGTGCGAGCGCATTCTGTATGGAGCCATTTATAACACATCTGACACTGAGCCCGGCGTTCAGGAGGTTCAGAATGTGGAAATAATGAATTGTAATAAATGCAAACCACATCCCCGACATCACCTTCATTTTCAACACCTCTGTCCTTTGTTTCCAAATTTACTACGCCAATTTACACCTTCCTTTTTGTGGCAATTCCTTTGAACATTTTCTTAAACCTTTTCAAATATATTTAAATACAATACATAGTTCCAATGAAAGTATTAAATATGTATATAAAAATAAATATGTTAAATATTAAATTAAAGTCATTTCACAGTGACAGAAATTTTATATGAATTAGTTGAAGAATCTTGCATCAAGAAAATGAACCTTCTTTGATCAACAAATTTCAGATCTAAGACTTGATTGAAACAATTGTAATTAGATTACGGATTTTATGCATTCATAACAAAATGGTTAAGTACAAAACTGTAAAGACATTACGAGAATGACGTTGTTCTCAACTTATTAACAATTATTAAAAAAGAAAATTGCTTTTTCACTGAACTTCTGTTTCGTATAATTGACTTGGTCAATTTTTTGCATAACAATCTGTAGTCTAGCTGTCACATAGCTTTACACATAAATGAGAGTGCAAATATATTTAAATTAGTTTCTATTTTCCTAAAATTTCTATGTCATCTCCTCAAAGGCAATCCTAAACGTTCGACAAGCTACGGATAAAAATCGCAAAACACCAGTTTTTAATCAGAAAAACATATCGAGAGGGGTAAGTTACGGAATTATACTGTACAACAGAAATTCAAATAAACTGGAATGTTTGGGGGCCGTGTGTGTTAAACGGGCAACAAAATTAATGTGTTCGGCCGAGTGCAAACGCAAACAGCGTGTTTCGCATTGCGTCAAAGGATTGACTCCGCGATCCCGTACTCGTTAGAACCTTTTGCGCCAACAAAATTATTCCGCGATGCGCATAATATCATCGTCGCGAGTTTCGCTCGATTGCGCCCTATAGAAAATTTAATCTACCATCTCGGAACGCCGAGATGTATCGCATCTCCGTTCTAAAACACGAGCCGGGACGAAGAAATCGTCATGCCCGCTGTCGCATCAATATAAACTCGTGCGAGAAACCTGCAGCCACCGTTAAATATTTGTCGGCGACCGGTATTAATGTTTTCATTTGTAATTTCAGACATCCACGAAAAATTGCTGGAACCTTCGGCAACTCGTGGCTGTGTCGCGACGACTCGGATTCCCGGTCCAACAAAAATTTCCCGAATAAAAGGCGCCAGAGAATTTCACTCGGAATCCGATGATTTTACTAATAGAAAAAAGATTACAACGCAATAGGAAGGAACAAATTTAACCTTATTGAACTGTGAATTGAAAGAATGGAATAAATTTTTTGTGAAAAAGTTCTTTTTGAAAATATAGAAACAAGAACTACGAATGAATAAAAGCAAATTCTTATTTTTATAGAAAGTAGGTAAAGTTATGGGACGTGGACAGTAATGTACGTTGTTAAAACTTAACCAAACTCTACAGGGTGTCCCAAAATTCGTGAAAATCCCGAAAGGGGTTGGTTCCTGAGACCATTTCAAGCGATATTTTCCTTTGCAAAAATGTTATCCGCGGCTTTGTTTAGGAGTTATTAACGAAAAACACGGACCAATCAGAGCGCGACCTAGACGCGAGTTGCGACAGTCGGCCCGGCGCGCCAACTGTCTATTGGCCGACTGTCGCAACTCGCGTCTAGGTCGCGCTCTGATTGGTCCGTGTTTTTCGTTAATAACTCCTAAACAAAGCCGCGGATAACATTTTTGCAAAGGAAAATATCGCTTGAAATGGTCTCAGGAACCAACCCCTTCCGGGATTTTCACGAATTTTGGGACACCCTGTATATGCATCCACTACTGAAGGACCAAACGAAATTAATGCAAGATATTGGAAAAAATACACACATGCCCCAAGTACGTCCTGTGATCTTGAAAGGACAATTCCAGTGTACAAATTAATCTTCAGCGAGAAAAGACATCAACTTACCGTTGACAATATGGAAAAAAATATAGTTACATATTGTAGGGACACGCACGGGTGTGTGTGTCTGTGTACGCGAGCGGCACGCGGCGGCGACACACCGCGCCGCCTCTGTACGCGACGTAGGTGCCGACCAAAGGATCCGACGGTTTCACGGAAAGACCGTCGATCCCGTCACCGTGGTGCGGCAACCGCCAAAAACCGATCTGTGATTGATCGATTTGGGTGACTGTGTTTCACTATAAACACGGCTGAAGAACATCCAGCAGGCAGTCTGAATCTCGCCGTCGAGCACGCGCCGTTATGAAAGTATGTATGTATGTACTTGGTTAAATAAAGACATTGTTTCAACACTGACTTATGTGAAGTTACCCTCCTACAATATTGTAATGCAAATTACAGCAAACAATAAATGACAATACAGTATACATTGTATAATTAAAAACTAAGATATAGTATACACATAGTTTTATTTTAAATTCTCGTGTAAAAAAATTAATTTCTCTACATTTGTTGCCAATAGCTTGGTTCTTTTGATGGTAACAATATTTCCAGTTCTTGAAAACAGGCTTTCGCTAGTTGTTTGCGTACTTGGTACATATAGCGATGTAACGTTTTGCAGCAACTGATAATATAGGATATCTTTCTGAATTTTCCTTCCATCCATTTTATAATATTCTCAGAGATCCCGAACACACACTGTCTTGCACACCTCTAGTATCAATCCAATATGTTGTTATGTAGGATATGCATAGATTAAATAGTCTGAAGTGAGCAATATTTGGTTAAAATTACTATTGTCATCACGAGTGTGTACGTATTGTTAGCCCATTTAAGGGAAGGTATACATTATACATATGACCACAGTGCTGCGACGGCGACGCGCTCCTTGATTTCACTATAGCTGCTAAAAGCAACAAGCAGACCTGCCTTCAACAGGTCCTAGATAAGCTGTTCGGCTTCTCTCTTACTAGTGTACCGTAGAATTCAAAATATACTATTTAATTTAATAACAATTGTTGAATGATATCGGCGCTACAGTTCGATCGTTAAATACAAAAAAAAAACAAAAATTAACTAAGAGTACTGAACAGAAAATTCCCGATTTGAAACTACCTATATCAAATTTAGACTCAATTTTAACACGGTCCGTGCCACGTGTACCACCGATGGTACACGTTGATGCGCGAAAATCATACGTTTTATAACAAGTTTAACACTGTAGAATCTATTTCCACCAAAAGAAGGAGGCATTATAAAAAATGCAATATATTATAGCAAAGAACACGTGTTTGTTTAATTGTCGAGTAAAAAACGGCTCGAAAACAGGACATGTTAATTGAATTAAGTGTGACATGTTATATCATCCGGACAATCTGCCAGATGGCCTCATACATAATGCAATTCCTTTCTTTTTGTGGAGTATTGCCCGTTACAGACACATTGCTTTATTATAAATGTCGATTAAATGTACAACGTATCCACATTTAAATAAAAAATGGGTCCTCACTCCCTAATTTACGCTATTTATACATATAGATTGAACTGTTAACCTTTGGTGCGCGAAATTTATAAACAAATATCCGATTGTTCGACTAATTTATACAGGGTGGTTCAGTGTACCCAAATTTCATGCACACTATTATTTGGTATATGAAAAAATGATTCAAACGAATGTTGTATGGCTTCAAGAGTAGCATACAACATAATAATTCGGTTTTTTCTGTTTTGCTTTCGCGTTTCTTTATTATACAGGGTAAATTTTCAATATTATTCAACACAACCATAGATGTCCAAACAATTTACGTGGCATATACTTGCTGAATCACCCTGTATTATCGGACAACGCAGTTTAAATGGAATGACACAGACTTGTCTGGCGAACGAACAGTTTGAACAGATCCGATCGGTGTTATTGAAATTTGAGCGTTGTGCGGCGGCTGGCATCATGTCCAATGAAATTCGTGCGGGGCCAACGTGCAACGTGCCCGTGAGCCGGCTGTATTAGACAGACAGGAAAACAATATTCGCAAAAAGGGCAGGCCGGTTGGTTCCTCGTGAAAGCTGTCGCTAAACTTCGCCTGCTCTCCAGTCACAGCTTGATAGGAAGCTTTGAAGTATCGCGTATAGGTTTCTGCGTTTTTGCAAGTGACTGAGGGAACGTAGAAAGGTTTCGAAAGCCGCGCCACTGGAAACCGGCAAAGGGTTACCGTGTCCATTTATTGTGCAGCGACGGAGTGTGTGGTCTCTGGCCCTTTCGTTTCTAGAGGGCCCTACCGAGGGTACTCTTCTTTTTCCTTCTTTTTTTTTTTTGTTTGTACCTTCTACCCATCAAGCGCGTGCACACGCTTGAACATTTGAAACGGGTTTTTAACCGGTACCCATTCCGACTTTTTCCGTCCTTAGTCCTCGACGAACTCGTATACTCGAACGGCGATAAATCGTAACTTGTTACTCGCCGAGCGGATCTTTAATTAATTTGTTTATTTAACGTCGTGTTAGGGTATCCTCCTCCACAATGCATTTGAAAATGTTTCGATATTGTAACTTTGTACGACCGTGGACAAAATTATTCGGACACCCTTCGAAAAGGAGTAACCTTTTAATGGATCAAATTACTTTTTTTTAAGATGTTATAGAAGAACTAGTGTGTACTAGATAAACAGAATTATTTGAGGAAAACAAGTACACATACATTCTAGGAAGAGAAATATACTCCAGGAAGAGAAAAATTCATTTTCTGTTTTGTAAGTAGCAATATCTGCTCATCAAATAAAAGATATTGCCGCAAAATATCATTAATATCATTTATATCCTTTATGCTATGTCCGCATTGACATTTACGATCATTAGTTAGACCTTCTTGAGCAAGTGAGAATGAAAGGCCGTAATACATGTGTGTTGACTGTAGTAATCACTTCACGTTGGAGATTCTTGTGATAGTATCATAGTTTCAATTTTCCATTATGAAAGTTTTTCGAATAATTAACACCTAGATGTATAGTCCTTCTTTCTCTACGAATCCATGAGCACTTTTTAAAAGAAAATAGTTCTTTCTGATTCCTTCATATCCATAAAGGGAAGTTTGAGAGAGTTTGTTATAATTATACTGCGGATTTTTATGTAAGATAAAAATTTGCATTAATTTTAATATGCAGGAACTACATGGGCATCCATTTCAGTACAACAATATTTTTAAATTCTTTAAATATTCCTTCTGTGTGGTATTTGATTTACTCATTATTGTCATAAATACATACGGATTCGTTCTTCTACTACTTAACTAAGAAATTGATAAGCAGTGAATGCTATGTATCCCGAAAGGCAAACATAATTCCAATAAAAAAGAAAAGAACAACCACTCAATTAACAGTAATAGAATTGAATCCTTTGTTTAGGTTTCCATATTCGGTAGTAAAATATGTGTTGCCTGATGATGTTCATGTTACAACGATCACAAAGTTCTGATTCCCGTTTTTTATGAGGTGAGAGTGCAGAGGGAATCTTGTGGTTTAAAGAGAATTTTTAGAGTAGTCTACGAAAGTTCCTTTTAACTCGTAAAAGTTTAAGGATTCCACTACTTGCATATGTACAAAAATTCGTTCATATTTCGTTTCATCGTAACTACAGTGTATAATAGTTTTCTGCGTCATTAATTGCTTAAATTAGAAATTTTGTAACGATAAATAAACATGCTTTCTATCAAATTATATACATGCATATAGGGTGCATAAACTATACTTAGTTTAAAGCATTAAATAAATAGTAATCATAATAATACTTATAGGGTAGTCCATATTGCACAGCATATCATTCGATATTTTTGAAGGCTACAATATGGCGATAACAGACTTTTTGTAGAGGAAAGAATTTCGGAGATTTGTAGGTCAAAGTCACCAAAAAAAAATATTAACCTATGTATGTGGAAAAATGATTAATTTCAGAAACAATTCAGCCGTAATTTTGTCGAATTCTGTAGATCTTGTTTCGCGTTGATTGATAAACGCGGAAATATAGTAAATTATATTGTAAATTAGTCACAAATTCTACCGAACGATTAATATTTAAATTCAATTGCATCATATGCAATTATCAAATTATTTTGTTTCAAAACTAGGGTAAAAAGTTGAAGTTTCAAATTGAATCATTAAACTCCAACTAAAATGTTAATACACGCATGCGATATGATACCATTACTGGAATTGCGATTTGTAGATATCCACGGTATTTGGTAGAAATTCGCAAAAGTTTATGCCACTGAAAAGCAGATAAAATTTTTGAATGGAATAAAATTCGCTGTAACTAGAAGTAGCATCGTTAAAATCCACTATAACGTAGAAATCAGAATTCATAAGCCAATCTCGATGGA
Organism: Lasioglossum baleicum; assembly: GCF_051020765.1. Classification (NCBI taxonomy): domain Eukaryota; kingdom Metazoa; phylum Arthropoda; class Insecta; order Hymenoptera; family Halictidae; genus Lasioglossum; species Lasioglossum baleicum. The sequence goes on along the minus strand of NW_027469081.1, from coordinate 5,028,701 downwards.
AATTACAGACGCTTGTATGGTTTCAATACAGCCAGAAATATATAAAACCGACAATTTTGTTTGAAACACTGAACGCACCGCGCGCGCGCGCGCGAAATCCATGTTACCAATTATTTGTTTAATTCGTATCGAGGTATTACAACCACTTCGAAAACTCAGTAAATATTGATTTTAGCAAAAATGAGCTTCAACGCAAACAGCGTGTAAATCCAACGGGATTTAATAGTTCATTAAAATGTTATTCGACGTTTTAAATGTTCAAAAGACTTTAATTACTCAGTGGACACAGAATTTTAACGAAATATATGCATGCCAGCACAATAAACACTGCAGCGCAACAATACAAAATAATGCGAACGTAACAATACAAATCTACCTTTTTTTATGTTTAATTTGTTCACTTTCCGATAGCGAACAACAGGATCTGATTATTTCTTATTTTGCAGTAATTACTTTTTGCTCTTTAACCTCGAGAAATGTTTGTCAAGTGAAGTATAAGAATTTTACCAATAATATATTGTACATACATTTTGTAATATCAAATTTTTGATTAACTATCAAATAACTCTTTTAGTTTATGAAAAATAACAAAAAATTGTTTGCGCAACGTAATCCAGAAATAACGTGAACAAAAGAGCGACATCTTTATCTTCTTACAAGTCATCCTAAAGAAATCTGTTGCACACTAAATAATACAATGCCCTGGTTCTATTTAAAGAATGAAATAAAGTTGACATCTGCTGTGGGGTCGGAGGAAACAGCTTGTAAAATTTTATACGACAATATGCACTGGCGTGTAAAATTAAACCAGCAATTTTAAACGGTTATAACTTCACGAAAAAATGCATACGAACAGCTGAACTAATTTGAAAGCGTGGAGTTCCAACGTTTACCAGTTGAGCATTTGAGTATGTTTCTCAAAGATATTTTGCAACTGAGGGGAAGGCGGAAATAATTTTTCTTTCCGAATATTTTGTAATCGTCCCTATTTAAAACGAGATACTTTTCGAATTATTTTTATATTAACGCGTATAGAAGAAACCTAATATTAAACGATGCTATATTTTACTAATTTATTTAAACTCACAATCAGTTATTGTACCTTTCCAATAGAAATTCTCGCAATACTTCAAAGTTACATTGCGAATGCAGATTTTTGCGATCGGCTGTACAGTTGACACATCCTGTACTTTTTGGTATCAGGACTTAAGTGGTCACCTTCGCCCAGGTCATAACATCATGCTATCATAATTATCGATATTCGATATCTAACCATGAATGTTTGCATTGTAATATCACGCCTACCTCGAATAATATTTACACGTATGAATCTTTATGTCGATACACAGTACCTACAATATCTGAAATTTATATTGCACTTCAAACTTGCGTAGGTTGGACTCTCAAAATTCACGTTTCGTATTTGCTCCGCAGGAAAGCGTGTTTCATGAAATAAATGCTAATTGATGACAAGATTGTGTTGATGTAATTTTAAACATTAAAAAGATTACAAGAATTTTAGAGTAGAATAAATCTGGTAAATTCCAACTTGTCTCCTATGTCTTCGAATTAATGTCGACAATTTTTATTTTGCATAAATATCCGCAATTGATAACAAACCACAAGGAAGGTCTGATAATTTATGTCTAATTTCGATATTTATTAATACATATCCTTTCATTTAATTCCCATACAAAGTTATAAAAATGTTTTAGATTTATATTTGTATATGTACACGATATACATTTTATTTATATAGATCCAGTAAATATAAAATCCACTAATAATATTCGATTACAACTTTTATTGTCCCATAAATTTTGTATTTCGCACTGAGAACGTGAAAGGTTTATTTGCGGAACATGTAATAAATACATGTACTTTATATTAACAATTTGTGAATGCAATCTGCAGTTGTATTGGCTTTTTGTTCCACGATTAAAATGCGGTAGCTATGGTCTCAAACAAATCATTTCGTTATGTAATCAGCAATAAAGCAGTATAAATTTTGTTTCTACCATTTACATTTATAATAAAATATCCTTGTTGCATGAAAGAATTTTCGTTTGCAAATCGTAATAGTTCGGTAGTAGCACAGTTTCAATTATTGAATTGTATTCTACGCATCATGCAATAACAAAAAATTTGTTTAAAGATCTTTTTTTTTACTTTTCTTACAAATCTTCATTGATCTGAAGATGTGGAATATGCCTATGGCAGCCAAGACATTTCTTTACACCCTGTACATTAAGTTGATATGTACACTGCTGTGCAAACGAAAGAAGCATCCGACCATGTTTAATAGAAAAGCGTAAAAAATCGAATAAGAAAACAGTAAGGATTGGAAAACGATTCAGCTGTTTAATTGAATAGTTCTGAGAATAATCATTGTATAATACAATTTCTACATAAAGATATTGTAAATTATATCTTATAATTATACTGGGTGCTTCTTTGTTTTGCACAGTAGTGTATATTGTCCTCGAAGCAACCATTTTCCGATGATTCACGCGGATCATTTAATCGGTAATGCTGAGGTATTTTTATTTTCGATCTTTTCAGTTTCGAAACTTGGTTGCTTTCTTAAGGGTTGTAAACCGGGATTTTACAACGAGCACGATGTCAGCAAAATTTGGCGTCTGAGGGGACATTTTTACGGTCGTAGGAAGAAAGTTCGTGAATTCTGTGTAGAAAATTTATAATAGTCCGATCTAGCTATAGCTGTCTTTATCGGGGAACTCTATGACTCGTATCTTCAAGAAACTACTCCCACGCGTCGTACCCTCAAGAAAGTACCCCCACGCGACGTATCCTTGAAACGATACCCATGACATACGTTTTAAGATGACTCACGCTACCTTTCCGGGAGCAACAGCCCTTCTACCTCAATCTCCGATTATATTACAACTTTTCAATTCCATTTGCTCAACTATTATTCAAATTAATAGTGATCCAATGAAACAGCCACTATCTAACTAATTGCATTTCATCTATTGAATATTTGAATACCATTCTAATACATTGATTGCCAAATGAACAACCATTACAATTCTACACATTCTATTCTATTCTGTGTGGTTAGTAGGTTTTATATATCTATGACAAATCTAAGTAGGTGTAATGTCAAACATTAGAGGGATTTAAAAGTACCGTTACATTGTTTTCAACCTATTAAACATATAATATTAAGAAAGAAAATAGATATGCATTTCACTCCAGTTTGTTGCAGTTCAGGTAGAACATTTTTATTTTGCATAAAGATCCGCTGTGTAGTGATTAATAATCACTTTTTAAATTTTAAGTTTAGAATACTTGATATCATTCGTTCGACAGTGTATTAAACATTGCCCGTGATAAACAGTTTCTGCACAACGAAATTAAACATCATCGCAACTGCGAGTTTCATACACTTCCAACAAAAATTAGTCTTTGAAATAGTAAAAAGATTGAAAGATGTTATGAATATCAGTGTATCATGATATTTCCGAGTTATTAAAATTGCGGAAGAATTGAAATTTCTATTTGGTTCCTATCGGAAAGAGAAAAGACTCCAATATTCTAAACAGGACGTATAAAGTATTGTAGTGTGTAACACATCTGGAATGTCTGTGAAAGCGGATACTCAAACATGCAAGAGGCAACATTTGGTTGGGTGATAGCAATTCGATCACACACGCTTTACGAGTAACGGTAATAGCTCTAGAAATATACTTTTGGAACGAATGGATTTATAAACAAAAGTAGAGGTTCGAAAAGTTACGAAAAATTTGTTCTTTAATGAAATAATAACAAACACAAATAGGAACTTATGTTTTCGTTTAATGCATACAAAAACTTTGCATAATGTCAGTGTCATTTCTTGAAGTGCCAGTAAATGGGTCTTTTATCATAGTAGTACAGTAGTAGCCATGCAAAGTTAGTGGTGCGAAGTAGCAAAGACCCAAGCAAATGTGCCAAATACTTTGCGTCATAAGTCGACAGCGGATCTTCATGCGAAATAAAAATGTTCCACCTGAATTGCAACAAACTAGATTGAAATAGAAATTGATTTTCTTTCTTAATATGTGCGGTAGGTTGAAAATAATATAACAATATTTCTAAATTCTTCTAGTATTTTCACTGTTTCAAATTGCACCGCTTCATTCTTTATCATAAATGCATAAAATCCGCCGACTAGTTATAAGAAGGACTAACGAATAATAGGATACCCTGGTGCAGCTATCTAGGAGAACGCTGTGCAGAAAGCTCCTAAATTGCTGATAAAACCAGGGTTTCCAGATCGATCGAATCTATCGGAAACACAACATTCCATGATAAACGCGCGATTCCCATTCCGATCTCGAAGGTAAGAGAAAAATAGCCGGCGCCGTGCCGTCCAAAAAACGAGCTTTCGCAAAGGACGTCAATCTAAGATCCAAACTTTCTAAAAACCGCAAGTTTTCGCTGACGTGACTCCCCCGGATCTCGAAACCTATCTATCTATCCCCATCGTAGTCTCGCAACGAAAGATCTCCCGAGCTCGTTTCTTCGCCAACGGACGAAGCGTTTCTTCGAGCGACAACGAGGAGGGGTACAACGACGACGACGAAGAGGAAGAAGAAGAAGAAGAAGAGGAGAAGGAAGAAGAAAAGGAAGACGAAGAGAGGCAGATACGGTTGGAGGTGGGTTTCGTTATCGGCGGTTAAATGGGTTACGCTCGATGCAAGCCGAAATCACGGCTGGCTCGGCCCGTTACCGAGTTCCGCTCCTTTCGCATCTTCCTCCTCTTATCGGGCTGGCTTCTTTTGTCGTCCGGCTTTGTCCGTACAAGGCCATTGTGCCGCAGGTTCTGTGCCGTGTGTTCAGCCGCCTACAAGACTGCATACATTCGTCCGACGCGATACAGGCCGATCCGTTTGCTCCGCGGGTCACTCGGCGCCATTCTACGTGCCCTCTTATTTCTCATTCGGCTGCGCTGACCGTAAAGCGAACGTTTCTGCGCGACGGGACTTGCGTGTTCGTGCTCGTGCCCGCGTGCTCGTGCCCATGCCCGAGCTCGCCTTTCCTTCAGCTAATCGTATCGGCAATTGAAATCGGACACTGACGAGCGTTCGCGCACGATCGAGACTCCTCTCGACGGAGAATCCCGTCCGTGATGAACGTGTTCCGGATGGAACGGATGGAATGACAAGGGCCTGCGGACCTTTATGCGAATATACACCGCCCCGCTCTCCTAATCCATTATGCAAGAACGCTCGCAGCTTTCTCAACCTTTCAAAAATACTGAATGGACCCTTTGCCAAGATAATGCACCGTCCCACACTCAGCAATTTGTCTCCAAGCTCTTCCGAAACGAACATATCTCTGGTGAATCCTGTACAGCTAATTCTGTTTCTACGCTTTTCGTTTGTCTCGAGTCAACCCTCCGTTGATACTATGTTTAGTCAGACTATGAAGTATTTCGAAAATTCTCTAAAAATTTGCCAGGATACTTTTAGATATTCATTGTATTTTTCCTGATATTTTAGTCCCGAAACTAATTTTTTATTTTCCTTTAATACTAAACCTACTGACGACAAAAAGCGATTAAAATGTTGGTAAACTTTAATTTAACTCGAATCAACCCTTCGTTGCTACTATGTTTAGTCAGACTATGAAGTATTTCGAAAATTCTCTAAAAATTTGCCAGGATACTTTTAGATATTCATTGTATTTTTCCTGATATTGTAGTCCCGAAACTAATTTTTCATTTTCCTTTAATACTAAACCTACTGACGACAAAAAGCTATTAAAATGTTGGTAAACTTGTCAAAACATTATTCCCTCACGGATTTTGATGAAATTGAAATATGTTGTTAAGGTCATAATTTGAAACAACTTTTTCTTATACATTGATAGGCTCTTAGATATTCGCAAAACTATTTTTTAAGTTTAAGTTACGGTTGGGTTAGATTTTTAATATAAAGAAATATAACTGTCTAAAAAACTGTATAAAATCCAGCTATTCTCGTGTATTGTCGTCGAAATAATAATTCTGCCACTCGGCCTTCGATTTCGAGATACAGTAGGGCCTTGATTAACTGGCTTGATCGGGAGACAAACTGCCCGGATAAATTAAGGCCCGACGGACAATCGAGACCCGAGGAAATAATTAACATGTACATTATATACCAAAATAAATGGTTAATTTTTTGAAAATTTATTTCCCTTCATAATATAATCATATTTAAATGTATATTTATTTATAATCGGAATCCGGTTAATCGAGCTCCTACTGTATTTGAACTACGGACACTAAAACGAATTCAGCCCTTTTTAATTGACAGAACACGTGTTCTTGTGTCCACCACAAATCGAACCCAGGGCTAACCAAAACAGTTTTTTGTAAAGATCTAAAAAACTAAGAGAGACCGACTGCTCTATTTGTATAGGAAAACGTTCAGAATGTCGAGATTTATAACTAGACAGCGGATCTTTATGCCAAATAAAATTTTTTTATTTGAATCGCAACAAATTCGAATGAAATAGAAATTTATTTACTGTCTCGATATGTTTAATAGGGTGAAAATAATATAACAGTATCTTCAAATTTATAACATATCTCAGTTTTATTAAAATCCGTGAGGAACTGACGTTTCGACAAGTTTACCAAAATGTTTTAGCTTACAAAAATGACAAGGCTCTCTATTTATTTAGATTTTGTGCAATTATTTATTACAATATGTGCTCGGATAAAGAAATTTATCGAATCAATTTCCATGTATGCAACTTCATAATTTCAATAATTGCAAGACGAAAAAAACAATCGCAATATTTTACGAGTCTTTGATTCTCGCGTAATACGAAGAAGCTATATGCATTCTTCAAAGAATCGACAACATGCAAAATCCATGGTATTAGTGGCAGAGCGCAAAGTCGGTCGCGCAATATGCAATTTTAATAACAGCGATCCGGACAACCGATTGGAGTATTCTTTATTCACTGCGTCGAAACGAATATTCAATAAAAGCGACAGTGTTATATTCCAAGTGGTGGCGGGCACTCGTTCGTGAGGTATTTGCGTCTGGAAATCGGATCGGCCGTTGAAAGCACACGTTTTTAGTAATTTTTGACGCCCCAGGATTTGTGTCATGAAACAGGACCAAAAAAATATCTGTTTCGAATCGAGAGCTGAAGAGAAAAAAAGATGATATTCCCATGCGGTCATGCATTTTCAACGGAGATTTATACAAACATTGAATTGTTTTCATACCGATCATGTTCATACAGAGAAGAACATTCCACGGCAAAAACGCGATGTTACGTAACTTTGTATTACTCGAAAGGTGTCCAGCGAAAACAATGTTAAACATATTGATAACAATACAGTATTGATACTGTGCGGCAGATTTTTCACTGGAACAATACGTGCGACATACCGCACCTGTCGTGTTTGCAACTGTGAATTCCGAACAAACGCTTCGAGTATTTCGAGTTTTAACGGGCCATGCGGCAAACCGAAAACTGGTAAATTATTTTCGTAAATATTTTCGTTTCAATCGTCGCAGAGACATTCGAACGAGCGCGAAGGAAAAGCAACGCGTATCAACAATCTTGACCGACTGAGAAATTGATAAAGAAGTGGTCAGGAAACATTTCAGAAAATATAAGGGCACTTTAAACTTTTATGAAAACCGATCCCTGATTCTATTCAGGCTAGAGACGACACGAAAATTGAACATACATTATAGGCACCATTTCCATGAATTTTTGAAAGAGAAGAAAATGTGTTAAGGATGTTTTGAAGGTATATAAAAACGGAACAAAAGTTTTGAAAATTTGACGAGATATAATTCTTACTAAATTAATGCAAGTACGAAAGTTTGGGTTCGATTCACAACTTAAAGTTTGTACATTTTAACACGTCTTCTTATGGAGAAGTCATAAAATTCCACTTCAAACCCTATTTAAACCTTGAAAAAACGCAACTGGAAACTCCAAAAAAAAAATACACTCAAAAACAAAAATATACTCATGAATGGCTTTCATTCCCAATATATTGATGGATTTCGAATTTCTTGTACTTTTGTCTCCCATTGTATCTCCAGAACGTCCGTAACTTTTTGTTTGATCAAAATATTATCAGTGCTTACGTACGGCGAGTTTCTCGTTTTCTCTGTGCTGAATAGTTCTCTAATGGATTTTAATTTTTTTACTAAGAATAATTTAGAATAACTAAACGTACAACCATTATATGGCAAAAGCATTATTATGTGACGGAAACATTATTCTATGTGAATATTAGTGTCATCATCTGCACAGGATGCAAATTTTGAAACATGAATGCTAATTTTATGAAGTGTTTTAATCAAGAAATATTATTATGATCCACAGGTTTATTATACAGAGTATCTCACCTAACTTGACCATTGAATTTTTACTGTATTTATACGAAATAAGGAAAGCCGCAAATAAAATTTTACGTATCGATATGGTTTCATGACGCAACGCGTGTTTAAAAAAAAACAGACTAATCTAATCTTATCACGCTTTGTGGTCCACCCTGTATTGTTTTACTTATTTGCTTTTGTCCAGCTACGTGTCCGTAAACCTAAATCTTGCATTTCGATATCTTCAAACGTACAATATATAAATAATAACACATTGTAAATAAATTATTTCCCAGGGGTATTAAAACAAGACATAATTCTATCAGTTGACCTATATAATTTTTCAAGAGAAGCATACTTTTCTCCATTTTTGGTCATTTTCTCGTATAAAAGAAATGTTTCGATTGGTGTAACAATGTAATTTTCATTCGAAAACATACGAAGCGTTTGAAAATTACTCAAGGTTTGAACAGTTATTGGTCCACCCCGTATATCGACGTGTGTGAAGCGTATCGGAAGCTGTTTCGATCTCGCAGAGCGGACACCTTTCCTTCTTACATCATTCGTTCCCTCTTTCTTGCCGGCACTTCCCCATCGATCTCGTTCAAGCGCGACTTAATCAAGGAAGTTATAAGTGTTATAACGTTCCTCTGTGTCTTGGCTTGTCGGCAAGATCACGTATCTCTCGCGGAACACCGGCGAAAAGGTTTTACGTGGACCGTGAAGCCTGTATAATCGGTGAGCATCAAAGGTGTTTGAAGAATTCGAATCGCTTCCTTTTTATCGACTGCCTCTCTAGCCAACTGCTTATCGGAAAAGGAAAAAGAAGCTACAATGCTTGCCCGAGGTATCCCGTATTATCGATACCTCAACTGCCTCGTATTTTATAACGCTGAACCGTGTACAGAGCACAGGGATCCGCTTCAAACACGCACCTGCTCGAAAGCCGAGCGTGCATCGTCGTGCTTGAAATTCATTTTCATCCATGAACGCTTACTACTTGAAGCATTTTTCTTTGCTACGTCTAGCTTGTCTCTCTTCCTCTATGTCTTTTATTCGTTAATAACTTCACAGTATCCGCCCGAAGATCCGCGATAGAAACAATTTCCGTTTCGATTATTCGATGAAAAATATGCTAAAAATAAGAAATCGAACAAAGTCATATCTAGACTGCAGATCTCGATGCAAAATAAAAATTTCTTCTTCTTTTGCTTATTTAATTAAACGGGAACTAATACGTTGATACTCTTAAATGTTTTATATATGTATGTGTGTCCACTACTTTATATTGTACGTACCAATTTTTGTTATAAAGGCATAGAATCCGCGGTCTGTTCGTAAGTAACATGATTTCAATTAATAATACTAGAGCGATACAGGGCGTTCGTGCTAGTAGCCAGCGTTTTCCTTGCAAATAATAAATATTAGAAACTAATGAAAGAGAAAAATACTGTTTTGCGAGCAACATACTGGTCATTTTTGTGTGTCCGCAGGTTTCTTTTCTTAGATGAACCCTGGGTTCACTGACCTGAGTACAAGGTCAGAAATGGAAGAAACATTTTGGACACCTAACCAAACCCTTGACAGTAAATATAAATTGCAACACATATAGTGATTACGTATCTTAATTTTAAAAGCAAAATACGTTGCTGAAGGATATCATCTTTGAGTTAATTTTTCAACTGAAATGTTAACTCATTTTTGTATCGTGTAAAAAGCCTATGTATTATATCGAAGAAAAAAATAGGCTTCACATGAAGTTTCCGTTCTTGCGTGATAAACAAAATTATACAATTAATATTGTAGGAAGGTGTTTATGTTCAATTGAAGGAGAGTTTGTATTTAGACGAAATATCTGTTTATTAGAAAGAACTGTTCGCTTCGCTGGTTCGCCTAAGACTGAGGTCTCCTGACATTTTCTGCGAACGCGAAAATGAATCGAAATATATTTTTGACTCCGATAGGTGGGGCTACTTTGCACCCCCACTCTCGTGAATACTTCTCTAAGGAGTGGGAAATTCCCGAGAGTGACGTGTTGCGAGTTTGCCATTGTAGCGGAATTTCCATGGGCCCTACACCCTCAACATGCCTTCTGCGTCTTCAGGTAACGGGTCCTTTTTACATTAATGGGGTCCCGTACCATCGGCTTGGGCCTTTAGAAATTCGGTGTTTTATGACTCTTTGCGAGGGCTATTGAGACTGTCGCTAATAAACCTAATGGCAACCCTAGCAGATGTCTTAATGACTCTACCTGTCAGTTTCCTCAAAAATAGCTTCTATTGTCGCGTGAGTCCTAAAACCTCTCCAGCATTTGCACCGCACATGTTAATTCTACTGTGTGCAGCTGGCCGCTACAATATTTAAAATTTCTTGGAATATTATTATGCCCATATTATTTAGTCGAAAGATTTATAATATTATTTGCTTAAAAGCAAATAGAGATAAAAGATCTTTAGTGCGAAGTAGACAATTACCTGTTTCATTATAAAGGCTGTTGATACAAAAACGACAAAGCTATTTCCGTCTCGAATGTTACACGAAGGACCGTATAATAACTGAAATTTCCTGGGTATAAGCATCCCGAATGGCTCGGAGTCGATTCCTGTTTCACAAGGCCGTCGAAGATTAACAACGTTGTTTTATGCACGGTACCAAAGGAAGAATCGTGTTCATTGTCGAATCTGAATTGCTGAATCGTTTGAAGTGTCGCAAGCGACCGTTTCAGAACACGCTCACGGGCTCGAATTCACTTTAAACACCGCGTTCGCTGTGTTTAGAGTACGCCGTGAATTGAATAGATCGCGAGGTAGACGGCGCGCAACGCTTCGAAAAACGACAGAACTTTTCAACAGATGTAATACCTGTCGCGTCTATGCTCGGGGATTAAGGCACAGTGGAAACGGTTGTCTAATGTCAGACGTAGAAAGCAAGGTATACGCGTACACGTGCAGGTGCATTAACTCGTTGACTGCTGCGAGGTCAACGGTGACCATCGGGACTTTCCAATGACCGATCTTATAGCCTGACAATACTTTGATAAGACACATTCATCGATTATGGTTAAAGCAATTACTTAACACATTACCGGTGATTATTGCGTAATTTTGAAAAATCTATGGTACATGGCTAAACACTTTTTAATGGAACCTTTAATAGCAACAGCAATTTTCATTGTGAGCTAACAAGTCACCCTTAATAACGTCATTTAATAGTTTCATTTAAGATCGCAATGTAAAAGAAAATTTCTATGCTTTATTTTGGTACAGCACAGTTATTGAAAATCCTATTAATAGGCTTCCAGTGGGTAAAGTGTTAACACGTTCACATGCCTCATATCGGGCTTCGGCATTATTGAAATGAATTATTTGAAAAATGATCGTTCAGATTATTTTATTGAAATGAAATCAATGTAATCTAATAAGCAAAGTAATTTTTAAAGACCTCCGAAAATGAAGGTAGAAAGATCCATAGAATTCCCGAATTTTTTAATTTATATTTAACATATTGGAACTATTTGAACAATCCGGATTTTACAATAATATTCACCGCGTATGCCGAATAAATCGATATGTTTCATTTTTGAAATAACTCGTATGAAATTGATATGAGAAAATTAAATTTTTCATACATTTTAATGAAAGTTTAAAAATCGTTGTGTGTAATAACATCGGATTTTTAAGCTAAATGACTTCAAAATTGATTCTTCTATCCTTTATTCCGTATTATTGCAGTTGCAGGTGTAGATACATTATTAAAAGATACATTATAAAAATCATTATTAAAAGAAAAGAAGGCATTTACACATATTGATTTCTAACAAACAGTTGAAATAAATAAATCATTTTATATTGATATTAATATAAAAATTAAAAATAGAAGTATAACAAAAGTAATTGCACATAATAAAATACGTCAAATATTTTCTTCTGCTTTTAGTATTTTAAACGGAACAGTGCAGAGCATGAAAGTTATAGCGGGAGTTGAGAATAAATTTTTAAGCAGATAATAACCAAGAATCGATTCTAGAGCCGTTTCGGGACCGGTATAAAACCGCAAAAGTAACGGTTATGGAACTGATATGAAAACGTAAATAGGAACCGTAACAGAAACGGATAATGATTGCAAATTTCAGTTCTTCATAACGGTTATTCAGGATAAAGGTTGTGCTCGTAACTGTTTTAATCAAAACTTTTCTAATAATGGTTTTGAACAGTTAATTTCGAAATTATTCCAGCGGCGATCAAATGAAACTGCAACAATTTTTAATTAACTGTATAATACTGTAATTTTACGTCTGTAAAATGCAGTGAATTAATTGATAAATACTTTCACTCCATACATTTTTGTGTATATAAGAAATTTCTCTGTTCTATATTTATCCTGCTTTCAATTACTTAAATAATACAATAATTAAAAAGATATTCGCAATATTTTTCCCTAACACATTATCCCTAACACATGACAATAGCAGCTTTAATTCTGAACCAACAACTCACCCCCAGTAACGTAATCTAATAATTTCATCTGTGAGTAATATTATGTACATAGGAAAATGTGCTTGCTTTAATCAATAAGTTATATTTAGAGAAAGGTTATGTTTGTTCGAAACTGACATTTTTCACATGGAACAATCTAATAGAAACGCTGTGATATATAATTAAAAATTCGTCAAAAAACCTTGATTGATAAAAGTCAACAGTCTCATTCGAACTTGTTTGCACGTAGAATAGTCTTTTGCCCGACGGAGTCACTTATTTTGGAACGTCCTTGAAAATGACTCGACATTCCTTCGCGAGCGTGCAACGCTTAGAATCGGATCGCGTCGAACGTGTTCGAGACTAAACTGATTGTGAGATCAAAGGAATTCGGATGCGGTAATCCAGATGATGATAATACTGTAATTAAAAGCCGTGTTCGACGGTGCCGTAAATTCATTGGTAGACCGCGGCAAAGCTCGTTTCGTTTTCATTTCCGCGGGCCGTCCGCTGCCACCGCGCCGCGCCGGTCCCTGCGCGACTGTATCCGCATCGATTTCAAAGGGAAGCTCGATCATGGAGCTAACAATGCCTATCTTTCTTCCGCAGGTAATCGTATCCTTCACCCGGAACAGCGGACCGTTTACGTGAGTCACGGAACCCGGAACGACACGCTACCCCCGGATTTAAAAATATTTTTCAACAAAGCCCCGCACGATCTCTCTCGCGAGCGAGCGAGCGCGCGTGCGCCTGCGCGCTGTTTTATTTACGTATGCCTTACGCTTCGAAAATAACAGAACCCGCGCGCGGACGGCAGATATGGCCGCGCACACATTTACACGTAACGGCATGGAATCGAAGCGAGAAATCCTCCTGGCACGGTATTCCGCTTCGATAATTCTCTCTCCGATGTTTCCGTTCTTACCACGGTTTCAATCTCGCCGTTCGTTAACGCGAACTTAATCGAGAATCGTGCGACATCTCACCTCCAATCTCGACGCGCTGCATCGCGGTACGCGTCACGGAAAGTGCAACACTATTTTCACCAAAATGTAACGTTAGCCTGGCACTCTTAGCTTTTACGCGACTGTGATGTGCTGTATGACGAAGCCAATCAGTGTTGGCCCAATTTTCTCGTATAATGGCATACGTAGAAAAATTCACCATTGTCAAGACTTTCAGTTGATAAAGAGATTGCCTCAATATTTCCAGGCGAAAACGATAGACGGGATTCTAGCGAATAGCTAGGCAAAATTATTCAAGAGACAATCGTTGTTCTCTATTGTTATAATAATAAGCTAATAAGTAGACTGCGGATTTTTATGCAATATGAAAATTGTCTACATTAATTGCAAGACAGAGGAGCTGCATATACGTTTCTTTCTTTTCTCAACAACTTTAGCAAGTAGAAAATAATATAACAATGTCTTTACATTTTTTAAATGCATATGGCGGGCTATGACGGACGATCCTTACTGTGTTTGTACACCCTATACTTCAGAAATAATGAACCAAATTTATGAGCCAAATTATATAATACTATATGCAAGTTTACGAACATGTACGTTCTATAGAAATTGAAATTGAGTCAAGAAATAATAAAAACAAGTGTCAGAATGTTTTATTAGAACCATACTGGTTTAGTGTTATCTTTCCCTGCATTCTAATTTATTTATGTTATCTGTTAATAATTTTGATTTGTACTGTAATTAATTATTCAGGTTGCAATGACATGACATGTACGATTGCGATGATATAAAAAACAACTTGTACGTAATTTGTTGGAAATAAATTCCAAACCATGCTATTTAAATGCATTTTAAAGTGAATGTTTGAAATCATCCGAACCACAGCATGAAAAACATATTGAATGTCTATGTGACAGATTTCCTTCAGTGTTGCTGAATGTATATAAATAATGAAAGAAATAATAAACATTCAATATAGCTGGGCATTCATTGAAAAATGTATTGGTTTGATGTGTGAGGTCGTCAATTTATGCAAGTGGCTGTGTATTAATTTAGTCATTCACTCTGTATGCAAAAACACATGCGTAATCTTTTGAAACTAAAATTACGTCCCTCTCGACATAAAAGGGAGGGGATTTAATTTTCGTAAAATGATTGTTTCGTATATATGTATTATAAACGAAACAGGAAACTTGAACAAAAATGATAGTTTCTCTCTTAAAGTATAAATATATCTAGTTCCAATCAAATACATAAAGAACTTAAAGTACTATTTACATTACCAAAGATGAACAACAAAGCGTCACTCTATATTGAGACTTACCTGAAACAAAAAGAATAACAAAATGATTACGTTTGTCACAGCAATTGCGGACTATAATTACATCGAGGGGTTAACTTTCCCTTGCGTAACCAGAAATTTTTGCTTTCCCATATAAATTGTTACCTTTCTCCTATGTTATCCAGTAGATTTCTTATCCAGTAGAGCCTGGAGGGGATCAATGTTTCAATAGTTACTTATAAACTTATAAACTCTTGAGCGATTCCCAACTCTTGTTTGATAGGTTAGCGTCGCCATGGTGTGTGTTCAATTTCAATTACATTGTATTTCGATTAGCAATTAAATGAAGTGAAAGGTTCGAATTATGTAATGCAATTACAATGTAATTCAAATACTGTGTATATAAAATACAATGTAAGTCAATTACGTAATTCAATTACAATGTACAGTGACTCCCACTAATATTCGGGCACTTTTAAAAACATATTTTTTTGAGAAAAAATAAATTATTCAAAAATGTTTGGTATTCGAGTTAACTTGGGTTAAGTTTAGTAGTGAGTGAATTAAGTAAGACTACTTGTGTTCTGAACACAGTTCACGCGTAAGATCAAAATAATCTTTCAATATTTTACACGTGACCATTTTACTTGTTAATATCTTATCCGGATGTGTGTAGGTTCTACAACAGCAGTTCTCACACAAGCACGGTGTATTCACGTCGGTTTATGACTCGTCAATGATTAGTGAGTCTCAGGAAATGCTTTGAACTGTTTCTTCCTGAGTTGGGAATACATACTATGCACACCGTGTACAGCTAAAAGAACGAAGCGACATAACAAAAATTGCAGAATGTATTTTGCTCAATCAGTGAAACAATAAAGCAGTCGCGTCAATTATCGTAGACCCCTAATCTCGTGTCTTGAGCATACAGCTAAACCTAGTATACACGGAGGCTAGAGTTTAACGGCGAAACAGCGGCGTAGTGTTCCGTCGAAGTGACGATACAGCATTTAGGTAAATCATAGGTAGTGCCCAGAAACGGGCGTCTGTGTACGCGTGAGAATGCTATCGGAATGTCCGGAGAATTTGTGGTATTGCCATCAATTATGGACACGCTCGATGAACGCGTGTCCACATGTACGCGTAATAATGTGCGCGGTCGAGCACGTAGGACTGGCGTCAACTGTTTGGGCGAAAGTTTCGCAATCTCGGTCCGGATTTTTGTCGAACATGATCGATACAGGGCGCGGATCAGGTGGTCGACGAGCCGTCCCCGTCAAGCCATCGTTTACTTTCCGAGAATATCAAGCGGAACAGATGACGGTTTTCGTAAAAACGGCCGGCTGGACCCTGTCGAGCGTTCGCGAACTTCTATCGGAATCGGTCGATTAGTTTTTCGAAGTTCGCCGAAACGTTTTACGAGATTTTCTTGCGCAAGTCTTCCCCAGAAGGAAGCCGCACCGACTCGGAGAGCGAAACGTGACTTACGATATTTATACGGGCGCACTGATATTTTTATAACAATTCGGGAAAATAGTACGAAGTGCTTTTTCAGATGTATTTATGGCCCTTCATGGCTCGTTTATCATACGCGAGGCGCGAGACAGGAAAATAAAATCTCGAGGGAGTCATTGCCTGGGAACAACCACTAACCTAAATAATTTCATGAATATTTTAAAAAGTCATTAGAAGCGGCAGGAAGAAAGCGATGATCCGCTATAAACGATGGCCGCGATTCATTCGTCTCTAAGCTATCACGAGGAACACAGAATAAAGAGAGAAGTCTACTTTCCGCAGCCTTTAATTAGTGCTGTGATCGTAATGAAATTTGCCAGCTGCAATTTCATTAAGCGAGGACAGTTCGCGGAAAAATACCAGCCTTGTTTTCCATGAGAGAATAATATGGCTTATGAATTAAAATAATGCGATCTCGGAGACAACCGAGGACGTGGTCTTACGAGGCATAAATCCATAAAGAATAAAAGATGATTCTGTATAGCTTAAATCGAAAATGAATGTTATGAAACGATTAAAAGTAGATAATAATTACATTGCAGGTACACCTTCGTAGAATTACTAGTTTAGGTACATGTCAGATTTTAGACACGAAAGTTGCTATTGTATGTTTCGTCTTTATTTTGCTAACCCACCAGAATTTGTAGATTGCCATAGAAAACGTATCTTAATAGATCTTGCAACAATTCTGATCTATTGTATGCAACAAAGTATTTTGAGAAAATCAACTGTTACAGCTTTCGGTTTTCCTTGTCACAACCGATTTCAATACAATTTTCAGCATGTATACGTAATTACCAAATGCAATTTTTTAATTTTCGATACAGGCCCAGATAAACAAGTTGTGAAAAGTAACTTTTAACATTTTCTCCACGATTCTGACCCTTCACAATTTTGCGAAAATTGTTTTCGCCTCGGCTAGTAAATTATTCCTTAGTACTCTAGTGGTGACTCAGGGATACCACCCAAAATTGCTGTACCACTATTCACAATATTGTTTATATTATTAAATATGTTGGTATCTAATAAATTACTACACATTTAAGTGTTGTATGAGGTATTATATCAATTTCAATGTTAATATAATGTGAATTATTCTAGATCCGACTGCAAAGGGATAATTCTTTGATCGTCCCGAAAAATTCAACTGATGCGTACACATACAATGACTCCCACTAATATTCGGACACTCTTAAAAACACTGTAACTTTTCAAATATTGGACTATGCGATTTGAACTTTTCTGGAAAACTAGAGCAATTAATTTACTACAGAATGTGAAAAGAAATTTTTTCAAAAATTGCATTTGACCGGAATTGTAGAGAAAATACTAAATGTTGCATTCTACAACATTTTTATGCGGGCCTATATTGAAATTTTGAAAAATATGTTTTGTAGATCTGTGTGGGTTATATGCATTGTGACCGATTTTGACGAAATTTTCAGGATATGTTTAATTGAAACAGATCTACAAAACGTATTTTTTTAAATTTTCAATATAGGCCCACATAAAAAAGTTGTAAAATGGATCTTTTAATATTTTCTCTACAATTCCGACCAATTGCAATTTTCGAAAAAATTTCTTTCCACATACTGTAGTGAACTAAGTGCTGTAGCTTCCGAAAAAGGTTTGAATCGTATAGTCCAATATTAAAAAGATTATCGCGTTTTTTAGAGCGTCCGAATATTAATGGGAGTCACTGTACTTGCGTACGATGGTATCACAGCAGCATAGAAGTGTTTAACAAAGTATCAATAAACTCGGCAGGAAGAAGAGAAGTTGTCCGAGTGTCGGTGGAGTGACACCGATTGAATGGCACCTCGGTCGTAGGGGCCAGGTAGAGCAGAGCAAAGCTGGGCGAAGCTCGCGTAAATACTCGTTTCGAGCTCGTTATTTATTCCCCTGGACGTTTCGAATACTCTTCAAGGTAAATCTTCAAGTACATTATCCGCGGCAGACGTTGGCCGGGCTTCTAAAAATAAAATCCTACGGGAGTCGTATCTCCGGGTCGGACACCGTTGGTCCGCAATGAATCCGTGAGTACGTCGCGCGGCTGAGGGTCTATGTTGGAAAATCGTTGGAGGGAATAACGCGAACGAAGGAAAAACGTGACGCCTTGGCCAGTCGCGTCGCGTCGCGTTGCTGCGGATCGGGTTGTGTCGGGACGAGGCAGGCCGGCGACCGCTCTCGTGAATGGCCCGTAGGGATATCGTGTGCCAGTCGATGCGATGTGGAAAAGGAAGGGCAGGGACAGTCAGTGAAGAGGGCAAGTGTTACGGAGGGGCCTCGAGGAACCCGGCCAGAGGCAAAGAAGAATGGCGGGGAGTGAGTTCGGTGAATCATCGGGTCACGCGACTAAAGCGAACCAGGTTTGCGCCGTGCCGTTGGTCACCGTGGCGTGGCAGCTCGGTACCAACCGGTGCCACTCTCCCTTAACCTATCCTAACCTCGCGTCGCAGACGGAAACCGACCGCCATTGCCACCCTTCTTCGATCCCCTCTTCAACACCTTTTGTTCCTCTCGCTTTTATTATTTTTTCAACGATTCGATGCCCACCTTTCCCGACCCTTCTTTTATTTAATGCAACACCTTCGCCTGCCTCCTGGGACGTTTCTAGGGTTCGGTTAATGACGGCTCCAGCCTATTGGACCAACCATTTCACACGCTTCTTCTATAGATTTACAAGAAATTCTGCTTTCACATCCGAGAAATGCATCCCAAAAAGTAAACAACCATTCGTGCGAGGATATTGTATTTATGGGAAAGTTGAACATTGATTTCAGTCCTAAAAAATGGCTAAAATAATACAATGATTCGTGTGAAACTTCATTAAAAAATCAGCAAAAGTAAGATAGTAAACCACATTAGAATCTTATCATTTTTATGTGCTTGCATATTTGATTTTGTTGTCATTTTTAACAATCTTGCGGTGAAAATGATTGTACAATAATTGCAAATTTAGTAGAGTCGCGTTATAAGAGAAGTGTTACAATTTTATCCAATTATAGTGAAACACGCACCTTCTTTCAAATGAAAAGGGATTACAATTTTTCCAACCAACAAGTCGGAGAAAATATTGTTTGCACTACTGAAATGGAAAGGGCTGGGTTCAGCATTCGTGTTTATTCTACAAAAACAAATATTCAAACTCAAGAATAATGCTCTTTCGTGGTTATGATGTAGAAACCAAAAAAGTCTGACTAAACACAAATATAACAACTGCGTTTGTCATTATACTAAATTTGAGGTAAACAATTCTGCTATAAATACACGAAGTTCTCAGATTAATTATTGGTTCCGCATTAGAAACAAATAAGATTCGCAGGGAAAGTGACGACAACAGAAGTTAGCACGACGATTGTGTCAATGTTTGTTCTCCGATTAAGTTCGCTTCTGTTGGCACATATTGGGATCCTTATTTCACAACTGAAGTTCTAATCTCATTGTTATACAGTATAATCGAAAAGTTTTATTCAAAAACCTTTATCCAGAGAAGATTTCCGGCCATCTTTGTCCCGTGTCTCTTTACCCTCGGGATGACTCGGAACAGTTTTATTTATCGAACAGTTTGTTGTTCAGTTCCCTATCGCTTTCCCAGAACTCGAAGTTCACGTCTTTCAAGCTATTTTTCTTTCCTGTTTGTCAGCGGTCCTATTGACTCGCAGATCCTACTTTCTTCTTATGGTCGTTTCCGTTCAATACTATTGTATACTTATAGGACACTTGATATTCCACCGAAATGGGGAGATATGCGAAATTACGAATTTCGTTCGTGTACGTAGACTACCTCCACTTTGACGAATTATAATGTGTTGATTGTTTGCGAAATTAACGTGAGAGACAGAGGACCCACGTAATTGTATAATTTTATTTTAAAATACGTTCGCACAGTTCCAGTCAGCAAATACATATACTGATATATTGTATACTCATATAAATAAACGTAGGAAAATTGGATATGAAATAATGCAACTCCTATTAACATGGCCAATTTAGATGAATACATTATACTTCAGTATTATGTTCTTAACGATCCCAATATAAATTTATTAAACAAAACAGAAATTTAAACAAATCAATAATCGTGCCTTTAAGAGCTACTACATATATTACTATTAAATACATATATTATTCGAGTAGTCTTGCATGAAAACGCCTTTTATTGTTGATATTAAAAAATTGCAGTATAACTTCATCACATAATTTTCTAATTAAATTTTCAGTAACCCGTTTCACATGCTTTGATATCGTTAAGATTGTAACAACTGCTGAACCTAAAACTCTGTAGTTTAATATTATTTAGGGTTGCAGCAACTACTCAATCAAAGTATACACATTTACAGGATAAAAACTCTACCTTTATCATTTCTAGGTATATGGAACTCACTACGCAAAGATAGCACCGTCTGTGTTATGCTATTCTACTTGTCTATATTCAAGCGAGACGCGACTACTAGCAGCATAATGAAAGAGACTGCGTAACGACGAGAAACGAAAAGTATAGTGGGTGCGTTCGAATTAAAGGCAGAATTTCGTGCTCCCTTCGAAAACATGTAATCACTTTGTACTTTTTGTTCGGTAGTCGGGATACATACAATTCCATTCAACTTGGCTGTGACATTGATATTTTATTCAGCTCCCTCTTGCTCTTTGCCCTCCAAAGTTTGCTCGGCGCGTCAGCCATGTACCGTATCCTCGATATTCAACCCCGCATAATCCAGTGTAATCGATACACGTATACATAATACACGGGACGTTTCGGGAAAAGAATCGAAGAATCGGAGCCCGTACATTCCTCGCAAAAATGAATAAAATAACGCCTGCATTGAATTTTTCATTTCGCGTTTTTCTCGAATAGACGAATCGCGAGGTACACGAGGAATATATACGAAGACAATGGTGCACTATAGAATTTTCGTTTGAACCGCTTATTTCATTCTCTCTTCTACTATGTACGTACCTTACGTTTCATTCGTACCTTTTGTGCTAGATGTTAGGTGTATGCAAGAGTTCTTTTCATCATTAAGATCAAAATACATCTTCTAAACTAATGATTGGTACGATCAGTACGATTTTTATTTGTTTTGGATCCACAAATTATTTACATTCAATTATTTACATTCAATTATTACACACAATTATTTAACATCTCTTTGCAACACCTCTTTAACATGTTCTTAAATGTCAGTTTATCGACAAGGATAAAAGAATCAGACCAAAACGCAAGGATCGATACTTATCTGGTAAGTAACTAAGCCTTTGTTAAAAAAAAAAACAGGTGCTAGACTACCGACGTCGCCACAAAAATGAATGACAGAGTGTCTATACCCACTTTTCTAATAAAACCCCGGGAACTTTTAGCCCCGATCTCTCCTAATTTTTTTTTACTTTAACGAAATCGGGTAGAAGAAACGGAAGAAAAAACAACAGTACACCCGGTATAAGCACTTTTTGCAGTTCACAGTCATTCACGGCTATTATCGGGCCGCGTAAGAGCCGTGCGACACGTGACCGTACATAATAGCCGGAAACCCGGTGATGGGCAGAACTAATTACTTTCGCGTTCCGGCCGTAATCTTACTCGTTACCGATATTAGTGGACCGTACCGGTATGCCAATTCACGGTGTCACACACTGCAAGCTAAGAAACCGCACGCACGTATGTATGTAAATGGCTATTTTGCACGACAGAATTCACGTCTGCCGATATTCCCTGAATTAATTATTAATTACGCTAATTAGCGCTGGTCTGCTACGGAATTAATAATCAAATGATGCAACGGATCGTACGCCCCGCATGTAAACATCCAAAGGACCCCGTCATTATGGGTTTCCCTCCGGTATCTCCACGCGTTTAAGTCCTTCACAAGTGCGGAATACTTTCAACCCCTATCCACTCGGCGACAATCCAAACTGAAATAATTATCAAGTAGGGTTGGTGAATTTACAATTACTCTTCTCGAAAATATCACGTTTCCGTTACGAACGATGGGAATTTGTTTGTTTAATTCAATAGCTTTCCGGGACATTACCCAAGTGTAACAAGTCAATTTTAATGAAATTTAAACAGGATATAGTTTGTTGAAAAGTATTTCACACGTATCTTTTTTTAGCTGCCGACTTCATGTTAAGGGGATGAAAAGGTGGGTAGTTTTAATGAAATTTATGCAGGATATAGTTTGTTGAAAAGTACTTCGCACGTGTTTTTTTTGAGCTGCTGATATTCATGTTAAGGGGGTGAAAACAGCCCTCAAAGTTGGGGATGAAAACCATATTTTTGTTAATATCTCGGGAACTAGAGGGTCTAGGACAAAGATTTTTTACAAATTTGTGTGTTTTCGATAAAGGAATGTAGTAATATAAGTCAAAAATTCGTCTTTTTTTGTAATATATCTTATTAATTGTTTATCGATATTTATGCAACTTTGTGTACGTAATCTATGGACCGAAACAAGGGAGACGTGTTTTTGGAATTTTTTGTCTCTGTCGTTTAACAATAATTAAGTGAGTAACATTTTCCGACCACATAGGGGCGAGAACTGTTTGGACTTGTTTCGTAAATGATAATATAAACTTTTACATATAAACATGGTCTCAATTTACAATATTTAACATAAATTTCTCGATCATGTACTGTTGATGAAAGACATTTAGTGTATATAAAATCCAAAATGACCAAATAATTGGAAGCTACTTTCTGTCAATGTTAATTAAGTTTTCTTACGGTAGCAAATATAGATTAACTTGGTAAAATTTTATCCTCTCGAGACTAGTAATTCGATTAATCTAAAATGTGATGTTTGTACTAACTGAATACCTACGTGTCATGTAAACAGATTAATGAAAAATACGTTTTAATTATTATTGTTGCTTAATTGAATTCTTAGGTACGACTTGGGCTATAAGTGGCACAACTTAGAAAACCGGTTCCTTTTTAAAGATATAGTTTATTTTACGTGAAAGCATATAGATTTTCTAATTTCGTTATAATAAATAACAACAATATTGATACAAGTTTCGAATAACACATTTAATTTCTATTTATTTGATAAATCCTAAGTTCTATACGGTTTTTTTCTTAAGGGGTACGACTAGAGCAACCTTACCCTATGTACCCATACACGTTGTTCTAGCAGTTTTCCAAAACTCCGTCATCCAGATCCCCCATTCGTCGTCGATAAATCTTTGCATTAGCTCTTAGACTCGTTTCGGCGAGAGAGCTAATTTACTTTGAGCGGGGGTTGTACGTCGCGACGATCCCAGGGAACCACGCTTCGCATCAAAACCAAACAAAAACTGGAAGGAAGATCGCGCGGAGGGAGATTACGCTCAACAAGCGGTATCGTGAATTTATCAAGATCTGCGTTCCCGATCGGAATTAACGCGGAGCCGTGTAGTCCCGTGCAAAATCAGATCGGAACTTCTCCCATCGGGGAATTTAATCGGCAGCTGGTGTATAAAGTGCCGGGGGCGATGTTATAAATTTCGAAGTTGCGCCGATCTTCGCGTAGGGAGTTCGTCGGTGTTTCGTCGCGACAACGCCGCGCCGATGCGATGCTACAAACTTTTCGGATACTGGTAAAAGGATGGTACAGGCTTCATACCGTGTCGCCCATTCGCCGCTCCCGCCACGATATTTATCGTTTCCTGTGCGATCGTTTATTACCGGGGCGGTTGATTTTTCCCATTGTGGTTGAAATATAATCGCGATTCCTGGTGGAACGGAGGCGTCCCTCGGAACGATCGGCTGGCAAAGGCACGATGCGTGCGAAGCGTTGTACACGCTCGCTTTATGGTCGCGGTGAACAGCGCTCGATGTCGGTGCAGGATCACAGGACGCAGAAAGCACGGTCGAAATAAACACAGAGGGACGAGAGGGTAGGAAAAGAAAAGACGATAGCGGGTACAGAAAGGAGAAGAAGAGAGGGGCGTGGAGAGGAGAGAGAGAGAGAGAGAGAGGGAGGAGGGGAAAGGAGAGGAGAGATGAGATGAGAAGAGAAACAACGAGGTCCGTGCGCGCCTCTGTACCGCCGCGCTGTCACGAATTGCCTTGTTTTCCCTGTGCACACTACGCGAGTCGCGCATACACAACCGGCCGCCCCGTGCAAACACGTGCACACCGACGACGTTGCATTGTGCCGCATTCGAAGTCAAGTCAGGGTCCACAACCAGTTCTCTCTCTGTCCCTTTCGCTCTCAATCTTTCTCTCTTACTCTCTCACTCTCACTCTCGCCCCGTTTCGCCGTGCTTGTCCCCGGCACGGCCTACCTGTAAAAGCTGCGGAGATCTGGTTTACCTACGTGATTCCTGTTGCCCCGCACACGGTTTCCCTGTCGACGTTGTTTCGCCGGCAACGGAACTGGGCCATCCATTACGCGAGTTCTTTTGATGTATTTTCGCGAGGGAAGAAACCCAGGACCGTTGCTGCTCCCCCCTCCCCGCCGCCACCGTGGACCACGAGCGAACTGATAACTATAATAATTCACATTGTTGCAACCTGTTTTTGCGAAAGAACAGACTCGAGCTCCGCCGATCCTCGCAATAGCCCCGCATACATCCCACCACAATCGTTCCAGATTCTTAACATGTGGGTTACCCAAGCACCCTACACTGTTATTGTCATTCACAAGTGAATTTCAGTACTTCTTTGAAAAATACACAGAGTAACTTTTGTCTCTTTCTTTTTCAATGATTGCTGTTTCTTGGAATGCATTCTGTGTCGACTCTTGACAGGCGATGTTTGGGCCTATTTTCACACACAGAATCAAATCATCACCGCTTGGGTTCCGCTAATTAATTCAAACTGGAAGCCACTCCACGAGGAAGGATAGAAGACTGACATTTCCAGAAAAGGTATCTCTAAAAATATGTTTTGACAAACTAGTCTTGAGGAATATCAACTGTGCAGTTATGGAAATATGTAGTCCTCTATTCGAGGATCTTGTATATACATTTGTATACAGCTTCAGATCTTCAACTCTTATTTTGCAATTTAATATCATAATGGACTCCTCAGATTATATGTATGATGCAATTTCTCCAATTGAGCCAATTTCTCGAAGATCTTACCAAAACTGAATTTTGAAAATATATACTAGCTTCTTATTACTATAGCAAATTCAGTAGCATCAGTGTATCAATACCGAATGGAGTTTCTAAATGTATTTGATTGTTACCGAGATACAGACCATCAAATTTGACGAAATTTCAAGGTCTCCAATTGCTTGTAAATTAGAACTATAGAACGTACTAGAGACACATTGAGTTGATCCTTAAAAAAAGCTAATATGTAAA
Source organism: Lasioglossum baleicum (assembly GCF_051020765.1). Taxonomy (NCBI): domain Eukaryota; kingdom Metazoa; phylum Arthropoda; class Insecta; order Hymenoptera; family Halictidae; genus Lasioglossum; species Lasioglossum baleicum. The sequence goes on along the minus strand of NW_027469081.1, from coordinate 5,002,819 downwards.
ACATTTTATTCCAAAAGAAAGCGTTACAAACTTCCCACAAAAATAAAATAAAATATGTTTATCTTTTCGGATTCAACAACCCGTAAAACAAGAGTTTGCCAATTTTTTTTTAAATTTGTGCGGAATATTTCGGATGTCGAAAACGGTGTTTTCGGATCAATTAACCAGAAAATGTTCATCGCTGGCCCGTGTAACACTGAAGGGTGCAGCGAATAGAATTTAAAATATTTTTCCAAAGTTTTATTCTTTTTGTGCTTGTGCAAGTACGTGAAATAAATATTTTGATGACGTACACAGTGGAAATGCTTTAAATAGAGGAAAAATTCACAACTATTAGAGAGAAAAAGTTCGTACGGAAAACATTAATACTCGTATAATTACTCTGAATTTCGTACTTTTTAGTTTACTCTATTAATACAAAATATAACTATCATTTTCCTACTACTGATGCAGAAAATAAAGTTTGATTTTAACTATTTGTTAATCATGAAATCAATTTGCAACGATGATACATTTGTATCTATGACTCAACATTTAGAAGTATTCAACGAAGCATAGATAGTTGGTCAATGAATGTATTATGCTAGAAATTGCACCATTGCGTCACATAATGCATCAAAATTATCTATATAGTTATTAATATGGAAGCCTGCTACTTATATAACGATATATTCAGATAAATTCCAAGTAATAATTGCCATAAACCACACAGAATCTCAATTGAAATGCCTATACATTATCTAATATCTACTTTTCCATATCTCGCGTGCAACAACGAACAGAGTCCAAAGAAAACGGAGGAAGCACTGTAGTCAAGGAAACTGGAAAAACATATACGTATTTTTTTTTTAAATGAGTTCAATCTTATTGCTACGTTGCAACAAATTATTTGGAATTATAATATATAAAGAAGCTTGACACGGAATTCAGGCTCGATACGGAATTTATAAAGATTCGACACGACGTGTTATTTCGTTGATCGCTCGCAGGGGACTGTCTCTTTTTATTTTCAAACAAAATCACAACGTAAACATTAACAAAACATTAACGCAATCAATAAAAACATATATAACACTTGCAATCAATAATAACACTTGCAATCAATAAAAACATACAGGGTGTCCCAAAATTCGTGAAAATCCCGAGAGGGGGTGGTTCCTGAGACCATTTCAAGAGATATTTTCCTTTGCAAAAATGTTATCCGCGGCTTTGTTTAGGAGTTATTAACGAAAAACACGGACCAATCAGAGCGCGACCTAGAAGCGAGTTGCCACAGTCGGCCCGGCGCGCCAACTGTCTATTGGCCGACTGTGGCAACTCGCTTCTAGGTCGCGCTCTGATTGGTCCGTGTTTTTCGTTAATAACTCCTAAACAAAGCCGCGGATAACATTTTTGCAAAGGAAAATATCTCTTGAAATGGTCTCAGGAACCACCCCCTCTCGGGATTTTCACGAATTTTGGGACACCCTGTATATAACATGTACACTTACATCATTCTTACAAATAGTTGAATTTATACGCTCAACTATATAAATCAATTAACAAAGGTGTGTCACAGGGAAAAATTGCAGACATGCAATTGAAATATTTATTTAAATATTTTTTCTAGCAGCCAATGTTACTGAGTTATGTCTAATCAAAAATATATATTATAGACCACTGTTTTCAACTGTTCTATTTAAGCATTAACAAATACTATGACAAGTACATAGAGCCATTTTGTTCGCCAAGTATATGGCAGATATTTCAGGCAATTTGTGGGGATTAGGAAATAATGGTTCGTACATACTCGAGGAATTGTTTGTGAATGCTTGAACGAGCACTTCCTCTTGTACGGTATCGATTAATCAGTCGGCTTACGCGTCGAATTAATGCGAACAATGACAACACCCGTTCACAAATGTAATTGCAATAAATGATCCTCGATTAGACATGCTCGATACGCTCGAGGACAATTAATTGGTCACGTATCATTTGCATCGTAACAATTTTAATTTATCTTATCGATGCAAATTCTATTTGATATTGCGTTTGGTGTTAAGCTGTGACATCATTGTTGACATTATTAAAAAATAGAGGAACGATAAGCTTCAACTAAACGAAGATGATATTTATAGAAATATCATGTTTGGTGAACTGGAGAAACATTTTCCCATTGGAAACAATTTAATAACATTTGATCCACTGCTAGGTTATCAGCGACATCGTGAAATAAGTCAGGATATACTACATTATTTGTTTGATAAGTGTGGTTTCCTTGATGAAATTCAGTTGGTTATTCACACACGAATTGTAATAAAAATGGTTAAAAGTTCAAATCAAAATGCTGTCATTTTTATAAGCTACAGTGCTTGGCGAATTTAGCGTTAAAACAGCTTATCGACAATAATCGTGTTTCGTAACATTCACGTTCCGCGTATTAACGACGTCTGTAATTAAAGGCGTTGAAGGCAACGAACTATAAACAGCATCTTTATCTCCAGATATACAATAATCCTGTATGAGAATAACGGTTTCCAATAATAAGAAAACCTGTCCGAAGAATTAGACGGTGGATGTTCAACATGTTGCTTAGTTCGAAAGATCTTTGCTTCTATCAGCAAGCAGTCGGTAGACGGTTCGATCGCGCGTAGATCCGCCACTTACGCGCAGGAATTCCAAGCAAATCGTAACATAAAATTTTATATTTATTCCCACTTATTCCGCGAGTTTCCCCCGATCCTCGCAATGAACGCTGCTTACTTCCATTTTTCCCATTATTCCGTCCCACTTCCTTAGCCGAGGAATCCATTATCCCTTCCGTTCGAATTAACTGAACGGACAAAAACCATCGGCGCCGAGCTGCAAAAACAGAGGCGAACGAAAACCGAGGCCACTTTCTTCGCAAGCCCTTCTTCATCCGGTACGGTGAAAAAAAACCGCCTCCGTTTTCACGCGAGCGGAGCAGATCTTAGGGGATCGGCGAAGAAAAGGATAATCGTTCGATCGGGTGCGCCGTTCCCGAGGCCTCTAGCCAATTCTATCGAGCCTGGGTTAATCCTTTCCTGTGTTTGTGACGCTACCTAGCGGACTAGCTCAGTGAACACCAAGATGGCGGCGCCCAGTACCAGCCCGGAACGCTGAAATCCCTCAACTTTACACGCGTATAACTTTTGAACGAGTGAACTCCGCGCTCGAAAACTTGCATTTTTTGAGTGTCTTGTCCGAATCTATTGGATTGAATAAGAAAAAAAGTGCAAAATTCTTGGGCTCGGAAGGGAAAGAATAGCCTGAGCTTGGAGCAAGTCATCAGAGCTAGAGACAAGGATCAAGAGGGTGA